>NC_091628.1:13030303-13333333 GCF_027580195.1 Bos mutus | reverse complement strand
CAGCTTTGGACATGAGGACGGGTGCCTTACAGCACTCTTGACTGGCCTTGGTCTGGCCTGCCCTTCCTCTTCTTGCTGGTTTCTGACCTGCTGCCTGCCCTCTGTGATCCATATTCCCCAAACAACCCGGATCCTCAGCTGTGCAATGCCCCAGGACACCACTCAGTTTTGGCAGCTAATGTGGGTCTGTTATCTGCTAAACTCTGCTCGTGATCTCATTTGGCCCCCGTCATCATCCTGGCTGTTAACAGAGCACCCCTTCTCAGAGATACTGTTTCTACTCAGCCCTGAAGTTCATTATTTATATTTCTCTTAAATAACAGTGTCATCATCCTGGTTAATGTTGATCCGTCCTCTTTCTTGATACATCTCTGCTGCTGCTGCTGCTGCTGCTGTTAAGTCGCTTCAGTCGTGTCCGACTCTGTGCGACCCCATAGACGGCAGCCCACCAGGCTCCTCTGTCCCTGGGATTCTCCAGGCAAGAACACTGGAGTGGGTTGCCATTTCCTTCTCCAATGCATGAAAGTGAAAAGTAAAAGTGAAGTCGCTCAGTCATGCCCGACTCTGTGCAACCCCACGGGCTGCAGCCTACCAGGCTCCTTCGTCCTGGGATTTCCCAGGCAAGAGTACTGGAGTTGGGTGCCATTGCCTTCTCTACTAGCCCTTAAAACACTTCATCACAGAAGGAATTGCCTGTGACTCTTCTTTATCAGGTGTTCTCATCTCATCTACATAAACCTTTGGGTTTATTGTTTTCAAGTTCTGAATTGTGTTTCTGCTGGGACTGGTTTCCAAGATCCCTTCTGTGCAAGTATAAGAGCATCTTTCATTCTCATGACCTTTTGTGTCTAACAGGCTCCAGACTTGCCCCGATCATTCTTAATTTGAATGCTTTCAGGTTGGGGTGTGCTCTTTACAGACTCAACACGCTTCTAACAATTTCCTATATTCTTTTATCTGGCCAGCTTTGTTAATGTGTAAAGGTTAGCTAAATATCTGTGCTGTAACCAGCTCCAATCCTGGGATCACTGGCCAAACCATCTAAGTTGTCCTCTGTCCCTGCCTCCCTACCCTCTGTCCTTCTGACAGAATCCATCCGCTAATGGAAACAGTGTCCTTAATTCTTTTTTTTTTAAGATGACAGTTTTGTTTTTTTGTTTTGTTTTTTGTCGTGCTGTGTCTTCATTGCTGAATGGGCTTCCCTCCAGTTGTGCAGAGTGAGGACTACTTTCTAGTCGCCGTGAGCAGGCTTCTCATTACAGTGACTTCTCTTGCTGTGGGGTGCAGGCTCAGCATTCGCAGCTCCAGGGTTCTAGATCACAGGCTCAATAGTTGTGGCACACAAGCTTAAGTGCTCCACAGCATGTGGATCCTCCCTGACCAGGGCTCGAACCCATGTCTCCTGCATTAGCAGGTGGAATTTTTTTTTTTTTTTTTTTACCACTGAGCCACCAGGGAAGCCCCTATCCTTAATTCTTTATCAGTGGGCTAGTCCTTCTTTGAGACGTATCTTTCAGTGAGAAATTGCCCTCCAACAAGAATCAACTACACTAATGATTCTGCCATCCCATATATACAGGTCTCCGATCATTAAACTTGATTTTCTATTAAATTATTCCCATTATGAGTCCTAATATCAAGTCTGGGACAATATGAGTTAAATCTTTTTCTCTTTTTCATTAAAAAGACCATATAAAAAACTAAAAATAGTCCAGCCTCCCATACCAACTTGTTGTACAATTCTTCATTTTTAGTTTTCAAAGAAAAGAATTTCCCAACCTTTGCTTTATCTTCCTTTTGCAGTTGTGTATAAGGATATACTTACTCCACTTAAACACTCCTACCAGTTCTATCTGACCTTCCCACAGGCCTGTGTCCTCATACACTGACACAGATTACTCACATAATATTGTAAATCAGTCTGTATATGCTTTTCAGAAAAATTTTTCATACTTCAAAACTTCTTAAAGTTAGCTATGGTCAATTTTTTTTTTTTTTTTTTTGCTAACAGAGTTTTATCAAAACGTGGACAAAAATAACACAGTTTGCACAAAATGTGCCACTTTTTCAGTTATTTAGTACTTAGTTCACTAGAGGCAGTAGCTGGGAACCTAAGTTTTAGAATTACTTTTCTACTCTTGGGTAAGTAGGCCAGCCAGTTATAAAAGTTGATCTTCGACTATAAATAGAAGCAGTGACCTCTCTTACAGACTTTAAAAGACCTCGTTGCTTTTGTCGGAATGCACAAAAAACCTACATGTTTTTGTTTTTTGACTTCATAGGAAATCAATGTATTGACAGTCGCATTGGTCAACCAAGACCGAGAGAACAACACTGAGAAAAGAAGCCAAGGCTTAAAATCAGAGAAAGAAGCTCTGCTGATTGGTAAGGAAATTCTGTTTTCCTCATCTGTTCTCTCGTTAGTAATAATTCACTTAAGCAGTATTTTTAAGTTATTCACCTCTAACGTGTTGATGATTTAAAAGCTTTGTCTTCTGGTCAAAGATAGGATTAACTTCATCAAGATTATATTACACACATTACAAATCAGGGGCAGACCAGCCCCTGAGTTGCTCTTGGGCTTCCCTTGTGGCTCAGCTGGTAAAGAATCTGTTTGCAGTGCGGGAGACCTGGGTTCGATCCCTGAGTTCCATCCCTGGTTTGGGAAGATCCCCTGGAGAAAGGAAAGGCTACCCACTCCAGTGTTCTGGCCTGGAGAATTCCATGGAATATATAGTCCATGAGGTCACAAAGAGTCGGAAACGACTGAGCAACTTTCACTTTCACTTTCCAACCATGTATAGTTGGTTATCCAACATAAAACTGAATACAAGAAAAACAGATTAACTTGCAAGTCACATGTTACAAATCTCGATTTCAAGATGTGGCCACAACTGGAGGCCGGGTTGGATTCAGTCCAAAGGGGATCTTCTACCCGAAACCAGATCTCCAGACTCAGGAGCAGCCATGCCCTGAGGTCAGCTCCAAGGCCAGACCTGCAGCACTAATGATACAGGGCCATCTAGACCACAGAGCTGGCTAGGCTAGGACAGCTGACCAGGATTCCCTGCCCGAGTTTGGATTCATTTCTCCAAGGTAAATGAAACGAGATGCTCATGAAAGAAAAGAAGGAAGAAAGTTGGTGTTTGCCTAAAACATATTCAAGTTGCCCCAAAAAATATATCAAGCTTGGCTTTTTCTTTGCCAGGCCCAGAGAAAGCTCTAAATGTTCTTTTTAAAATTATTTTTATTGAAATACAGCTGAATTACAATGTTGTGTTAATTACCGGTCTACAGCTAAGTGGCCCAGTTATACAGACACACACACACACACACACTCTTTTTTGTTTGTTTAATCTTTAAAATTATTTAAGTATGATAACACATTTGCAGGAGACTTGGAAAATACAGAACAAAGTTACATATAGTTCCATAATATATTAGTTATTTTTTAAGTAGATAAATGAAGATTTTTAGTTGGAGTTTCAATATCAAACTCTCAAAAATTAATAGAGCAGATAGACAGAGAAGTAGAAGGATATATATGTATCCATTCTTTTTCATACTCTTCCTCTGTGGTTTAGTACAGGACACAGTATAGCTCCCTGTCCTCGACAGTAGGACCTTGTTGCCTGTCCATTCTGTATCTACCAGGTTGCATCTGCTAAACCCAAACCCCCAATCCATCAGCATATACAAAGGTATCACTCAGTCTCATAAGGAAGTGTTCCTGATGGTGATGTGTTGGTAGCACGCCGGGGACCCCACCTTGGTAGCCCGTATATTTCAGGCTGTTCCCAAAGTCGTCAAATCCAGAGGAGGCGAAGCCAGCAGCCTCACTCCCTGATGCACAGCGCCGACCTAGCCACACCTCGGCACTGAGCCCGATGTCAGGTCCCAAGGTTAGCCGGGCTCCCCCTCGGCGTGGTTAGGAGTGAGGAACGAGGCTGCGGTCCACGTGAGACAAACTGTTCTTCCGTAGTTCGTTATCTGGCAGGAGTAGCACGTGGCTGCATTTTCTAAATACTGCAGGCACTCACCTCAGAACTACAGGTACCTCAGGTCCTGGAGAATCTGGCACGGGAGGAATTAAACTCAAAAGACAGTCCAGACTTCATCCATCACATATAGATTTTTCAACTACAGGGTTATTGAATATGACATCAACTTAGAGATACTCTAAGGAAAACCAATTATTTTTTTTTCTGTGATGATATACAGCCGTGCATGAGTTTCATAAGACATGCTGATGTGTTGTTGGTTCCAGGAGCCCAAAATGAACCCACATGTAGTTGGCAACTGGATTTTTCTTTTACTGGAAAATATGTCAGACTCTTGACAACAGTTTCTCTTTTGCTCAGTGTGGCAAAGTTGTGGTTTCTCCCACAGTGCTTTTAGGGTATGACTGGAGTACATATTTAATGATCAACAGTAAACGCTCCCTCTTTACGTCTGAGTAATATAAACCACTTGGCAGTTTTTAAAAAATGGGAACAGGGTCCATTTTCTTTACTTCTTTCCTGTCAGTATAGATTGCTGCTGCTTTTATGTTCTACTTGGAGAACATAGTTCATTTACAATATCAGCTACATAATTATTATATAGCAGCTGCTGCTGCTGCTGCTAAGTCGCTTCAGTCGTGTCCGACTCTGTGCGACCCCATGGACTGCAGCCCACCAGGCTCCTCCGTCCCTGGGATTTTCCAGGCAAGAATATTGGAGTGGGGTGCCATTGCCTTCTCCAACTATATAGCTAGCTAGCTAGATTTTATATTATATAATATAAAAATCTAGCTAGCTAGCTATATACACACACACATACATATATATGCATATTTATATATACACATACACTGAAGTCGCTCAGTTATGTCCAACTCTTTGGGATCCCATGGACTGTAGCCTGCTAGGCTGCTCTATCCATGGAATTCTCCAGGCCAGAATACTGGAGTGGGTTGCCATTTCCTCCTCCAGATGATCTTTCTGACCCAGGGATTGAACCCAGGTCTCCTGCATTGCAGGCAGATTCTTTAACATGTGAGCCACCAGGGAAGCCCCTATATTTACACACACAGTTTTTATTTTACATATATAAATTTATTTTGCAGCATTTATATTACACATACACACACACAGATCTTCCTCAGTTTATGATGGGGTTACATGCCAATAAACTCATCTTAAGTTGAAAATACCTAAGTCAAAAATGGATCTAATACACCTAACTTCCCTAGTGGCTCAAACACTAAAGAATCTGCCTGCAATGCAGGAGACCCAGGTTCCATCCCTGGGTCTGGAAGAATCCCCTGGAGAAGGGAATGGCCACCATTGCAGTATTCTTGCCCGGAGAATTCCATGGACAGAGGAGCCGGGCAGTCAATGGAGTCTCAAAGAGTCAGATACAAACTGAGTGACTAATACTTTCACTTTTCTTTCACTCACCAAACGTCATAGCTTAGCCCAGCCTACCTCAGAACGCTTACATGAGCTAACAGGCAACCATCTAACACAAAGTCTACTTATAATAAAGTGCTGAATATCTCATGTAGCTTATTGACTACAGTACTGAAACTTTAAGACAGAGCTGGCTGTAGGGTGCAGAGTAGTTCTCAGCGTGTTGGCTGTTCCCCTCACGGTCGCGTGGCTGACAGGGAGCCGCGGCTCGATACGGCTGTCCAGTGTCACGGGGGGTGTCGTGGCACTAGCCCAGGAAAAGCCAAAATTCAAACTACGGTTCTTACTAAATGCACACTGCTCTCACACTATCATAAAGTCGAGAAGTCATTAAGTGGAACCACTGTAAGTCAGGGACTGTCCATATAGACACACACACCACACACCATTTTTTTCAGTCAGCCACCTCTGAAGTTTAGAAATGCTTTACACAATGTAGGTGAATGGGAGGAAACGGGAGGGTTACATTTAAAACATGTCAGCTCGACTCAGGTCTCTAATCTTAGGGAAAAAACTTAAAAATGGGTAAATTCATGTCTGTTTAGAATAATAAATTTTGTAAATCAGGATCTTCAATAAAATTTAGGTACAACCAACTCCAAATTTTCCAGAACTTTTCCTTCACTTTTGAGCTTTCAAAGTGGTCTCTCATATTAGCATTTGCAGTTCAGGGCTGGGCAAAAAAAAAAAAGGATGTGAAACTCATTTTGAATCAATATATGAGGCTGTTTAACGAGAAGTAAGATTCGAGATTTAGAGTTTGATTAAATTTGGGAGTTTAATTTTCCCTTCATTTCTCCACTACCTCTCCACCTCAGTATTTTATTTAACTTTATTTAATGGAAGTTTGATTACAGATGTGACTTCCTGCCCAAACCCTACCCAAAATACCTAGGTACTTACACCATTTTGTACTCAGAGAGAGAGTAATCATCCAAAAGAATGGCCAAAAGTAGAGAGAAGTTCCTTTTTTCTTTTTTTGGTTTCTTTTTTTTTATTATTTTATTTTTGACCACACCACGTGGCATGTGGAATCTCAGTTCCCCAACCAGGGATTGAATTTCCACTCCCGTGTCAGAAGCGCAGAATCGTAACCCCTGGACCACCAGGCAAGTTCCAGAGAAAGAGTTTCTAAGATTGGTGACATGGATCTTGCAGTTGCCCCCTGAATTAAATGTGCCGCTCTACTAGTTGAGTTTGGCCATTCATATTTTGTGGACACCCAAATGCTGGGGCCATAGAGAGCTCTCCTGCAGCTTCTGGAATCTGGATAAGGACTGTGATAGAGACAGAATGACAGACTGCGGGTTCAGAACTGCTTTGGAGCAAGCTAGAGAGAGGGGGGAGATTCTAGTTCTTTTCTGAAGAACACTTGTAGGCAGAATGATTTTGGGAGTCCCCTGGACTTGTGATACATCTGGAGGGGTCAGCAGTACTCTGGAATTTCCCTGGAATCTGCCCTTGGAAAAACTAAACCCATATCAAGGATACAGTAGGCCTGCCCTAAGTCACTCTAAAAGGCTAGGAGCACAGCAGAAAATCTCCCTTGTATTAGAAATGCTTATTAACAAAACCTTCATCATATCTAGGTGCCTATAGTATATGCTGCATGCAAATATATTCAGTTAAAACCCTCTTGGGACACACAAATTTTATATAAAAATGCAAAGTGGAACAAGCCTTGATTGCCTGGAAGAGAGGAGTGAGAGATAAGCTACTCAAATGAATTTTATCTACAGAAAACTTAAAACTGAGGCTGGCACTTCCTAAACAATGCGCAGTCCTTGTGTGTGACTTTAATTTGTGACATGAATTTATCTGGGCCAAAGTGTGTATTCTTTCTAGGCATTCTCATGACCATTTTATAAAAGTGGTGTCTTTAAGGCATATAGATTATGTGTACATTAAAGAAGATCAGTGGGATTTCATCTGTAACACTACTTGGATCTTTGTAGATTTCCATCCTGAGTCTCTTGGGAGTTCCACCGTTCTGCCAAACTTTCCGCTTCACAATTAATGGGCATTGAGTGCTATGTTCCAACTCAACCAAAGAAGCTAGGCCCTTGGAAAGCACGTTAGTATTTTAATTGCTGGAATCAATCGATTCTTGTGAAGACAGGTTGGCATATAATTGAACCTAACAGAATTACATTTTTATGGAAATTTGGGAGGGTAGCATTTTATATCTCAAAACTATATAGTAACCACACATTAGGTCAGCTTGACATTGCCCAGTGTCTATGCCAGAACTCCTGGTTCATTTCACATGTGCCCTACATGTTGGATTTGGCATGTGTTGAATTCATGTGGGAGAGCATGAGTCAATACTTTTGGTTTAGAACCAAAGCTTTGGAGCTAGGTTCAGTTGGAAACCCCTGGCTATTGTTAGGAAGGAGAATGGATCAACATTTTTTATTGATAAGCAGACAGCTCTGAGGAGATGCTGACAGTCTAACTCTGCATCACTCCATCTTCTCCTGCTTAATTAATTCTAACACAATAGATTTCCATTCCCAGCAGCCTTGATCAGCACCCCAGCAGTGCTAGTCATCATTGTAAATCCCATCCAAATACAGCCCAAACCTTCTCAACAACTCTGTTTATGAAGTTGTTATTCAAAACTTAGCCGTATCCCTGAGAACCATCCTCACATTCTTAATGATCAGGCAGGCTTCTTTACATATCACTGTGGCCTGGCCTGTGGCCCCTCTATGGGTCACGACACACATTTTATGCGTAACCAAGATGACTGTTCACATCAAGCCCCACCCCTCCTACTGTGACCACCGTATCCATCGCTCTCACTATGTAACCCACCTGCTCACAGCCAGTCTGCATCTGAATTGGAATGTTCCCCCTAACGCATGGGTATTAGAAAGCAGATGAAGGAACTGTAGATAAAAACACTTATAGAAGGTTGAGTGGCAACTTTTTGGTGTTTTCAGTGAAGAGTTAAGGCTTTATTTAGGCTTCACCTGAGAAAAGTAATCTAGGGAGTGTGTTCTTGTCTGAAGGCTACTGACCATAAAGAATGAGTCATCGACCTAAATCTTGTTTCCATAACACAAATGTCCATATCAATAAACCAACAAACTTTTGTCAAAAGCCTGCATAAAAATTACCAGGCTTCATTGTGGAAAAAGGCTTCCCTGGTGGCTCAGACGGTAAAGAATCTGCCTGCAATGCAGGAGACCTGGGTTCGATCCCTGGGTTGGGAAGATCCCCTGGAAAAGGGAATGGCAACCCACCGCAGGATTCTTGCCTGAAAAATTCCATGGACAGGTGAGCCTAGTGGGCTACAGTCCATGGGATCACGAAGAGTCACACACAACTGAGCAACTAACCTTTTGTACTGTGGAAAAGAATCATCTGAGCAGCCTGTTTAATTGGCAGAGTCTTTGTCCTCAGGCACAGAGGTTCGGTTTATTGAGAGACTAACATCTGAGGTGATACTGAAGAGGGCACCTCTGGGTCTGTTTCAGGAACTAGCGGCCTACCATGTGCCAAGATGTGTGTTAGCTGATGGTGCTGATGAGACGAGCTCTCCCCTTGAGAACTTTATAGACTAACGAGAAAGAAAGTAGTCAGTGACGATGAAAGTCAAATCAGAAACACAGCGAAGGAGCTGCTTCTGCTGCAGATGCCTTTTGGGATGAAAGGACAGTTGAGGGCGTCCTACAGGATGGATAGAGTTCCTCTGGATAGATGGGGAGTTTCCAAGGCCATTTCAGATACAAGGAGCAACTTACTGAAAGAGCTAAGTGCGGTCTCAGCAGTTTAGTTAAAAATAAGACAGACATATATACTATTGATGCTATATATAAAACAGATAACTAATGAGAATATATTGTACAGTGTGAAAAGTGTTAGTCGCTCAGTCGTGTCCAACTCTTTGTGACCCTGTGGACTATAGCCCACTAGGCTCTTCTGTCCGTGGAATTCTTCAGGCAAGAATACTAGAGTGGGTTGCCATTCCCTTCTCCAGGGGATCTTCACAACCCCAGGGATCAAACCCGGGTCTCCTGCATTGCAGGCAGATTCTTGACTGTCGGAGCCACACCGAAATAATATTGTACAGCATAAGAAAGTCTGCTTAATGCACTTCGGTGACCTGAATGGAAAGGAAGTCCAAAAAGGAGGGAATGTATGTATACATGGGGCTGATTCATTTTGCTGTACAGCAGAAACACAACATTGTAAAGCGACTATACTCCAATAAAAATTAATTTTAAAATTAAGAGAAAAAGACACAGTTTTACAAAGCTGTGCGAGATCCAGTATTTACAATCAACAAATAAGTGGGAAAACCTACTTTTTGGACAATTAAAGGTTTTTAAAATCCCAGGGCACTGAGAAACATTAGACCAAAGCACAGAAGTGTTTGATCAGCCTTCTGCCACCCACTCCCAGTCTTGCCTGTCTCCACTTCTCATAAATGCTCTGTCCTCTGCAGCCGCCCACAGGCAGCTGTCCCCAGCGGCTTAGGGGGAGACCCAGATTTCACATAACCTCTCCCTGCTGACTCTCCAGACTCCTGGTTAGGCCTCTACTGATTTCCAGCAAGATATGACTGCGTCTAAGGACAGCTATTCTTCTGCAGAGCTAAGCCTTCTAGAGACAGATATAAAAGAATATTGCAGCAATTTACATCAAAGAGCGTCCTGCCTATGTTTTCCTCTAGTTTTATCGTACCCAGTCTTAAATTTAGTCTTTAATCCATCTTGAGTTTATTTTTGTGTATGATGTTGGAGAACGTTCTAATTTCACCCTTTTACATGTAGGTGTTCCAGTTTTCCCAGCATCACTTGTTAAAGAGACTATCTTTATTCCATTGTATACTCGTGTCTCGCTTGTTGCAGATTAATTGGCTATGAGTGTGTAGGTTTCTTTCTGGGCTTTCTATTCTGTCCCATTGATCTATATGTTTGTTTTGGTACCAGTATCAGTACAATTTTGAAAAATAGGAGTCCATAAGAGAAAAGCTTCCCTAGTGGCTCAGACGGTAAAGCATTTGCCTGCAGTGCAAGAGACCCAGGTTCAATCCCTGGGTCAGGAAGATCCCCTGGAGAAGGGAATGGCAACCCACTCCAGTATTCTTGCCTGGAAAATTCCATGGACAGAGGAGCCTGATAGGCTACAGTCCTTGGGGTCACAAAGAGTCGGACACGACTGAGCAACTTCACTTTCTTTCACTTTCCAAGAGAAAAAAAAAATCCATGTACTACATTGAGGTATGTTCCCTCTGTACCCACTTTCTAGAGTTTTTATCATGAATGGATGTTGAATTTTATCAAAAGCTTTTTCCTGCATCTATTGTAGTCTTTGTTAATGTGGTATATCACGCTGATTGATTTTCAGATACTGAAATCTCCTTGCATCCCTGGGATTAATCCCACTTGATCATGGTGTATGATATTTTTAATATATTGTTAGAGTTGGTTTGCTGGTATTTTGTTGAGAATTTTTGTATCTATGCTCATGAGTGATATTGGCCTGTAGTTTTCTTATCTTGTAGTATCTTTGTCTGGTTTTGGTATCAGAGTGATTCTGACTTCATAGAATGAGTTTGGAAGTGTTAGGTCCTCTGCAGTTTCTTTTTAATAGTTTCAGAAGGCTAACTGTTAACTCTTCCCTAAATGGTACAACTTACCTGTGAAGCCATCTGGCCTGGACTTTTGTTTGCTAGGAGTTTAATTCTAACTCAGTTACAGTACTGGTAATTGATCTGTTAACATTTTCTGTTTCTCCCTGGTTTGGTCTTGGGAGATTGTACTTTTAGTTCTAAGAATTTGTCCATTTCTTCTAGGTTTTCCATTTTATTGGTATATATAGCTGCTCATAGTAGTCTCTTACAATCCTTGGTATTTATGTGGTGAAGGCTGTAACTTTTCCTCTCTCATATCTTATTTTATTGACTTGTACCCTCTTTTTTTCTTGCTGAGTCTGGCTCATGGTTTATCAGTTTTGTTTATCTTTTCGAAGAGCCAGCTTTTTGTTGTTGTTAAGTCTCTATTTCATTTATTTCTGCTCTGATCTTTATGATTTTTCTCCTTCTACTAACCCTGGGTTTTGTTTATTATTCTTGCTCTAGTTGCTTTAGGTGTAAGTTTAGGTTATTTGAGAGTTCTTTGTTTCCTGAAGTAAACCTGCATCACTATAAAATTCCCTCTTAGAACTGTCTGTGCTGCATCCCATAGGTTTCGGAGCATCGTGTTTTCGTTTTCATTTGTCTCCAGGTATCTTTTTAAATTCATTCTGTGATTTCTTCAGTGATCCAGTGGTTGTTGCAAACGCTTCTAATTTGCCTGCCAGTTTCCTTTTGTCTGTTTGCTGTGCAGCCACTCGAATGAAATTTTTAAAACGTGATTCAGTTCACATCATGTCCCTGCTTAGAACCTTCCACTAGTTTCCTGCCGTATTTAGAGCTCAATCCAGCCTCCTGAAGCGGGGGCCCTGTGTGGTCTGGCCCCCCACCTACCTCTGAGTGCACGCTGTCGCTCCCCAGCCGCACGTGTTCCTGCCACCCTGTTCCTACCTCAGGCCCTTTGCACGTGCTGTGGCCGCTCCCCGAGCCATCGCCCCTGGCTCACTGTGGCTGACTCCTCAGCTGCCCTCGGGCAGCTTGCCTCCACTGGCCTCCTGCAAAGCAGCCTCCTCCGCGCTTGGGGCCGCTCCCAGTGCTGTCCTGTCACCTGCTTTCTTTTCCGCACTGTGTTCACCATCTGAAAGCATCTCCTTTTGTTTTATAATTTTATTTTTGGCTGTGCTGGGTCTTTGTTGCCGTACGTGGACCAGCTGCAGCGAGTGGAGCTGCTCTCCAGCTGTGGAGCGCAGGCTCCTCTCTGTGCTGGTGTCTCTTGGTTTCAGAGCGGGCTCTAGGGTGCAGGGGCCTCAGCAGTTGCAGCATGAGGGTTCAGCAGTCGTGGCTCACGGGCTTAGCTGCTCCGAGGCATGCGGAATCTTTCCGGGCCAGGGATTGAACTCATGTCCCCTGCACTGGCAGGCAGATTCCCAAGCACTGGACCACAAGGGAAGTCCTCGTTTTATTTTTAATCTTTGTGTTTATCGTCTGTGTTGCTTACCTAGAAAATTAGTTCTTCAAGAGCAATGTCTTCTTCAAGAACCTTGTCTGTGTGTGCAATGCAATACTCCCTAGGACTTAGTACCCAAATGCTGCTAAGGAGATGAATCCGTACAAATCTAATTGAAATGCTGCTCCCTTGGTCTTAGTGAGGTCTGAAATCAAGAATGGGCTAGATGACTTTGATGGGAAAAGCTAAAAATGTCTTAATGTGCCTGTTTAAATGGGTCTTCCTAGTGAGGGATTTACCACAAGGTGTATAGAGCTGGCTTGTGTTTCTTTATAAACTAGGCCCTGAGCTGTGTTGCAAATCTAAGAGTACTGACAGCCTCCTCTGTTTCTTCTTTATTTTCTTAATTTAGCTAATTTAGAGTTGTATTTTCCACTGTTGGGAAATCCAGTCTTAAACATGGAGACCTTGATTCTCCATGGATCGAACCAAGACCAGCTGTTGAATCCATCCCTCTTTGAGATCCATCAGTTCAGTAATGGCTGAGTTCTCCACCCTCAGTTCCTTGTGTTTCTTTTATCAAGCCTTTATGGTCTTTATGGTCTTCCAGAGAACCATAAATAGTTTCCATTTCTGGGTTTATAGATTAGATTTTGAGTTATACCTATCATTTTTTTTTTCCAGCCTCAGGAAATCTCCCAGTTCCTTTAAAGGAGGGCTTCCCAGGTGATGGTAGCGGTAAAGAACCCACCTGCCAATGCAGAAGACCTAAGAGACATGAGTTCTATCCCTGGGTGGGGAAGATCCCCATGGCAACTCACTCCAGTGTTCTTGCCTGGAGAATCCCCATGGACAGAGGAGCCTGGTGGGCTACAGTCCATAGGGTCACAAAGAGTCGGACACGACTAAAGCAATGTAGCAAGAAGCTTTAGTTGATTATTTAGAAAGCTTCCCTAAAATGAACTGATCCAGAACCAGGGCCTGGACACTACATGTTCTCAGATGGCATGACTGATGCTTCTGGCGATGCTACTGGGATGGGCAGAGGAGGAGGGAGGAGGGGGTGCAGGACTTGCCAGAGATGATGACTCGTGTTTCCCATTTCTACTGTGTCTCTATCAATACTGAATAACTTGGTTCCCATCCAGAGGTAAAGCTTGGAGAACCTTTATTTAAATTCCTGCTTTGGCCCCACAGGTATCTAGTGACAACTCCTTAAACTTTTATAAAGAAAAGCTAATGGCTTGTTAATATCAGCTACCACTAAGATGGTTCTAAATACTCTCCTAGGGAAAAAGACTCATGTCTGGATTAGGGTTTCTAATCTGACCTTAGAGACATATCTAGAAATCACATGAGCATTTTCCCCTTAGCTTTATGAGCAAAATAGTTTCAGTAAGAAGTTTCTGCACCCAAAATATCCAGGTTACTCTCTTGAATCTGTAAAGCATGAGCAAAGGGCAGGAATCACTGATGAATAGTACTTCAAAGTTACCTGCTTTTGAGGAAGTATGATATCATTAGTGAGTACTGGTACCAATTTTTAAGGTTCTTATTTCTCCTCGTTTATCAATAACAGAACAGTAGAAATGTCAAGAAGTATACTAGCTATTCTCAGTTCTAGAGGATAAATTCATTCAAGGTACATTTGATGCTGGGACAGATAGAGGGCAAGAGGAGAAGGGGACAACAGAGGATGAGATGGATGGATGGCATCATCAACTCAATGGACGTGAGTTTGAGCAAACTCCAGGAGACAGTGAAGAACAGGGAAGCCTGGTGTGTTGCAGTCCACAGGGTCGCAAAGAGCCGGACATGACTTAGCCACTGAACAATGTTTTTTTTTTTTTAACTTATTTCTTTGGCTGCCCCAGGTCTTTTAGTGGTAGCATGTGAGATCTTCCATCTTTAAGGCAGCACACTGGATCTAGTTCCCTGAGCAGGGATGGAACCTGGGCCCCCTGCATTGGGAGTTCGCAGTCTTAGCCACTGAACCACCAGGAAGGCCCTCAACATACATTTACTGTAAATGTATACTATACTCCTGCTGCTGAACCTGAACACACAAATATTGTCTAAGGGAAGAGTTCCTTGGGGGTAGAGACCCAAGATTGGGGCTGAGGGACTGTAAGGAGGAGGGATGCCAGCATCACAGAGGCAAGAAAAGCAGCCACTCCAGGTCCTCCTGTCTCCGGTATCCCTAAATTTCCTCCTTCATATCTTCCTCTCTTTAGGCCCAGAGTTGTCAGTCACTCCCCCTCGGCCCCACCCCACTCTCTTCTAAACCATACTGTCCATCCTGTTGGGCGCATTTAACTTCATGGCACACCCCCAAGGGTATTCAGAGGAGAAGCTGGGTTACCCAGGAGATGCTGATGATTCTTTGTCCCATAGGGATATTAATGTGAAAAATGTTGTTTTCTCTATTTGCTGGAGCCCCTGCGACACCTGTAAGACTGCTCAAGCCCGTCCACCTTCTGAGATGCCCCCATGTCCCATGGGACGCTTACAGTCCTGTCACCCACAGGCTGCTGCGCCACACCGCTCCCCGTCTCAGCCCCACCGTCTCCCCTGTGCTCGGCTCACAGCAAAGCCAGATCAGTCAGTCTGCTGCCTAAGTGGATGTCCCACCAGGGAAAGGAATGCCCGTCCCCCTCTTGCAGGACCCCTCCAGTCTCTCCAGGCTGCTCTCTTGAGGTGCCTCCTCCCTCCCTGGAAGCATCCCACTTGAGAGGAAAAGCAAAGAGCTTCTCACTGGGAACACCCTCGCCTTCCCACAAAGCCAGCACTGGCTGCCCCTCCCTTCCCTGTCCACCGCCTTTCCCCCTTACAGGGGCTGGGGGTCTGCCCACCATTTGTCGGAAGCTCTTCTCTGGAAAGCAGTGGACACTGAACCACTCGTCCTCAGCCTGGGACAGCAGAGAAGCACCACTCACCATCCTGAAATAGAAGCAATTCCCCATGAGAATTCTGCCCCCTCTCTCCCACCTAAGGAATGCAAATCAAAGTATTATTTTTTTTTAAAGACTTCTAATTTACTTTCTAAGTAAATCATTCACAAGCTTCTATACTGGTGACAGAATTACAGTGCCACCTCACCAGATTTGAGAATTTCAGGCACAGGGAAATAGTTCAAACACAAAGTAGCAAATGAAGCAGTAGGAGAGGGACAAAACAATTCCACTTAAGTATATTAAAAATGGCTGTTTGCCATTAAAAAAAAGAATGAAAGAGTGCCATCTGCAGCAACATGGGTGGATCTAGAGATTGTCACACTAAGGGAAGTGTGAAGGAGAAATATCGTATGACATCCCTTATATGTGGCATCTAAAAAGAAATTATACACATGAACTTGCAACACAGAAAGAGACTCACATACTTAGAGAATGAACTTATGGTTGCCTGTACACACTGCTCTATGTAAAATGGATAATCAGCAAGGACCGCTGTAGAGCACATGGAACTCTGCTCAGTATTATGTGACAGCCTGGATGGGACGGAAGTTAGGGAGAATGGGTACAGATATATATAAATGTCTGAATCCCTTTGCTGTTCACCTGAAACTATCACAACATGTTTAATCACCTGAACCCCAATACAAAATAAAAGTTTTTAAAATGGCTGTTTGCCACTTAGATTAAAACTACCATTGCTACCTGCTATCTGAAACTGCTCGGTGGCGTTCAGAGGGCTCCGGAGCTCTAGTCCTTTATGTCTCAACACAGAAAGAATCAGCAAGAGGCAAAGTGATGGGTAAGAAGTGATTCACTAGAATACTTCCCATGGGAGGCTTACAAGCAGGTGGGCAAGAGGTTTCGAGCCCCAAGAACTTAGAGAGCTACAGTTTTAAAGGAAAAGTAGGGAGCGGGAAAGGACTACCTTCTTCCTCATTCTTGAGTAGACATTACGCTTCCATCATCAGTTCCTCCTCTATGTTGGTGGAGAGGGGGGACATCTCCTTGTACCTCATGATCCAAGGAGGTTACTGTCACGGCAGTATGGAAAAAATTATTTCAGGTCTCACAATGAGGATCTTTCACTTTGAAATGACGCCTTTCCATAAATTATTTTTTAGGTGTGCAGAGAGCATAGATGTCCTAGAGGTCATTAATTTATAGCGGTCTCCCATACTTTTTCCTTTATCTACAGTCCCCTAGTGGGATTAACTATTTAATCAACTGTTCTGTCCCTTTACTCCATCCCTAACTTATCATCACCATTATTTCAGAGAAGGACATTTTAAGAAAAGAAGAAGAAGAAGAACATAATATCAGAATAAAACAGTAGCTCTTTTTATTTCAGGGAAAAGTTCAATCTCTGAAAACTGAGATTTTAGCTTTATGGAAAAGTGTTTCTATGTTCCCCATTTCACTGTCCAAGAAAGCACCCACTAAAGTGCTCTGAGGACCAGTCTTAAGAGTATTTGTGTAGACCTCTTGGTTCTCTGTTCTCAGCCTAAGGATAAACTGGGAAATTTTTCTTTAAAAACTGACACTCATCCGGAGCATTCCAAGCATCTCACGGGAGCCCAGGGGGCCATGAGATCCTATCCCAGGGCAGTCCCAGGACACCCTGCAGTCGATAAGATGACCATGACCAGTTGCATACCAGTGTGGGTCTTTCCTTTGACCTTTGGCTCTCAAGCACCAAAGCGTCACAATAAACAGAACATCAGGGGCCTCATCCACAAACGTGATTCATCTCAAAGCCTGTTCCAAAGAGAAGCCAAAAACGTCAGTCTGAACATGGTTTCTTAAAAACAGGAGTATACAGCCCGTGGGGTCAACATTCTCATTTTCCCTGTTTTAATTTTGGATGTAGGAGCAGGGAGGTAGGAGGGTGATGCTTTTCCTTCAGCCCTAACACCGACATTCAGCTTTTCATTTGTCAGTGCAATGTTGACAGTTGAATTTCACGATGGAAAAAGCCCTCTGATTTATAATCAGACTCCAGCCAAACCATCCATTCCCAGGCCTTTTAAAATGATCTTGTAAATTACAGCAGAGAGGGGAGAGCGGGCTGGCTCCCTTGAAACAACAGCAACAGCCAGGGGGAAATAGCAGAGGATTTGTGCTTCCTTCAGTGGCAGTGAGGGAAAAGAGGGACTAAATATTTCCTGTAACTAGCATTGGTAATTACCAGGGGAATTGGAGGCAGCGTGCTCTCTGGCACAGCCGCAGGAGCCATTTTCATATTGCGAAGTCCATCGAGGGGGAGGAAGGGGATCACTTGATCCTTCCAATAACTACAATTTTATATTGGTAAATCAAGCATAAAATTGGTAGTTGAAATGCTGCCAGAAGCCTCTGTTTGGAAATACCTTTATTCATCTGTGTATTTTCTCAGTCTTGCTTTTCTAACTACGGTCTTTCCAGGAGACAATGTTCTGTTGGCCACGCTACTATTACTGTCTTCAAAACAGGCTATTACTGAATGCTTGCCGAGCACGGATACAAGGGGCAAGACCACGACTCGGCCCTGACAAAGCTGTCACTGGGGTCAGATGACAATATTCGCCTGAGATTTTTACTTGCCTCTCAATAACATCCATTTGCCCTCTTCATTTCAGGCATCATATCCACATTTCTTCACGTCCATCCTTTCGGAGCCAATATAGAATATCTCTGGTCGTACATGCAGCAGCTGGACTCCAAGGTAAGTCCTTTTTCTCAACTGGCATTGCGAAAACTTAGGACGTTGGTTGCTGGCTGCAGGTTGAACCCGTGTGATCTGTGTTAGGGATATAACAGCGGATGGAGGTCTGTCTGTATTTCTTCACAAGAACTCAGTTTCTGGCAGAGAATGTCTTCTTTTCCTTGCTTTTGTCCCTTTGGAAAGAAAAGCCGTTATCGAAAATGACGCTGACTTTAAGCAGACATCAAATGACTTTGAGCAGCATATGAGGGATTTGAAAGTGCAGTTTGGTTTGAAAGTCCGCACAAGGGAGATACAAGGTCAGGGCAGCTAATGGGGCATTACCCTTCGGCCGCGTCCTCCCAGAACTCTATGCTAAGGGCTCAACACAATAGAGGAAAATCACCTCAAATTACATAAAGATCTGATACAACTCTCAAAAAAACTGTGTTAGCAGTGGTATTTAGCATCATTCCCCAAATGGAAAAAAAATGACTACAAAAGTTCTCAGCTATGCACCTCGAGAGGCACACCCAGGTCAGGACATTACTCCTCTCTTCTCAGAGGCTAGTTTTCCTCCTCTGCAGACAGCTGCGCTCCTAGCCCATAGAGGCATTTGTGCGCCAAAAAAGAAGAGACAAAAAGCTCAGTATAAGTATCAGATCCTGGTGAAGGGTGAGAGGGGCCTCTGTTGAAATAAGTTCAGT
This sequence comes from Bos mutus, assembly GCF_027580195.1. Classification (NCBI taxonomy): domain Eukaryota; kingdom Metazoa; phylum Chordata; class Mammalia; order Artiodactyla; family Bovidae; genus Bos; species Bos mutus. The sequence goes on along the minus strand of NC_091628.1, from coordinate 13,314,508 downwards.
TCAGTCGCTCAGTCATGTCTGACTCTTTGCGACCCCATGGACTGCAGCACGCCAGGCCTCCCTATCCATCACCAACTCCCGGAGTTCACTCAAACTCATATGCATTGAGTTAGTGATGCCATCCAACCATCTCATCCTCTGTCATCCCCTTCTCCTCCTGCCTTCAGTCTTTCCCAGCATAAGGGTCTTTTCAAATGAGTCAGCTCTTTGCATCAGGTGGCCAAAGTATTGGAGCTTCAGCTTCAACATCAGTCCTTCCAATGAACACCCAGGACTAATCTCCTTTAGGATGGACTGGTTGGATTTCCTTGCTGTCCAAGGAACTCTCAAGAGTCTTCTCCAACACCACAGTTCAAAAGCATCAATTCTTCTGCACTCAGCTTTCTTTATAGTCCAACTCTCACATCCATGCACGACTACTGAAAAAGCCATAGCTTTAACTAGACAGACCTTTGTCGGCAAAGTAATGTTTCTGCTTTTGAATATGCTGTCTAGGTTGGTCATAACTTTTCTTCCAAGGAGCAAGCGTCTTTTAATTTCATGGCTGCAGTCACCATCTGCAGTGATTTTGGAGTGATTTTGAAGTGATTTATTCACTGTCGAAATAAAGTAGTAGCATTAACCAGGACTGCCTCAGGCAGCCCTGGAAGGGACAGAGATGCTGGGCCTGTCACTGGGCAGCCTGCTAAGTGTCCTTCTGGGAAGGCCAATGGAAATAAGCAGGTCTTACATTGAGGGCAGTAAGGTTCATGGGGTGTACAGGACTGGGTCCATGGCCTGCAGCTCTCTGACCTCAGTACACGTCAGTCATCCTGACTCTTCAGTTTCAGTGGTCAGGATCGACTGTAGGGTTGCATTGTCATCTTCTCTTGATGCAGATGATCAAACCAGTGCACGATCCCACAAACGATTGACCTTTCTCACGGGGCCTTACACTTCACCTTCAAGAGAAATAAGCTGGAACAAAAGGTGGTTTGCAGTCATAGAGATCCATGCCCTCTTGAGTCTCCTGCAGCTGAGGACAGGGTGGACCGGCCCTGTGGAAGGAGGGGATTGTAAGGGTCTTTCTGTAACTTTTTAAAAAAAATGATTTCGTTTTGGCGGTACTGGGTCTTCGCTGCTGCATGGGCTTTGTCTAGCTGGCGGCAAGTGGGGGCCACCCTTTGCTGCCGTGTTGAGTCCTCTCACTGTTGAAGCTTCTCTTACTACAGAGCGTGGGCTCTCAGGTGCATGGGCTTCAGTAGCTGCGGTTCCCGGACCCTAGAGCACAGGCTCAGTAGTTACAGCACACGGGCTTAGTCGCTCTGCAGCATTTGGGATCTCCCGGGTCCAGAGATCAAACTCACATCTCCTGCGCTCGCAGGTGGATTCTTTACCACCGAGCCACCAGGGAAGCCTGATGATTGGAAGAGTCTCGATATTCAGAATCATGGCACTGCCCTCCCTGTGGTCTCCCCTCACTTGGAAGGGGTTGGGCTCGAGGTACAGAAAACACTCTTGTGAATTCAGAAGAGAGGAGGAGGAGCAATACAACGTGCCTTTGTTGAAAGCAGCCTTTGAAGGGCTTCTTGGCTGTGCTTTCCTTCTCCAGTGTCATCCTTCCTGATATCACCACTACCTTTGTCTGGAGGAGTAAATGAAACACCGCCCGCACCAGTGTTCTTGGCATAGAATGAGCCCTCAAGAAATGATTCCTGTTGTTGCTATCATCCTTCCCTCGGACTGTTGACATTTCTCTCCTTCCCTTTCTAGAAACCCCAAGCGGGAAGCCTTTTGAGAAAGCAGTGGTCGCTTCACTAGAAACCCATTTGTTAGCTGTGTAATCACGGCAGGGCGCTAGTCCGACGTGCGCGCCCGTGAGGCGTGCGTGAGCCCGTGCGCGGACATCCGGGTATGGTCACTTACATGATGGTGAGCAGCTCAGGAGTTCTTGTTCCACTCTCACCCTCAAGGCAGGGTCCATCACCCCCTTGCTCAGCTGAGATCTGTGTGGTCTCCCTCACTGAGGAGAGAAGTCATACACCTGGTCTCCGGCCCTTGGATGGCGGACTTTTCCAGAAGGGGAATTCCATTTCCTCTCAGACTCGTAGTTTCATTTTAGAAGACAGCGTTACCCTCACAGAGAAAACACATGGCATCTCCTCCAGACAGCCCTCCATCTCCTGGCTCAAATGCTTAGTGGGACTGTCAAATTCTTTACTCATGTCTAAGGTAAAAAGTATCTATCTATCTATCTATCTATCTATATAAACATTCAGTTCAGTTCAGTCCAGTCGCTCAGTCGTGTCCGACTCTTTGCAACCCCCTGGACTGCAGCACGCCAGGCCTCCCTGTCCATCACCAACTCCCAAAGTTCACTCAAACTCATGTGCATCGAGTCAGTGATGCCATTCAGCCATCTCATCCTCTGTCATCCCCTTCTCCTCCTGCCCCCAAGCCCTCCCAGCATCAGGGTCTTTTCCAGTGAGTCAACTCTTCGCATGAGGTGGCCAAAGTATTGGAGTTTCAGCTTCGACATCAGTCCTTCCAATGAATACCCAGGACTGATCTCCTTCAGAATGGACTGGTTGGATCTCCTTGCAGTCCAAGGGACTCTCAAGAGTCTTATCCAACACCACAGTTCAAAAGCATCAATTCTTCGGAGCTCACCTTTCTTCACAGTCCAACTCTCACATCTATATATGACCACTGGAAAAACCATAGCCTTGACTAGACGAACCTTTGTTGGTAAAGTAATGTCTCTGCTTTTGAATATGCTATCTAGGTTGGTCATAACTTTCCTTCCAAGGAGTAAGCGTCTTTTAATTTCATGGCTACAGTCACCATCTGCAGTGATTTTGGAGCCCCAAAAAATAGTCTGACACTGTTTCCACTGTTTCCCCATCTATTTCCCATGAAGTGATGGGACCGGATGCCATGATCTTAGTTTTCTGAATGTTGAGCTTTAAGCAAACTTTTTCACTCTCCTATATATAAACATGTATTTATATAAATATAATATACATATTATATAAATATTTATACATATATTAATGTACATAAATATTAAAATAAATCCATACATAGATATTATAATATATAAATATTTATACATAAATATTAAAAACAAAATATTTATACATAAATACAAAACAAAATATTTATACATATAAAATATAAAATATACATATAAAACAAATATTTATACATAAATATAAAACATTTTAATATTTATATATAAAATTTAAATATGGCACCCCACTCCAGTATTCTTGCCTGGAAAATCCCATGGACAGAGGAGCCTGGTAGGCTACAGTCCATGGAGTCACAAAGAGTCAAACACGACTGAGTGACTTCACTTTCACTTTATATTAAAAAAAGTGTTCTGACTAAAACTCCTGGGTGCCAAGGACTGGACCAAATATTCTTTCTAACCCAGTGAGGCTGAGAGGATATTTAAGACTTTTAATCCAGAGAGCAGATTACGGCTTTAGACTGGAATCCCACAGCCCCAGAATCTTAGCAGATAGTAAATCGAGGAGTGGTTTGTCCTCTAGGTGTCCTCCAGGGCCCTGTCGTCGCATCTGCTACCAGGAGGCTCAGGACCCTGCAGGGCCGCGGCCCTGCCGCTGACATTCTCCTGCACAGTGGCCTGGTTAATCCTGCTAGTTAATCCTGGTTAGCTCCCGGCACCCACTCTGGTTAATCAGGACAAGCTGAGTGTCACAGTTCCCCCCACCCACTCCAGAGTTTTGGTGAATGTTGCATGAAGATGGGGAATTCAGCCTGGCTTCCACAGCTCGGGACGTTTGCTGACTCTGCTGAGAGGGCGCCTGCTTTTTACTATTTGTTCGTTTGGTTGTTCACCTGGCTGCGTTGAGTCTCAGCTGCAGCACACAGGATCTTCGCTGCATCGTGCAGAATCTCTTGCTGGCGGCACATGAACTCTCTAGTCGTGGCATTTGGGCTCGGAAGTTGCAGCACTTGGGTTTAGTTGCTCTGTGGCATGTGGGATCTTAATTCCCTGACCAGGGATTGAACCCAAGTCCCCTGCATGACAAGGTGGATTTTTTAACCACTAGACCACCAAGGGAAGTCCTGAGAGGGCTTTGTAGAAATTCTACTTAGCACAGTATTGTTTCCTTGAGATCAGACAGAGTCACCATCACCACTGCTGTTAAGATAACATTTCGATTCTGCCTTGCCCTGTTTTGATGGGCTTTCCTGGTGGCTCAGATGGTAAAGAAGGCATTTGCAATAATGCAAGATATCTGGGTTAGATCCCTAGGTCAGGAAGATCCCTGGAGAAGGAAATGGCAACTCGCTCCCATATTCTTGCCTGGAGAATCCCATGGACGGAGGAGCCTGGCGGGCTACAATCCATGGGGTCACAAAGAGTCAGACACGACTGAGTGACTCAGCACACACATGCAGACAGGAACAAGGAAAGCAGCTTCCGTCCAGCCTGTAGCAGAGCTGTTTTTCTTAGGAGTTCCCTGAAGGCCACAGATGAGGATATGGATGGTCAGAAATGGAAGGAGAGACAGGAATTAATTTAAGTTAGGATGGGCATGTACATTGCACAGGGGTCCCTAAAACTGTGTATCCCCAAATAGTCCATTTTCCGGTTAAATACTTTTTCTGCCCTTTTTTTTTTTTTTTTTCTTTCCTGCCTCTTCTAAACCACTCACTCTCATTTGCTCAGCTCTCTTATGTCACAAACATATGACCAAGTCAGAAAGATGCATTCAGAGGAAGACAGTGCCAGAGTGGTTGGGGGGAGATGGCTTCCTGAAGCTTTACTGAGTCAAAACTCATGCCCCGGGCACAGGCAGGTAATCTTTTCCAAACGGGCAACACTATCTTGAAAATGCTTTATGATCAATACCTAGAATATCTCATATCAGCCCAGAGCCTTTTGAGCTCACTGGCTTATCCTAAGCCTTGCAGATGTCACATCTGAGCATCAGCAGATGAATATTTTCTGTCTAACAGTGAAGAGGGGGGAAACCTCTGATCTTCCCCCAGTACTGTCTAAGAGATTCAGACCCAGTTCTCCAAGTGTCTCTGGCTCCCCACCTACATGCCAGCAGCCTCTTCCTAAAACTCATAAAGTGAACAATTTGATTCTGAGACCAGACTCGATATAATGGGGCCACAGAGGCTAATTTTTTTTAGAAAGAGCTGCCATTTGGGACATGACACCATGTTTGGTAACAGACTTGGGTGCTCATGACATGTTCCTTTCCCACCAGAGGGGAAAACCATTTGCATCTGTATACTGGAAGCATTCCTGTGAAATAGATAAAATATCTTGTCAGTTCCAAGGAGGTGCAAAATAGACCTTAATTGGAGAGCATTCTTCCCTATATGATAGCTGGACGGTAAGGTTGGAGAAAATGTTCCAAATAGTGTTTGTGAGATTGCCTACCTGAATAATCTTTTTTTTTTTTTTGTAGATTTTTTTCACTGTGGACCATTTTTAAAGTCTTTATTGAAAATTGTTGCAATATTGCTTCTGTTTTATGTTTTGGGTTTTTTTCAGCCGCAAAGCATGTGGAATCTCAGGTGGTTCAGATGTAAAGAATCTGCCTGCAGTGCGGGAGACCTGGGTTCAATCCCTGGGTCGGGAAGAGCCCCTGGAGGAGGGCATGGCAGCCCACTCCAGTATTCTTGCCTGGGGAATCCCATGGACAGAGGAGCCTTGCGGGCTACAGTCCATGGGGTTGCAAAGAGTCGGACACGACTCAGCAACTGACCCTTTCACATGGGATCTTAATTCCCCAACCGGGGCTTGAACCCAGTACCCCCTGCACTGGAAGGTGAAGTCTTCACCACTGGGCCACCGGAGAAGTCCCCCTACCTGAATAATCTTTAATATTACGTATATTCTGGTGTTCTCCTGAGTAGCCACCTGAGTGAGTGAGTGTTCTGTTGCTTAGACAGGCTATCATGAATGTGTTTTCCAGACGTCACAGCGCCTCTAGAAAAGCATGTGGCATAGGAAGGTTTGGAGGTAAGGAGACTTCCATCTGGCCGCATGAAAAGCAGAAAGGGAGTTATAACTGAAGAGGGTACCAGGGACCCAGTGACTACTTGGTTAAGTCACTGCTTTTTTTTTTTAAACTCCGTGTTTCCTATGGACAAGGCAGAACGGGGAGTGGCCAGGGTACAAAAGAAATCTAAGGAAGGACGCTGCTCTCAAAAAGCTTGTAGTCTCAATGAGCAAATGGTGTATTTATGAAGGAACTTGAGAGTCAGAGGTGAACTAATGAGATGTTCCCTCGGTAGGGTGGGCAGACAAGGAGCGCAACAGGGGTTGGAGAAGAGCAAAGTGCGTGCGGATCATGACCAGCAGGGGCGCCCGCGAGTCCGTGCTGGTTCTCATGGCTCCTCTGGGGCGCCTGAGCGGTCCTCACCACCTCTCTCCCCTTTCTCCCCTCCTTCCTCTCTCCATTTCCCTCCAGATCTTTCCTCTTCTCCTTCTGGTTCTTTCCTTCTGTTCTCTTCTTCCTGCTTTCCTGTGCTTTACCTCACACCTCCTCGCCTTCCTCCCTGATCCTCTGCCTCCCAGCCCTTTCCTTCTCTTTCCCCCAGGTCCTCACTTCCGTTTATCGTCTTTCCCTTTTCCCCTCTCCCGTTTCTTGCTGTGTCCTGCCTCCCTCCCCACCCACACTCTGCATGTCTCTCTGCGGATATTCGATATTCGCTGCAAGGCATCTGTGTGGCGTGTAGCGACACCGTGCCCTGCCCAGGGATGTGAAGGATGAGTAAGATCTCAACGTGCAGGAAAGGCTAACAGTCAGTTCATTCCACAAAAAGAAAAAAGATTTTTGCAGTTGGCTTCTCTTGACTCTCCAGCCTTGACAAAGCCTATGTGGGTGTCTCTTCAGTCCCCCAAAATGAAAACCCCTTCTCCACTGGCCTCCCTTGGCTGACTGATATGGGACACGGAGCCAACCATCCCCGATGATAAAATTTATTTATGCCTTCCTGTGTCCGTGTATACATGTGCTTAGTGGCCTGGCAAGGAGGCAGTGGGCTTGAACCAGAGTCAGCAAACCAGAAAATAAAGCAAGTACATCTTACAGATGACCTCTGCCTCTCACAAACCACCATCACGCAAGCCCCTTGGTTAGAGCCTTTATTCCTTCTCATCCTTTCTTTTCCTTCTAATTAGAGCAAATCAATCCTTTCTCAAAGAATAAACGTTAGAAAATTTTAAACAGAAGTGAGGGGGAGCCACTGACAACATCGAAGAATAAAAAGACACACAGACCCCAGTTTCCCGGAATAAAAACCAGCTGGGTAAGAGGAAATAAAAGCATCATGTTTATGACAACCCTCCCCAGTTGCCAGAGCACCAACATGTGGTGTATGGGAAAATGAGATTTCACAGTCACAGCACGTTTCTGACCTATATCATAACGCCACACGGGATTCTCTTAGCTTCGTGTATCTGATTCGTCTCATAGTATCCTTGTGAGAAAGCGAATGCGGTGCTGGAAAGCCGGGCTGGATGCAGCATCAGGAGCCCAGCGCGGAGCTCCAGCCTCTCCACGTACCAGCTGGGCCGGCAGCAGCCCTGCCCTGGACCCCAGGGTTCCATCCGTGACCCACAGGTGCTCAGGGAGAATCCCCGGCCTCAGAAGGGGTCTGGGGAAGGGAATCCTGCACACCTGGCCGGGAGATGGGTCCCTCTGGCTCTGATCGCAGCCAGTGAGCGCTGAGTGCTGTGTCTTTGTGATGATTCCATGACGCTTCCAGTTCTGAAGACCACGAAATGACTGAGAGGAAGAGAAAGGATACCGTGAAGGCAGGATCATAACGGCTGGCATGTTTTAATAAGGAAGAGAAGAAAAAAAGAATTAAAGTGAAGAAATTTGTAGGTTAACATTCTTCTTCAGCCATACACTAAAACAGAAGGACAAATTTTCTCTTGAATTTGTCTTGAAAATCCCCAAATGTCACATGTCATATAGGTTGTTTTATCAGGAAGGGAAAAGGTTTAAAAACCATCAAAATAATAACATGAAGCAGTTTCTCCTTGCTGTTTCTTCTCACATGAGATATAAACATCTTTAAGGGAATGGCTCTAGAATCTAGCTGAGCACCTTATTAGTAAATGAATTTTTTTTTCCTGGCATCAGGCTCCTTTTAATTGCTTCCCCAATACTGTTGTCCTTTGGTATCTGCAGGTGACTGGCTCAAAGAAACCCTGTGGTTACCAAAATCCACAGATGCTCAAATCCTTTATATTCACATAAAATGACTTGGTCTTTGCAAGTAACATACACAGCAACGTCCTTGCCCTATTTATTTTGTTGTGCCCAGTCTTAGCTGAGGCATGTGGGATCTTCAATCTTCGCTGCAGCACACAGGATCTTTAGTTGTGATATGTGGGATCTGGTTCCCTGACCAAGGCTCGAACCCAGGCTCCCTGCATCAGGAGCTCAGAGTCTAGCCGCTGGACCACCAGGGAAGCCCTGATCCTCTCTATACTTTTAACTATCTCTAGATTATTCACAATAATATCTCACTGTGTGTTTTTTTTTTTCTCTTGATTAGTGATGTTAAACACCTTTTCATGTATCTGTTGGCCATCTGTATGTCATCTTTGGAAAACGTTCAGATCCTCACTCATTTTTTCGATTGGATTCCTAGGTTTTTTGCTACTGATTTTGTGAGTTCTTTGTACATTGTGAATATTAACCCTTTATCAGACATATGACTTGCAGTATTTTTCCTATTCGGTAGATTGCCTTTTCATTTTGCAGAGCTTTTTATTTATTTTTTAATGGGTATTTTAGATAAGATTTCATTTGAGGTGCCTGTGCTATAATTGTATCCCTGTCCATATTATAATATTTACACCATCCTGGCTGAATCAGGCCGTTACCTTGCAGTATCAACAGCAACTGGCAGTTAACTACTTCTTTTTTTTTTTCACCACCCTAGACTCTTTACCTACTTTTTTTTTTTTTAATAGCATTTACTGCTCAGATATATTTTATTTTATTTTTAAATTTTAATTTTATTTTTAAAATTTACAATATTGTATTAGTTTTGCCAAATATTGAAATGAATCCGCCACAGGTATACCTGTGTTCCCCATCCTGAACCCTCCTCCCTTCTCCCTCCCCATACCCTCCGTCTGGGTCGTTCCAGTGCACCAGCCCCAAGCATCCAGTATCGTGCATAGTTAACTACTTCTGAAGACACCAATGGTTGTTATAATCATTTCTGGCTAACTGGTTATTCCAGCTAAGTAATCATGAGAATTTCAAATGCCAGTTTCACTACTATTTAGATGTGTGACTTCAGACAACTCACTTAACATCTCTGTACCTTAGCTTCACTGCCTACAGAATGGGTTTTTTATGTGTATTAAATGGCTTAATAGATGAAAAGCATTTACAGCAGTATCTGGCACATAGTAAGTGCTGCCTAGTGTTGGCTGCCATTTGTTTTGAGCTTAAAAGTGCGCAAAAGACCTATCACATTCTCTCAGTTTGAGATCTCCGCCACAACCTCGTGGACAGGTGAATTTTAAAGGCCTGCCCAAAACCCAGTGTTAGCGTGTGCTGGGGCAACACTGCAGCAGAAGTCCTTAGAGCATCCGATGAGTTTCCTTCCAATTCCTTTCCTGCGAGTGAGAAAATGCCCAAAGACACTTGGTGACTTAGGCAAGATGGTGGCGGTGGTTGTTCAGTCGCTCGGTCACGTCTGACTCTTTTGCAACCCCATGGACTGTAGCCCACCAGGCTCCTCTGTCCATGGGATTCTCCAGGCAAGAATCCTGAAGTCAAGTGACAGTTCCTTCTCCAGGGGATCTTCTTGATCCCACGATCGAACTGACATCTCCTGCTTGGCAGGGAGAATCTTTACCGTTGAGCCAGCCTGGAAGCCAGGCAAGATGGTAAAGCAGGTTAATGGTCATTCGTGACTGGAAAGTGAACTTCTGCGTCTGCATTTCTTCCTTCTAGCAAGTGAACGGCTGATTTGCCTGTTTAGATAACTTTTTGATGAGACAGTGCACTTGAAGCACGGACCCAGTCTCAGGACGTGGTGCCGCCTCTCCACTGCCTCTTGCCGACCTCTGCTTCCTTTGTGGTTGAAGTCTAGGCTCAGGTCAGAAGCTACCATAGGAGACAACGTGTTGCTGCTTTTCAGCACAGAGTTTGACCCACCAGTCACCGAAGACCTGATGTGAGCATGCAGGATTCGATCAGCATTGCTGAAATTCGGATAGAGAGAGAAATTGAACCTGTGCCAGGCCCTGTGTTACATTTTACACACAATCCTAATAATAACACTACTCTCCACAGTGGCTGTACCAACTTACATTCCCATCAGCAGTGTGGGAGGGCTCCCTTCTGTCCGCACCTTCTCCAACATTTGTTATTTGTAGTTTTTTGAATCATGGCCATTCTGACCAGTGTGAGGTGATACTTCATTGTAACTTTGATTTGCATTTCTCTAATTAGTGATGTTGAGCGTCTTTCCATATACCAATTGTCCATCTGTACTTCTTCTTTGGAGAAATATCTGTTTAGACCTTCTGCCCATGTTCCGATTGGGTTGTTGTTTACTACTATTAGATGAGCTGTTTGTGTCTTTTCTGAATTAAGCCCTTGTCGGTCACATTGTTTGCAAATATTTTCCCCCATTCTGTATGTAGTCTTTTCATTTTGTTTATAGTTTCCTTTGCTGTACAAAAGCTTTTAAGTTTAATTAGGTCCCACTTGCTTTTATTTCTATTGTATTGAGAGATTAAGCTAAGAAAACATCGGTATAATTTATGTCAGAAAATGTTTTGCCTGTATTCTTCCTAGGATTTTTATGGTGTCATTTTGAGTTTATTTTTGCATACGGTGTGAGAGAGGTGTGAGGGAGTGATCTGACTTCATGGATTTATATGCAGCTGTCCAGCTTTCCCAACACCACTTGCTGAAGAAACTGTCTTTCCTCCCTTACAGTCTTGCCTCCTTTGTCGAAAATTGACCACAGGTGTGTGGGTTTATTTCTGGGCTGTTATCCATGTCTGTTTTTGTTTATCCATGTCTATTTCTGTTATCCATGTCTACCATACCATTTTGATTATTGAAGCTTTCTATTGTCTTGGGCAAACTGCAGGAGATGGTGAGGAACAGGGAGGCCTGGCATGCTGCAGTCTATGGGGCTGCAAAGAGCAGGACACCACCTGGCGATGAACAGCTACTGCTGCCTGAAATCTAGGAGGGTTAATCTTCCTGCTTTGTTCTTTTCCCCAAGGGTTGCTTTGGCAATTCCGAGTCTTTCATGGTTCCATATAGACTTTAGGATTCTTTGTTCTGTGGGTAATTTGACAGGAATCATATTAAATCTGCAGATTGTCTTGGACAGTATGCCTTTTTAATCATCCTGATTATTAATAAAACCCTAGAGCATGTGGTATCTTTCTGTTTCTTTGAATCATCTTCAATTGTCTCATTATTCTCAGCATGTAAATCTTTCACCTCCTAAGTCAGGTTTATTCGTAAGTATTTTTTATATGATTTTTTCAAAGGGATTTTTGTTTTTTACTTTCCCTTTCTGATATTTCATTGTTAGTGCAAAGTAAAAAAATGCAACAGATTTCTGTACATCAATTTGTATTCTGCTGCTGCTAAGTCACTTCAGTTGTGTCCGACTCTGTGTGACCCCATAGACGGCAGCCCACCAGGCTCCTCCGTCCCTGGGATTCTCCACACAAGAACGATGGAGTGGGTTGCCATTTCCTTCTCCAGTGTGTGAAAGTGAAAAGTGAAGTCACTCGGTCGTGTCCAACTCTTAGTGACCCCATGGACTGGCAGCCCACCAGGCTCCTCCATCCATGGGATTTTCCAGGCAAGAGTACTGGAGTGGGGTGCCATTGCCTTCTCCTGTATTCTGCTACTTTATTGTATTATTTTATTAATTTTAGTCATTTTTGTGTGGTCTTTTTAGGGTTTTCTATATATAGCATCATGTCATATGCATATAGTGACAGTTTGACATCTTTTCTCCCAATTTGGATACATTTTATTTCTTTTGTCTGTTGTGGCCTTGGAAGGAAAGTTATGACCAACCTAGACAGCATATTAAAAACCAGAGATATTTCTTTGTCAACAAAGGTCCATCTAGTCAAGGCTATGTTTTTTCCAGTAGTCATGTATGGATGTGAGAGTTGGACTATAAAGAAAGCTGAGTGCAGAAGAATTGATGCTTTTGAACTGTGGTGTTGGAGAAGACTCTTGAGAGTCCCTTGGACTGCAAGGAGATCCAACCAGTCCATTCTGAAGGAGATCAGTCCTGGGTGTTCATTGGAAAGACTGATGTTGAAGTTGAAACTCCAATATTTTGGCCACCTGATGCAAAGAGCTGACTCATTTGAAAAGACCCTGATGTTGGGAAAGATTGAGGGCAGGAGGAGAAGGGGACGACAGAGGATGAGATGGTTCGATGGCATCACCAACTCAATGGACATAGGTTTGGGTGAACTCTGGGAATTGATGATGGACAGGGAGGCCTGGCATGCTGTAGTTCATGGGGTTGCAAAGAGTTGGACACGACTGAGCGGCTGAACTGAACTGAACTGTGGCTAGAACTTACAAAACTATGTTGAATAGAAGTGGTGAGACTGTATATATCCTCCTTGTCTTGTTCCTGATCTGAGAGGAAATGCTTTCAAGAGTTTCACCACTGAGTATGATGTTAGCCGTGGGTTTGTCATAAATGGCCTTTATTATGTTGAAGCATGTTCCGTCTGTGCCCACTTTCTGGAGAGTTTTTATCATAAAAGAAGGCTGAATTTTTTCAAAATGTTTTTCTGCACTTATTGATATCATGTGGTTTGTATTCTTCAATTTGTTAATAAGTTATTGACCACAGACATATTATTACACAACGTTATTGAGATATTTTAATGTTCATTTGCATAACAATCACCAGCAACAGGTGTTAGTCCCTGCAAAAATCCCCCAGGCAATAATGTATTAATATGGTATATCATACTCATCCACACTGTGGATATTGAAAAACCCTCGCATCCCTGGGATAAATCCCATTTGATCATAGTGTATGATCCTTTTAATGTACTGTTGGAGTTGGTTTGCTAGTATTTTCTTGAGGATGTTTCCATCTCTGTTCATCGGTGATACTGGCCGATAATCTTCTCTTCTGTGGTATCTTTGTCTAACTCTGGTATCAGGTTGATAGTGGCCTTGTAGAATGAGTTCAAGAGTGTTCCCTTCTTGAAATTCTTTGGACAAGTTTCAGAAGAACAGGTATTAACTCTTCCAAAGTGTCTGAAAGTAGTCTGTGAAGCCACCTGCTGCTGGACTTTTGTTGTTGAGAATTTTTAAATTACTGATTCAATTTCAGTAGTGGTAATTGGTCCATTATTTTCTATTTCATCCTGGTTCAGTCTTCGGAGATTTTCTTTTGACTTTCTATGAATTTGTCCATTTCTTCTAGTCTGTACATTTTACAGGTGTAGGGCTTCGAAGGTGGCTCAGCTGGTCAAGAACCCACCTGCCAATACAGGAGACGTAAGATACAAAGGTTCGGTCCCTGGGTTGAGAAGATCCCCTGGAGAAGGGCACGGCAACCCACTCCACTATTCTTGCTTGGAGAATCCCATGGACAGAGGAGCCTGGGTGGGCTACAGCCCTTAGGGTCACACAGAGTCAGACATGACCAAGGTGACTTCGCACACAGTAACTTGTAACAGTCCTTTATGACCGTCTGTATTTCTGTGCTGACAGTCTGACTTCTCCTTTTTCATCTCTGATGTTATTGACCTGCGTGCCCTCTCTTTTTTTCTTGATGAATCTGCCAAAAGGTTTATCAATTTTGTTTATTCAAAGAACCAGCTTTTAGTTTGATCTTTTCTGTTGTGTTTGTAATCTCTATTTCATTTATTTCTGATCTTATTTCTTTCCTCCTACTAGCTTTAGGTATTGTTTGTTCTTCTTGCTTCCTGATGTAAGACTGTATTGCTATAAACGTCCCTCTTAGAACGGCTTTTGCTGTGTCCCATAGGTTTTGAATCATCGTGCTTTTGTTTTCATTTGTATCTAGGTATTTTTTTATTTCTTTTTTTATTTCTTCAGTGATCCATTGGTTGTTTAGAAGCATCTTGTTTAGCCTCCACATGACTGTGTTTCCAGCTTCTTTTTTTTGGTAATTGATTCTAATCTCATAGTGCTGTGCTCAGAAAAGATGCTTGATATGATTGCAATTTTCTTAAATTTACTGAGGTTTACTTTGTGCCAAGCCTGTGATCAGTCCTAGAGAATGTTCCATGTGCACTTGAGAAGAATGTGTATTCGATTGCTTTTGAATGAAATGCTCTTTAAATATCAACTAAGTCCAATTGGTATAAATGTGTCCTTTAAGGCCTGTACTTCCTTATTGGTTTTCTATCTGGATGATCTGTCCAGTGATGAAACTGGAGTGTTAAAAGCCCCCAGCCATTATTATGTTGCTATCAGTTTCTCCTTTTATGTCTGTGAACATTTGCTTTATATATCAAGGTACTCCTATGTTGGGTGCGTATATATATAGTTACAACTGTTGTATCTTCTCTTGGATTGATCCCTTGATTGTTATGTAGTGTCCTTCTTTGTCTCTTGTAACATGCCTTTTATTTTAAAGTCTATTTTGTGCAATACGAGTATTCCTACTCTAGCTTTCTTTTGATTTCCATTTGCATGGAATATCTTTTTCCATCCCCTGACAGTCTGCATGTGTCTCTAGGTCTGAAGTGGGTCTCTTATAGACAGCATATATATGGGTCTTGTTGTATTTAGCCAGTCTGTATCTTTTGGTTGGATCCTTTTATCTATTTACATTTAAGGTAGTTATTGATATGTATGTTCTTACTGCCATTTTGTTAATTGTTTTGGATTTGTTTTTGTAGGTCTTTTTCCTTCTTTTATTCTCTTATCCTATGATTTGATGGATATCTTTGCTGTTGTGTTGGGATTCATTTTTCTTTTTTGCCTAAAAATATATATTATAGTTTTTTACTGGCAGTTACCATGAGGTTTTGATATATAGCATTCTGTGTACACACACACACATGTATATATACATACACATGATTATTTTAAATTGCTGATCTCTTAATTTCAAATGCATTTCAAATATCCTGCATTTGTACTCTCCTCTCCTGTTACTAGTTTAGATATAGTTGTGTGTGGATGATTTCCTACCTTTACCGTTGTCTGCCTTTACTGGTGAGCTTTCCCATTTCATAATTTTCTTGTTTCTAGTTGTGGCCTTTTCCTTTCCACCTACTGGAGTTCTTCTGGCATTTCGTGTAGAGCTGGTTTGGTGGTGCTGAGTTCTCTTGGCATCTGCCTGTCTGTACAGCTTTGGATTCCTCTGTCAAATCTGAATGAGTGCCTTGCTGGGTAGAATTTTCTCAGTTGTAGCTTTTTCCATTCATCACTTTAATTATATCATGCCACTCCCTTCTGACCTGGAGTTTCTGCTGAAAAAAATTAGCTGATAACCTTATGGGGATTCCTGTGTATGTTATTTGTTGCTTTTCTCTTGTTGACTTAATATTTTTGTCAGTTTGATTAGTATACATCTTGGTATGTTGTTCGTCCTCGGGTTTATCCTGCCTGGGACTTTCTTACTGGATTTGGGTGACTGTTTCCTTCCCCATGTTAAGGAAGTTTTCAACTATTCTCTTTTTGAATATCTTCTCAGGCCCTAAGCCTTCTGGAACCCCGATCATGCAAACATTAGTACATCTGATGTTGTCCCAGAGATCTCTTAAACTGTCCTCTTTTCATTATCTTTTTTTTTTTCTTTATTCTATTCTGTGGCAGTGATTTCCATGACTTTCTTCCAGCTCACTTATCCGTTCTTTTGCCTCGTTTTTTTCTGCTATTGATTCTACTTTTTTCATCTCAGTTACTGTATTCATCGACTCTTGTTCTTTATATTTTCTAGCTCTTTATTAAAAATTTGTAACTTCTCACTCTGCATTCATTCTTTCCCTGAGTTCTTGGGTCATCCCTACCGTCATTACTCTGAACTCTTTCTTGCGTGGATTGCCTATCTCCAGGTCACTTAGTTGTCCTTCTATGGTTTTATCTTGTTTCTTCATCTGAAACATATTCCTCTACCATCTCACGTCTCAATTTCTAACTGTATGCTGTAACAACAACTCAGTCACTCAGTCATGTCTGACTCTCTGTGACCCCATAGACTGCAGCACACCAGGCTTCCCTGTTCATCATCTCCCTGAGTTTACTGAAACTCATGTCCATCGAGTCAGTCATGCCATCCAACCATCTCATCCTCTGTCACCCCTTCTGTCCTCAGTCTTGCCCAGCATCAAGGTCTTTTTCCAGTGAGTTGGCTTTTCACATCAGGTGGCCAAATATTGGAGCTCCAGTTTAGCAGCACATTTTTATGTAAGTGGAAAGTTATGTTTCTCGACTTTGGAGAAGTGGCATTGTATAGGGGCTGTCCTTCATGTCCTAGCAGTACACACCCCCTCTTGTCCAAGGGCCAGGGACCAGCTGGTCCCAGGGTAGGCTCTGGTCTGCATTTGCTGACTGAGTTTCACGTGTTGCTGGATTGTAGTTCTCTTGCTTCGGGGTGTCTTGCCCGAAGGTGAGGCTGGTCTAGAGGTTTATCCAGGCTTCCTGATGGGAAGGGCTGGTACATGCCCACTGGTGGGTGGGGCTGTGGCAAGGGGCGAGTCTAAAGGTGGCTGGGGGCTCAGGAAGTCTTTAGGCAGCCAGTCTGCTGATGGGAGGGGCTGTGTTCCCACCTTGGTGGTGGTTTGGCCTGAGGTGTCCCAGCACCAGAGCCTACAGGCTTTTGGGTGGGGCCAGGTCTTGGTTCCAAAATGGCAGCCTCCAGGAGAGCTCGCACAGATGAACTGTCCCCAGCACTTCTGCCACCAGTGTCTGTGTCCCCACAGTGAGCCCCACCACCCCCTGCCTCCCCCAGGAGACCCTCCAAGACCAGCAGGTAGGTCTGGCCCAGGCTCTTACAAAGTCACTGCTTTGGCCCTGGCTCTTGGCGTACACGAGACATCGTGTAGCCCCCCAAGAGCGGACTTGCTGTTTAGCCCAGTCCTGCGGAACTTCTGTGCTCAAGCACTAGTGGCTTTCATAACCAAATGCTCTGGGCATGCCGCCTCCTAAGGCCAGAACCCAAGGCTAAGGAGTCCGACTCAGAATTCTCACTCTTGTGGGAGACCTTCTGCTGTGTATTTCTTCTCCAGTTTGTGGGTCACCCACCCAGGGGGCATTGGGATTCGACTATATCACACGTGCACCCCTCTTACCTTTTTGTTGAGTTTCTTCTTTACATCTTTGGATTAGAATATCTTTTTTGGTAGGTTCAAGTCTTTTTTATCAGTGGTGGTTCAGCAATGGGTTGGGATTTTGGTGTGCTTATGTGAGGAAGTGAGCTCAAGTGCCTTCTATTCTGCCATCAGCATGATGAATAAACTCTTTATCAGTAGGCACAACAGCACCCCTTCACAGTGATGATAATGAAGTCTAATTGTACATCCATTACAGAACTGTCTTCAGCACTAACAGGGCAACTTCTGGGGCTCTGAGTGATGCAGGATGCCCCAGCAACACTGGCAGGGGTCCTTGTCCAGGTTCTAGAAGCTGTCTGTGTTCCCTGAATTATGGCTCTCTACCTCTCTCGACTTCCCTGGTGACTCAGACGGTAAAGTATCTGTCTACAATGAGGGAGACCCGGGTTCAATCCCTGGGTCGGGAAGATCCCCTGGAGAAGGAAATGGCACCCCACTCCAGTATTCTTGCCTGGAAAATCCCATGGACAGAGGAGCCTGGTAGGCTACAGTCCATGGGGTCACAAAGAGTCAGACACGACTGAGCGACTTCACGTTCACTTTTACCTCTCTCTTCAAAGTCAGCCATGGCAAGATGGACTTCCTACTAACCATGCATCCATCTAGTTTGATCCAATATTTTGTGTTAAATTTTGTATCTGTTATTCATCAAAGATATGTGCTCAGACGCTAAGTTGTGTCTGACTCTTTGCAACCCCATGGCCTGCAGCCCACCAGGCTCCTCTGTCCATGAGATTCTCAGCAAGAATATAGAGTGGGGTGCCCTTTCATTCTCCAGGGAGTCTTCCCAACCCAGGGACTGAACCTGCATCTCTTACGTCTCCTACACTGGCAGGGAGATTTACCACTGGCACCACATAGGAAGCCCCACATAGTGGCCTATCATTTTTTTGACATTGGTATCAGGTGATGGTGGCTTCCTATAACAACTTTGGGAATATTCCTTCTTCCGTCTGTTGGAAGAGTTTGAGAAGAATCCGTGTAGTTCCTTTGTGTGTTTGGTAGAATTCCCCAGTGAAGCCATCTGGTCCTGGACTTTCGTTTGCAGGGAGTTTTTTGTGTTTTTTGTTTTTTTAATTACAGATTCTATTTCACTTCTAGTGATCTATCTGTTCAAAATATCTATTTCTTCTTGATTCAGTTTTGGTGGGTTGTATAGTTTCTAGAAACGTATCCATTTCTTATAGGTTGTCCAACTTGTTGGCATATGATTATTCCTAGTATCCTCTTACACTTTTGTATTCTGTGGTATCAGTTGTTTGGTCTCTCTTAATTGTTAACTGGGAAGTATCCAAGGTGGCACTACTGGTAAAGAACCCACCTACCAATGCAGGAGACATGAGGAGGCGGGTTCAATCCCTGGGCCAGCAAGATCCCCTGGAGAGTCCCCATGGGCAGAGGAAGCTGGCAGACTACAGTCCACCGGGTCACAAAGAAGCTGGGCACAACTGAAGCAACTTAGGACACACAGAGTATCTGTACAGTGATTGCACCATGAAAAAAGAATGTCTTATTTGCCGAGCATTTCTGAATGTCCAAAGCTGTGCTAAGCCTGTAGTCTGCACACATCTTTACTGAATGTTGTTATTCCCCCTTTCTGTGACTTACGGAGACTATCTTGGTAGGGCCATTTTTAGCTCATAACAATAGAATGATACAAAATTTAAACAAATTCAGGATCCCAGTCAACTTTCTATCTGAGATCCCTATATATATATATGGCATGGATTAGGATGCAAACAGGAAAATAAGAGCAATGGCTGTGTTAGAGTAGAAAGATTGTGGTTGTTCCAATCTTTAAGAAAAAATGAATTATTGATATAAAAATATATGTAATAAAAATTGGGAGAAGAAAAAAAAATTGCATTTAAAAAACTTACCTGGGTTTTATGACTAGACATTGAGACTTTTATTGCTGTGGGTGCTGAGTTTCATTTTTATTCCTAAAGCTATGTGGTCTTCTGGCCCCTGTGAAAGTTAAGAGAAGGAAGTTAGGGTGACAGGACATCTACCCACCGGTCCTCTGGTCCTCACTGAGCCAGACAGCAGAGCTGCCCTTTGGATCAGAGGACTGTGGTTCTCCAGAAGTGGTGATCAGTTTGCGCTGAGCTATCTTAAATCTCCCCCCATCTCCTTTTTAGATCAAGGCAGGGCTGCTCAGACATCACGCTGCCAGTAAGGCAGTCATCCATATGAAGAGTGAACCTGGAACTTTCCACCTGCTTATCCCATGCCCCTCTCCTAACAGCTGCCCAGGAAACGATGCAGCGAATCACTCTCAGCCCTTTATCTCGCGCTCCTTCTGTAAAGACCTTACTTGCCAAGCGGAAAACCGCACGCTTGTCTCATTTGGGAAAGCGCGTCCTTACTCAGCCCCCTGCCTCCTGTAAGATGAGTTCCCCTCCCAAAAGTGACTTTTCTTCCTTTCTAACAGATATCTGCAAACGAAATCGAAATGCTTTTGATGAGGTTGCCACGCATGTTTAAGCAGGAATTCACAGGCGTGGGAGCAACGCTGGAAAAAAGGTGGAAGTTGTGTGCCTTCGAAGGAATTAAAACTACCTAACTGTGAAGAGCGATGAAATCTCTGGGTGAAACCGCCTGAACCCGGCCAGGGCTGTGCCGCTTGAGCCCAGGAGGTTTGGGGCAGGTCCAACAAGGGACCTTTATGGAGCCGGCAGAGCCTGACTGTAGTTACATCTGTGGCGTTCTCTTGTGAGTGGAAATGTAATTGTGTACCAGTTCCCTAAAACAAAGCTTCATACTGTGACAGATCTGTTTGCTATGAAAACCAATGATTCCACAGTCATAGTGATGGCAGAACCCTAAAATATGCTACATTTGAGACTAGCTCACCAAGGAGACTATTTAAATAATGGTGTAGCAATGGTCGTTGCTAGGCTACAAAGCTGTATATGTAATGTATAGCTGAAATCATTCAATGACATTTTCCTGAAAGTCTTTCTGTTTTAGTAAAAAAAGAAGAAAGAAAAAAAGTAATTTTACAGTAAGGAAAAAAAATCATACCAAAAGAAAACTTGAATATGTGTCTGAACAGTTACTGCATTTTGTAAATTAAGTTATATGCTGTTCTAGGGACTTTTTTGCCTTATTGAAGAGGCAGAAAATGTGATGGGACTCCTTGAGAATGCTTTACCAAGAATATTATTTTTCTAATGTAACAATCCTCCATCATACATTCTTTTAACATGGACTGCATAACGATTTTCATAAAATGTAAATAAAAGATGAACTAGTGCTCCTGTGTTGTACTTGGTATGTAACATTCAGGTTTATGCATCAAAATAAACATTCAGTAAATATTGCTGTTACAAATTTTATAGCAAAGATATTAATTTTTTTCAATAAATATGACTTCTACCATATTGGTTTTGCAAATTATTCTTTGATATATTTTAAGAAATATTGGTCACATTATTCAATCCCATCTCATAGCCCATTATTTTTAAATGACTAAATAAATGCGTAAGTGACATGAAGAGACAAAACATTTCAGACAGCAATATATAAAAATCATAAAGTAGAAAGTACTCAGAAAAGATTATATAGCGTTAAAATGGGTATTATTTGAAAATACCAAGATATGACAGCCAAATATAATCAACATAAATTTTATGTTTGTTTTGTGTCCTCGTGCATAGAAACAAAGTAGCCAGTTACTTACTATTATTAATTCCTGGGTTTATTTGTATGTTTTCCAGAAAACATACAAGTTAGAAAAAGAATTAAAAAATTCACACGTCAACAATTTAGGTTTCCCTTCTTTAAATGTAAGTAGAATAGAGCTTTCAATTGTGTTTCCCTCCTGTTTCCTTACATGAGAATCACAAAAAAACAAGTATTCAAGATACTGATTGATTTTAAATGAAACATTTTTTAGGAAGACAGCTGAACAGTGAATGTTATTTAAAATTCCAAAAAGACATTCATAATTTCCTACTGGACATTATTGTCCTCCGGCTCTTTTTATTGAGTCCTGATAAATGAAGATTCTTATTCATGCCTCGCATAAATATCTACACATATGTTATATTCAGGCTTAGTGCTAACACCATGAATATGCAGCTGAATAAGAAAGGAACCCCTCACCACCCCAACCAATGAACTCAGAATTCAATGGGGAAAATAAATTTTCCCAAAAGTGTCTATATGATGCGAACCATGTGACAGGAAAGATTTGATAATGGAGCCATGATCCAACCTAAATATCAATGTCATATCAATGCCGAAACACTTGAGGTCTCTTCACTGCCATCTGTGAATGCCCACCACCACCGTCATCCTGACATGTTTAGGTCAGGAGGCAAATAAGGATACAGCAATCCGAAAGGGGACCTCCTTATTTACAGATAAGGTTACCATAAAATAGAGGACCTAAGAGGCTCACCTGAAAAAGAATTAGAAGAGACAAATTCAGTCAAGTGGCAGTTAAAGACAACTTCTAGCAGGGGCCCAAAGGAAAGTACCATAACCTAGACCATCTGCAAGCTGAAACCTGGTCAACGTTTCCAAGTGTGCATTCATACTTTCAAGTGTTGCCCACAGTCACTTTAGCCTGAGGATACACTGCACAGGGCAGACCCCAACTTAGGGCTTCTGCTCAGGAGAAGGAGCTGGCATGACCTTATATTAGATCTGAGATAAGACACTGCTTTCTAACTTCAATTATGTGAATAACTTATTTTTGCCAGGAAAAAAAAACAAACTTCTGAATTATTTCACATGCATGCTGGTTTCAGACAGGACTTTAGAGGTCACCTGGGGAAGGAAATGGCGTTGGTACTTCTGAGGGGCGTCTTCCTGTCATCCCATCCTCCCTAATCCTCGGGATAATCCTATTAAAAAGGACAGTGTTATTGTCCTCATTTGTCACACAAGGAGAAGGAGGCTCACACGTGCTAACAATCTGGCCAAATTTGCATGGTTAGACAATTCTGAATACAGGGTTTGAAACCAGGACCCAGTGACTCCAAAACACATTGTTCTTTTTACCATGCCACGCTTCTCAATCTGTCCCCACTCCTCCCATGAGCTCAGTGCTCACCCAGGGCCTTCAGACCTCCGCTTTTGCTCTCCTTTATTCTCCATCCCCTGTACATGCATACAGGTGGGAAGACCTTTATCTCCTAAACCCACCCAGTAACAAATCATCATTCTTGGATTCTGAGAAGCAGCAAAATGTTGAAAGTTTGGAAATCCTGTTACCTGGGCCCGATGGGTCTTTCTGGATTGCTTTCTCACTGCTCCCCTAAATAAGACTAATAAGTTTTTGTCTATCGGCTTTTGTTCATATCTATCTATCCAAAGAGAAATACTTTACCTGAACCTGCCTTCCAATACAGGAGATGTAAGAGACTCAGGTTTGATCCCTTGGTCAGGAAGATCCCCTGGAGAATGAAATGGCAACCCACTCCAGTATTCTTGCCTGGAGAATCCCGTGGACAGAGGAGCCTGGCGGGCTACCGTCCAGGGGGTCGCAAAGAGATGGATACAACTGAAGTGGCTGAGTCTGTATGCATGCACTACTCGTCACAATTCTACACAGCTTTAAGAGGAAACACAAAGCCTCTCTCCTCAGCCGTGAAACTTTTCTCCATCCCCCAGAAGTCTGCCTCTGCATGACCATTATCCATGTGGACGATTTCTTCAGGCACTGACTCCCCAGCAGTCTTTGCCTCATCTCCCCATTAGATCACAGGCTCTTTGAGGGATCCAAGCCTGTCTCATTTACTTTGAATATTTCTCAGAGTGATGTTACTTATAAATATTTAGAACGCAAGACAGAGAAAGAACCAAGATGTTTTTCTGCCTCCAGAGATCAGTTTGCTTAGACACAAAAGAAAAAAATTACAAAATATTTTAAAAGGCTGCAAATATTTTAGATCCTAGATTCCAAGACAGAAAATGTGAGCAATAATATACTGTATGCTATGGAAATACAAGAAGCAACCCAATTCCTTCTTAAGGTTGAAACCCAGATCGATTAGCAACTCTTCGATGAAGCCCTGGTCTCCAGGATCCTCTTCTGGTTCCCACCACTACTGCAGTAAGTTCCCACTGCGGCCTGAGTTCTGTATTGTAACCCTTCATGGACGGAGCTGTCTCTCCCACGTCCTGCAGGCTGGAGACCTCCCTTACTCAACCCTCTATGAGTAAGGGTTGACACAGACCGCAGACTGACATGACACACCATGAGTTTTAGGCATTTATTGACTGAACGGACCCAATGAATGAAAGAAAAGCCCACACAGGAATTTTCTGAATTTGTTGAATCAAATCATATTGAGGTATTAGGCCCAATAAAGAATAAAGGCCAGAACTTTCTTCTTCTCAGCTGTAAGATCCTGGCAGAAGTCTTCTTTTTTAACACATTATTGACCAGAGACATTTTAATACATCTTTTGGTACACCTGAATGTTACTGACTGTACACATTTAAATATTCACTTACATAACAAATTACCACAGGCATTAGTTTCTGCAAAAATCCCCTGTACCTGCATACATGTAATATGGCAGGAATATGTTAAAATTTTTTATTGTGGGAAAATACACATAACGTTTATACTTTTAACCATTCATAATTGTATAAATCAGTGGCATTAAACACATTCACAGTGGTGACACAGCTAGTCACCACTGTATAACTTTTTCATCATCCTCAACAAAAACTGTAATACACCCATTAAACAATAACTCCCTATCCCCCTCCTTCCAGCCCCTGGTAGCCTCTATCCTACGTTATGTCTCTTTGAATGTACAGTCTCACGTATTTCACCTAGCTGAATGTCTTCCAGATTCATCCATAGCATGTGTCAGAATTTCATTCCTTTCTGAAGCTGAATAATACTTTGTTGTATGAGAACTCTTCTTGCTGGCTTAAGTACCTGTTATCTACTGCAGCAAGGAAAAGTCCCTTGTCTACGTTTGAAAGTACTTAAGTACTTTTAGTAAATACCACATCAAAAACAACATTTGCAAGTGTAGAGAAGTTTGCTTCCATCTAGATAAACCTCATTTTCATTGAGGGTAATAAAAATGAAATGACAAAAGTAGAAAATGTTGGCAGTAATTGTGTAGAAAAAGACTGTTTCAACAAATATCCATGCAACAAATGTGATATGTGACGAGTTATTTTCTCTTGGTAAGGGTTGGAGATGTTTCACTTTGAGGGTTTTTTTTTTAATCCATTTTCTAAAAATGGATGCTGTGTTTCACTCAATATAAGACATTTTATCCCAAAACCGTAAGAACTATTTTACCATCATACTCATAGTTTCTCCTCATAAACTGAGAAAATAGAGAGATGTTCGAGTCCTAAAATCTCCTAGCTTGGCTCACTTTACACCAACGTGGTAAAAGGCTCACATGTATATTCAGTCAGTCTGTCTGTCATTAGTATCTGAATAAACTACAGCTTTCACAAGCAGCATACCAAACAAACATTTCAGAGCTAAACAACTTACTATGAATGTGTTTCTATATTAGATCACTAAAAAGTTTGTGTTTCTTGTTCCACCAACTCCGGTTCCCCTCTTCTGCTCTCAGAAAGTGGATCTTCTTTGAAAAATGTCTGGGCTTCAAACACCTGACCGTTTCTCATACTAGGGGAGTGTTGAGCCGGTGTGGAGTCGAGTCCAGCCCCAGCTACGTTACTTAACCCCAGGGAGGTGCTAGCCCACATTCGTGATACAGTAATGTTAACACCTATGTCAGAGGATCACGGTGATTGATTCAGTAAGACAGCATGCATAAAGCACCCAGATCGGAGCCAGGGAGACTGAAGTCACTGGTTTCTTCAAAAACTGAACTTCAGGGTGACCCTGTGGCTCAGTGGTAAAGAATCCGCCTGCCAATGCAGGAGCCACGGGTTCGATCTCTGATCAGGCAAGATTCCACACGCCATGGAGCAACTAAGCCCGTGGGCCACAACTACTGAGTCTGTTCTCCAGAGGCCAGGAGCCACAACTACTAAGCCTGTGTGCTGCTGCTACTGCAGCCTGCACGCCCTGGAGCCCGTCCTCGCAACAAAAGAAGCCACTGCAACGTGAAGCCTGCACACCGCAGCTAGAGAGTAGCCCCCAGTTGCTGCAAGTAGAGAGAAGCCCACACAGCAGCGAAGACCCAGATCAGATCAGATCAGTTCAGTCACTCAGTCGTGTCCGACTCTGCGACCCCATGAATCGCAGCACGCCAGGCCTCTCTGTCCATCACCAACTCCCGGAGTTCACTGAGATTCACGTCCATCGAGTCAGTGATGCCATCCAGCCATCTCATCCTCTGTCGTACCCAGCACAGCCTAAATACATTTTAAAATTTTTTTAAAAACTTACCCCAGTTTAAAACACAGAACACAGAAACTTTATATACATCATCCCAAGCAAAGTAGGCAAGCCCCTTTCCCTGCTATTTGTCTATTCCTGCCCTTAGGGATAACCAGCCAATAATATATTTCTAAATATAAGAATAAAATAAGACAAATAATAGTATAAAACAGATATAGTCATCATCCCCACAAATAGTCTATTAAATATGTACAAATGTAAAATCAACATAAGGAAAATAA
Source organism: Bos mutus (assembly GCF_027580195.1). Taxonomy (NCBI): domain Eukaryota; kingdom Metazoa; phylum Chordata; class Mammalia; order Artiodactyla; family Bovidae; genus Bos; species Bos mutus. Next base: position 13,288,581 of record NC_091628.1, on the reverse strand, counting down.
TTGGAACTCTGGGATTCTCCAGTACTCTTGCCTGGAAAATCCCATGGACAGAGGAGCCTCGTAGGCTGTAGTCCACGGGGTCGCAAAGAGTCAGACACGACTAAGTGACTTCACTTTCACTTTTCACTTTCATGCATTAGAGAAGGAAATGGCAACCCACTCCAGTGTTCTTGCCTGGAGAATCCCAGGTACAGAGGAGCCTGGTGGGCTGCTGTCTGTGGGGTCGCAGAGTCAGACACGACTGAAGTGACTTGGCAGCAGCAGCCTACAAAGAAAGGAGGTCAGTCACATTCAACTCTTTGTGACCCCATGGACTGTATCCCATATCAGCTTCCTCAGTCCATGGAAGTCTCTGGGCAAGAATACTGGAGTGTGTAGCCACTCCCTTCTCCAGGGGATCTTACTGACCCCAGGATCAAACCCAAGTCTCCTGCATTGCAGGCAGATTTTATACCATCTGAACAACCAGGGAAGCCCCCTAACCTGCCAAGACTTTGCAATGCTTATATGCAAATAGGCAGTCATCATCACAGTGACCCTCAGCCAGGAGAACATCTAGAACCAGAATTCTTTGTAGCAACTCCCTTTTTACTTATTTGGTTTATTTCCAACAAACAGTAATCAGGGTCATATACATTCAACTGTGAAGACATTGTATGGCTCTGGACAACTGCCATTTTGAACGATGATCAACTAGGTATACAGTATGCAAGGATTAAATAAAGTATTAATTATGTTCTCTTTAACCCAGCAGAAACATGGTCAAGAAAAATTATAGCTGTAGCTGGAACATGCCATAGTATTATTTTAAGAGAACATACACATCTATTATAGTTGCTGAGAGAGTCAAAGTAAAGGACTCCAGTAAATCTAGTAATTACAGACGAGTTGTGTTAATAAAATTAGCTGTTCGGGTCCAGAATTTTAACTCTCTTTGCCTGCTCTCAGAACCATGGAGATACACAAACAATAAAGCTCAGACGTTTCAACTGCCCATTTCACCTCTTACATAATGTACATTTATTGTACAGAGCTATGTAATGGAACGTTCTTACTTCGTGGGAAAAACAGACTCATAAAAAGAAATTGCAAACATTTTACAGAAAAATGGTACTTTTCTAGACAAAGCAAGAAAGTGGTTAATGTACAACAGAAAGTGCATTGCAGGGAATGAAATGCATTTTTTTGTCTAGCAAATGTATTTATTGTGTGTTGAAAATTGTAATATCTTCCCCTGCACGAAGAAATTCCTATATAAAGCTCATTTGTTGTTGTAGGGAGTAAAAACTCTTTTTCTTGTTTACTAAAGCAGTCTATCTTAATATCAAACCCCAGACTGTCAAGTTCACTTAAGAAGAGGTACGTGTAGATAAGAATAGGACTGAAGCAGAAACCAGAATATTCCATTTCATCTGCTTTTCATATCTGAGTGAGTGCTATGCAACCCACAACATCTGGTAGCAATCTCTTTTCAGAAAGCATTCTTCTCTTCAAAAGAAAAAGCTAAAAATTGGTCAATTTGAGGCTCTCATCAATAAATAAGTCTTTTGCCTTTGAATATGCTTATGCATAAGTGAGGGTTTGTCTCTTGTATTTTTTTGAGATAGAATGTGAAATATGGGCTGGCAAGTCAAACACTGTCTTCAGATGGTGATAATATATGAACGCCATTGTGGGTCGTTTATTAAACAGACATTGATTGTTACGTCAAATCAACATATCATGTATCATTTTTATGACTTACAATCACAGTAAATCAAGTTTCAAATAGGAAGTGCTATGAATTCTTAGGATAATTGTCACTTCCTAAGACTGGGCAAGTAGCTGGGAAGGACTTTGCACCTCAGTATCTGTTCCTTGGGGGCTCCCCCAAAGGCTCAGTGGTAAAAGAATCCGCTTGCAATGCAGGAGACGTGGGTTCAATCCCTGGGTTGGGAAGATCCACTGGAGAAAGGAAATGAGAACCCAATTCCAGTATTCTTGCCTGGAAAATTCCAATCCATGGGGTTTGCAGAAGAGTCAGACACAGATGGGTGACTGAACACCACCAACAGCTGTTCCTTGAGCAGATAAAGGGAACTTCGGTTCAACATCTGCCAAGAAAAGGCTGTGTGGTGCTATATGCAAGCAAACTGGGTGGCAGAGAACAGACAGCGAGATCTAGACGATGCCAACCTAGAGTCAAGTATTTTATACCGCTTACTTCTACGGGCTGATAAAGGAGGAGCCTCCAGTTTTTTGCTCATGGAAGGGGTGGCTCACCTGGTCAGAAGCAGTACAGTGAGATTCCATTTTTCTGGAATCATTTCAAGTGAGTGATCACAGGAGCGTGACTTGATCTCTGAAATGGGGATGATAGGAACAACCTGTCTCATAGTCTTCCTGTAATTCTTCCCATTATCCGGGACTTACTAGTCATCTAAGCTCACAGAACTTAGCAGCCGTTTTCCATCTCAGGGCCTCCACAGTCCACTGCCAGTTGGAAAGAATCTCCCCCCAGAGGTCACCACTAACACATTAAGTGGCTTCAGCTTCCTGATTCCTCCCTGGAATAACAAATGCCTTCACACAGCATAACAGGAAATCTCCTGCGGTCCCAAGAGCCTGGTGGACTGCGAGGAGCTACATCTCGGCCTTCTGAAGGACTCCGCATTCCCGTGGTCTCACTGGGAGGTTTTAGGGACTCTAGAAATCAACGAAGAACCGGTAAAGTTCCTAACTCAAACCAGACCTCTTGGAAGGCAGTCTTGGCGAAGACAAACCTGCTGTGTTTTTTCAAATATAAAATATTCCAAAGGAAACAGGACAACATCCCGATCTTGGGACTGAGAAAGGACTGGATGTCTTCTCCCTGGTCCTTGACCTCCAATAAGAAGGGGACATTTTGGTGGGAGAATCAGAGGAATAAAATCTCTCTTGTGCTTCTCTGCTTCATATCACTTTATATAATGGCAAAAGGGATGTTTTAGCTCCTATTTCTCCAGCATCCAGGTTTAAGGGACAACGTGGAGGAAGTGGGGTGAAGGGGTAAGGAAACGTTCATTACTGCCGGAAGATTCTCAAACTTGGAGGCACTCCACTCCCGCTTTGTTCTCATTAACCCTTTGGACTCCTGTTTCCTTTTTTCCCATAAGACTTTGTCCTGTCACTGTCTCATGATTTATCAGATCAAATACAGTGGTATTTTTTTTTAATAAGCTGGGAAGGAGCACCCACCACTGTGCATATATACAGGCACAAATGCACATGTGCACAGATGTATATTAGTCGCATACTAATAAAACTTCACACAGATATGCACACATCATACAAATGCATCTTTATGTAGCCACATTTACACGCATACACTGACACTCAAACATCTCTGCTACTGGTCATCATTTTTGCCCCCTCAAGTGCTTCCCTCTTCTATCAGCTATTCACTCTTCCCAGGAGGATGATTCACTTAGAGGACAAATAAGAGAAGGTGCCACTAACCCCTCTGCTGCTGCCAAGTCATTTCAGTCGTGTCCGACTCTGTGCGACCCCATAGACGGCAGCCCACCAGGCTCCGCCATCCCTGGGATTCTCCAGGCAAGAACACTGGAGTGGGTTGCCATTTCCTTCTCCAATGTGTGAAAGTGAAGTCGCTCAGTCGTGTCCGACTCTTAGTGACCCCATGGACTGCAGCCCACCAGGCTCCTCCGTCCATGGGATTCTCCAGGCAAGAGTACTACAGTGGGCCGCCACTGCCTTCTTCAACTAACCCCTCTAGATAATATTAGTAAGTATATGAAACATGCCTTTAAAAGATGATACTGGCCAAAAAAAATAATAATAATAATAATGTAGGTGGGTTTACAAAAAAAATTTACAAAAGAGTCAGAAAAGGCAAGAAAACTGAGCTAGCTAACCCATGAGGACATCAATGAGCTCTGCTCCAGAGAGGCAATGGAGCAAGGTTCTTATATATACTGCAACAATTCCTATAGCAAATGAAGACTATCAACAGCCCTATTCAATGGCTCTCCTGTATCTACCCCTCCTTCCTTGTAATTTTGTAATCTCCTCCCACTTCAACTCTGGACTTGGTCATTTTGCCCTGCTTTTTGGCCGAAGAAATATTAGCAGAAGCTTGACCAGCACCTGCACATCTCTGCCTGCTCTCTTGCCATGGCTATGAGAACACAGGGGGCTAGCTAGAACACAGGATGAATAATCTAAGTAATCAAGAGAACGTATCAGAGACAAGTACACTTCAGCCTTAATGTGAATCAGCAGATTTGCGAGCTAATTAAATGGCTGTTTTAAGCCACTGAATTTTGGGGTGACTTGTTATGCAGCATTATTTGTGGCAACAGATAACTGACAGAGAAACTGTGATTTAGAATTAGGGTGCTGTTATAACAAAAGAGTAAAAAAATGAGACAGTGTCTTTGAGACCAAGAAATGGGCAGAAGTGGGAAAAGTAATAAGAAAACTGCTATAGAAGGATGGAAAAAATAGCAACATTGGTTATGCAGTAGCCAAAAAAACTGGTAATACCGCCATTTGTTAATTCAGAAGAGAAGAAATGTACCTACTGAACTTGGGGATTTGAGTAATAACATATCTAGGCAGAACCCTGAAAGTACCAGTGGCTCTCGCTACCCACGTATCAATGAGGTTCCTACGAGAAATCAGAAGGGTTTGAGAAATAATCGAGGGACTTTCCTGGTGGTGCAGTGGTTAAGAATCCAGCTGCCAATGCAGGGAACACAGGTTCGACCCCTGGTCCAAGAAGATCCCACATGCCACAGAGCAACTAAGCCCGTGCACCACAACCAGAGCCTGCGTCCTGCACCGAAGCCCGTGCGCGTGCCTAGCCTGGGCTTCGCTGTAAGAGAAGCCACCTCAGTGAGGAGCCTGCCCACCACAGAGGAGAGTATATCCCACTCACCACAGCTAGAGAAAGCCCGTGCCCAGCAACAAAGACCCAGCATGGCCAGAAAAATAAACAAGTTTAAAGGGGCTACAGAAGAAAGGTAACTTCTTGGTTGGAAAACAATCTCTTGTCTCTTCAGTCAGCAAAAGATTCTCAAAGTAAAATAACACCTGGGGCAAGGAGCCAAACAAACATTTAAGACCTTTTATTATGACATCTGAAAGAAACAAAGAAGAACCTAGAAGAACTTCTAAACTAGACAAAAGGACTGGTAGGAGCCTTCAAAGCACTGCCCCCACAGAAACCTCACTTGCCCAAACAGTAATTATGTCTAGACAGAGCTCTAGCTCTAAAAGAATTGTAGGTATTGCTTTTGGCTCATCAGATTTGTAAGAAACCCACAAAAATATTGAGGGCACTATATTGGCAAGAGTTCTACCAATTTATCCTAAAAAAACCGGACTGTTGAAAAAGTAACAAAATCCCTAGGTTCCTCATTTTCACAAGGAAAAAGCAGGGCGAGAAAACTGTTCAAAGCACAAAGAGGTAACCAAGGAGAGAGGGCCAGCAAGCCATCCCAGACAGTAGCGCAGAGAGCCACAGAAGACGACAGACCGCAGAGGCGCTCTCGGAGCAGCGCTGAGGCCCAGTCAAGGAACGTTCGCCTCCTCTGGGACAGGCGCTCCTGGCAGCATTCACAGGACTGGATTTCAGAACTGGTGTGAACTGCTGCCTCATGTAATTTCCATTCATCTTGTGAATGGGATTGTCTGCTATAACTACCCTGTCCTTCCTTACCCTAGTGTATAAGATTTGGGATAAAATAGCTTACCCTTTTCATTCATAGGCCTTTTTGTCACAAAGAATTTATATCCAGGAGCCACATTTGAACATGTTATTCATTTTGAGACCCTGGAACTTGAGCCTGATGCTGTGATTAAATGACATCATCAGGGCTCTTGGGAGGAAGGGGTAAGTGTATTGTGCACGTATGAATAAAGTGAGCAGTTGAGATCAGTGTAGACATTTCACTTCTGTACCAGTTTCCATTCCAATTTCCATGTCAGTTTTCTCCTGTCACACATTAATGGTGATCACAGGTCTGCAGGTGTGTGATTTAAGTTGAGAATTTCTCCTGATCTTGACTGGGCTCACTTGCTTTTTTGGGGGGGCGGTTGGGGGCGGGAAGCTGTGCCACACACACCGTTTGTGGGATCTTAGTTCCCCAACCACTGATTGATTCCCCAGGTTTCTAGTAGTGGAGGCATGGCATCCCAACCACCGGACGACCAGGGGATTCCCTGACTTGCATGTTTTTTTAAGTCAACTAGCTAATGGCTGGGATCATGTTTCTGGTGGTAATTGGCTTGAAGCAAACATGTCTCAAAGACCTCAGCTGTGACAAATCCACTGTCCATAAGTCTCATCCTTCCATCAGAGCAGCCCTAGCATACACTCATGATGACAAAGAAGCACGAGAAGGGTGTGACCAATGTCTTCATTATAAAGAGCAGCAAGACAGAAAGCCTGAATGCACAAGGCCTTTCCAGGTCTCTTATTTTCATCACACTTCAGTTCAGTGGCTCAGTCATGTCCGAATCTTTGCAACCCCATGGACTTCAGCATGCCAGGCTTCCCTGTCCACCACCAACTCCCAGAGTTTGCTCAAACTCATGTCCATTGAGTTGGTGGTGCCATCCAACCATCTCATCCTCTGTCGTCCCCTTCTCCTCCTGCCTTCAATCTTTCCCAGCATCAGGGTCTTTTCCAATGAGTCAGTTCTTCACATCAGGTGGCAAAGTATTGGAGTTTCAGATTCAGCGTCAGTCCTTCCGATGAATATTCAGGACTAATTTCCTTTACTAAACACCAGTTGGCCAAAATAAGTCATATGACTGAGCCCAGAAACCAGGGTGGGGAGCAATGCAATCAACCTACCATAATTCCAAAACTATCTTCCATAAAAACTAGTGTTCCAGAAGATGTTATGAGATATTCCACTAAAAAGAAAGACTTCTTTGTTCGCAAATTTGTGAAATGCTATTTATTATATCGTTTTGGTGAGTCACTGTACTTACTAACCTATAAAAGGCTCTGAGAATTCCTGTGTCTGTTTACCTTGGTTTAACTGGTATCTCACACATACATTTAGCCAGGAAACACATTAATGAGAGAAAAATTGCTGAAGATACCTTGCAGACCAAGTGTTTCTCAAATCACATTCTGAGAAGCACTGGTCTAAGTTATGAAAATCTGTAATGACGAAAATCTATAATGACTGCATTACAAGAGCGAGCTTTAGGAGACCTAGAAGCAGCTTTCATGGGACAGATTAATGAACTGCTTGTGGTAATTATTTTCTTTACTCCCACATGAGAACTCAAGAGTCAGGAAAGCTAACCAAGCCTCACAGAATGGGAGCGTAAAGCTGGAACGCATGTCCACATTGGCCTGACCAAACACCTACCATCTTTTCATTTCCTCACCTGTCAGTGGTAGAACATCAGGCATCACGATGGAGGGCAGGTGAAACAGCACAGGATGTCAGTCTTGTGGTCAAGAAACTGTTTTAGTCCTGGCTTTGCCATGGAGCTGTCTTAAAGCCGTCACACCCTCCTAAGCACAATAGGTTGGAAACACTGTTCTTTCTGTTCCCTTGAAACTTGAAGACTGTAAAAACATTTTGATGAATGCCTCTTTGAGACATAAGAATCCTCTTGTGCTTCCTATCTGCCACCATAAAAATGGCCTAAAACTAACTGCCCTGTTATTAATCTGGTCCTGAATATAACAAGTTCATTTTTTAATTTGCTTATTTCAATCACTTAAGATATTCAAACTATCCTTCCAGCCTGAAACTCTTCCCGTGTGCTTGCTAATTTCCCAGAGAAATCTCCATGATATACTCCAGGGAGGGCATATTAATATTCTAAGGAAATACACTACCTGTACTGCAGACTCTAATTTTAGAACATTCATCACTGAGGGTGGTTTTCTTCTTCCTGTCCTAATTTTTTTTCTCAGGTTGTCAGCCTGTTGGACTACATTAAGCTGAATGGTGACTTTCCTTTATTAAACATTTCCTTCCTGAGGGCCTGCCCTTTGTGAGGAATGGCAGAAGGCCCGGGAAAGGGGAGAGAATCCATAGCCCTTGGCAACTCAGAGTTTGCCCTCTAACTGGGGAGATAAAGCCTGGAGCAGGAGGAGATGGCACAGGAAGTATCGAAAAGGGCGGAAACAAAGTCCCTTTGTCAGGGAAGCTATTGTTCCATCATGAAATCCATCCTGGCTTTACCTCACTGTCGCAATGAGGCAGTGAGGTGAACTGGTCTCATATCATTTTCGTCCAATATCTGGTTGTGCTGTGGTAGCGTCCATAGCACAGAACTCGGCATTAAATAAACTCCTTTGTCTTGGAGGAAACATCCAAAATACGTTTCAGTCTCCTGTTCTCCTGCAGGGCTTCCCTGGTGGCTCAGATGGTAAAGAATCTGCCTGCAGCGCAGGAGACCTGAGTTCGATCCCTGGCCCTGAGAGGGGCATGGCAACCCACTCCAGTGTTCCTTCCTGCAGAATCCATGGACAGAGGAGCTATGACTCTAGGCCTCTCCAGCCAGCAGTCTGACAGCACAGACCTGGGCGGCCTCCCCTTCCCAGAGGCCTCTAGAGCAGGGCGTCTCCACCTCGTTGCTATTCATGTTTTGAGTCGCATACTTTGTTCTGAGGCTGCCTTTTGCTCTGGGGGATGCTGGAGACACCCCTGCTCAATCACTCAGCCGTGTCCAACTCTGTGTGACCCCATGGACTGTAGCCTGCCAGGCTCCTCTGTCCATGGGGATTCTCCAGGCAAGAATGCTGCAGTGGGTTGCCATTTCCTCCTCCAGGAGATCCTCCTGACCCAGGATCGAACCCACATCTCCTGCACGTCCTGCACAGGCAGGTGCCTTCTTTACCACTAGTGCCACCCGGGAAGCCCTAGATGCCCCTGGATGACAACAGCACCCCTCACCCCCTACTCCGGAAATGGCAATCAGAACAGACTCCGCTGCTGCTGCTGCTGCTAAGTCGCTTCAGTCGTGCCCGACTCTGTGCGACCCCATAGACGGCAGCCCACCAGGCTTCCCTGTCCCTGGGATTCTCCAGGCAAGAACACTGACTCTAGATATTGTCAAAGGGCCCCTGAAGGGCAACATCTCTATTGGCTAAGAACCACTGTTCTAGACTATGAGAAAAACGAAATCGCAATTTTATTTTTTCATTTTGTTTTTGGCTGCACCATGCAGCCTGGATGTGGGATCTTAGTTCCATGACCAGAGAGTGAACCTGTGCCCCCTGCGATGGAAGTTTGGAGTCCCAACCTCTGGACAGCCAGGGAATTCCCTGTTGTTGTTACTGAAATGGAGACCACCCCACTATCACCAGGTAACGTCCCTGGGAGCCAAGCTTCCTTCCAAGCCCGCAGCCTTGCGGGTAGCTGAGACTTCTCACGGCTGTTCACCTGAAACACCCTCATTTGGTAGCTGGTCTGATCTCGTCCCCATTTATCCTCTAATAACTTCTGCTGCGCCACTCACCAGGTTTTAAAGCTCTTTATCAGGCTTCCAATATGTCTACAACCATCATTCTTGAGCAAACTGGGACAAACTTAGGGGCTAAACTATTGAAGATTCCAGTAGCATGACAGGGTATCACGTTCAGAAAGCCTGCTTCTCAATGGTGGTCAGCTTCGGTGATTCACCAAAGCGTGCATCGTCTCACAGTGAATTCTCTGTGGATTCCTAAGTAAATCTCCCAAGACCTCCACCCCATCAAGCTGAGGTCCAATTAAGAGTCTTAAAAAGCCTAGGGTCCAGTCTCTTCAGCAAGTGATGTTGGGGAAATTGGACGCCCACATGTAAAGAGATGAAGTTAGAAACCCCCCTTCTCACCATACACAAAAATAAACTCAAAATGGATAAAGACTTATGCAAAAGACATGAAATCATAAAACTCCTAGAAGAGACCACAGGGAAAACACTCTCTGACACACATCGCACCAGTGTTTTCTTAGGTCAGTCTCCCGAGGCAAGAGAACTAAAAACAAAAATAAACGTGGGGCCTAATCAAACTCACAAGCTATTGCACAAGAAAAGAAACCATTTTTACAAGACGAAAGGACAACCTAAAATGGGAGAAAGTATCTGCAAACAGTGCAACCAACAAGGGCTTGATTTCCAAAACATACAAACAGCTCACACAGCTCACCACCACCAACAAAAAACAACCCAATTTAAAAATAAAAGCCCTAACCATACAGATCTCAGACGAAGAAATACAGTGGCCAACAGGCACATGAAAACATGCTCAACATCGCTAATTATTAGAAAAATGCAAATGGAAACTACCATGAGATACCACCTCACATTGATCAGAATGGTCATCATTTAAAACTCCGCAAATTACAAATGCTGGCAAGGATATAAAGAAAAGAGAACCTTCCTATACTGTTGCTGGGAATGTAAGTTGTTACAGCCACTATGGAAAACAGTATGGAGGTTCCTCAGAAAACTAAAAATCGAGCTACCATATGATCCAGAAATCCCATTCCTGGGCACACGCACGTGTGCTAAATCATTGCGGTCATGTCCAACTCTCTGTGACCCTGTGGATGGTAGCCCATTAGGTCCTCTGTCCACGGGATTCTCCAGGCAAGAATACAGGAATGGGTTGCCACGCCCTCCTCCAGGGGGATCCTTCTCGACCCAGGGATTGAACTTGAGTCTCTTACGTCTCCTGTGTTGACAGGCAGGTTCTTTACTACTAGTGCCACCCAGGAAGCACCATTTCCTGGGCATATATCCAGACAAAACTCTAATCCAAAAGGATACGTGCACACCAGTGTTAACAGCAGCACCACTCCCAACAGCCAGGACACGGAAGCCTCAACGTCCACTGATACACATGAATGGATAAAGAAGATGTGGCACATATACATGACGGAATGTTACTCAGCCATAAACAGGAACACACTGGGGCCAATTCTAATGAGGTGGATGAACCTAGAGCCTATTATACAGAGTGAAGTAACTTGGCAAGAGAAAGATAAATATATACTAATGCATATGTATGGAATCTAGAAAGATGGTACCAATGAATTTATTTGCAAGGCAGCAATGGAGAAACATAGAGAACAGACTTATGGACATGGGGAGAGGAGAGGAGAGGTGAGATGTGTGGAGAGATTAACATGGACACTTACATTACCATATGTAAAATAGATAGCCAAAGGGAATTTGCTGTATGGCTCAGGAAACTCAAACAGGGGCTCTGTATCCACCTAGAGCGGTGGGATGGGGAGGGAGGTGGGAAGGAGGTTCAAAAGGGAGGGGATATATGTACACCTATGGCCGATCCATGTTGATGTTTGACAGGAAACAACAGAATTCTGTAAAGCAATTATCCTTCAATTAAAAAAATATTAAAAAAAAAGAAGTGGTATATATATATACAATGGAATATTACTCAGCCATTAAAAAAATAATAATAATAATACCATCTGCAGCAACATGGACGGACCTCGAGATTATCATCCAGATTGAAGTAAGTCAGAAAGAGAAAGACAAATACCATATGACATCATTTACATGTGAAAGCTAAAACATGGCACAGACGAATGTGTCTATAAAACAGAAATAGACTCAAAGACAGAGAATAACGCTGTGGCTGCCAGGGCCAGGTGGGGGAGGGGTGGGCTGGGAGTTTGGAAATAGCAGATGCAAACAATTAGTATATAGAAGGGATAAACGACACGCTCCTGCTGCTGTGTATACAGCACAGGGAGCTATATTCAGTCCATAATGGAAAAGAATATTTTAAAAGAAGGTGTGTGTGTATATATATATGTATAACTGAATCACTCTGCTGTACAGCAGAAATTAACATTGTAAATTAACTATACTTCAATGTTTTAAAAAAAAGTCTGAAATCTCAAAAAGGTAGTATCACTTGCTGTAAATCATACCACGTGCAGATGGGAGAGAGAGGTTTGAAGGTGGCTGGATCTACCTCCAAATGTTCCTGCTCTTTCCTTTACTACCACACCAACCACGTGCCTCCAGAAAAACTAGAAACAGAGATTTGGGAACACCATGAAGAGCACTGCGTGGTTTTCTCCACCTCTCCTCACATGAGCGTACATACATGGACATCTTCTTATGCGTACAGCATCAGAGCAATAGACGGATACTAGGTTAATTTAATAAACACACAGCATTCACTGTGTGGCAAGTCCACCCTCATTTAATCCTCGTAATACTCCACAGCGAATACTACCAATTCACTTTTTTGGTCACGCTTACTTCCGTCTCTGTTGAAGAGTCAGCGGAAGAACACTTTAGACCACTCAGCGGTGGTCCTGACCGTCCAGTGGCCTGAGCACGGGCGCACAGCCAGCCCAGTTGTGGGGAGCACCCAGGCCCACAGACCAGCCTGTGACCTCAGACTGACCAGCAATAAACTCGGGACCTGGAGCAGCCCGCCCGCTCTGACACTCCTCCTCGGGCACAGCCTCTCCAGCAGTGGCCCGTCTTCCTCTTCAACAGACCGGATGAGGCCCACCTACCTTATGAGGGTAATCTGCTTTACTCAAAGTCAACCAATTTAAATGTCACCCACATCTAAAAAGTACCTTCACAGCAGTATCTCAGCTACCAAACAGCTGGGTGCCATACCTATCCCAGTTGACTCTTAAAGTCAACCATCACCCCAGGGAACAAGAGTAAGGCAGAAGTCGGCACCTCCCTGGTGGTCCGGTGGTTAAGAATCAGCCTTCTAATACCGGGGCTGTGGGTTTGATCCCTGGTGGGGTAACTAAGATCCCACGAGTCATGGGAGCAACTAAGTCCACATGCCACAATTACTGAAGCCTGAGTCCACGTGCTGCAAAGAAAGCTCCCTCATGACACAAAGAAGACCCTGCGTGCCACAACTGAGGCCCGACACAGCCAAATAAGTAAAAAAAAATTTAAATAAGACAGAAGGGTTTACCTTGACACCCACTGACTATTCAAAGACAAGCTGGCCTTTTCAATTCTGGCTGGAAGGAGGTGGTGTGCCCAATGTATTGGAAAAAAAAAAATGAAGCAGTGGGAAGGCCACAAAGAGGACTGACAAGGAGACTGGAGGGAATGTGTCGATGCCAAGCACTTCCCTCAGAGAAAGGTGGACGGAAGTGAAGCTGGTGACAGCCCTGGATGCTGCAAGGATGAGCACAAGAGCCACCTGCCTTCCCTGAAGTCCACGCCTGCAGGTCAGATCAGGCTTGTCTCAGGTTAAGTCTCCATGTTAACAGATAAGGCATGCCAGGGCCATGGAAATAATGAAACTTCCAAGAGCTCTGAAAACCTGTTTGCACCTCGAAGTGTTAGGCGCTCAGTCATGTCCAACTCATCATGACCCCATGGAGCCCACCAGGCTCCTTTGTCCATGGAATTCTCTAGGTGAGAGTACTGGCTGCTGCAGCTGCTAAGTCACTTCAGTTATGTCCAACTCTGTGCCACCCCATAGACAGCAGCCCACCAGGCTCCCCCATCCCTGGGGTTCTCCAGGCAAGAACACTGGAATGGGTTGCCATTTCCTTCTCCAATGCATGAAAGTGAAAAGTGAAAGAGAAGACGCTCAGTCGTATCCAACTCTTAGTGACCCCATGGACTGCAGCCTACCAGGCTCCTCCGAGAGTACCTGAGTGGATAGCAATTCCCTTCTCCAGGGGATCTTCCCTCCCCAGGGATCGAACCCCGGTCTTCTGCATTGCAGACAGATTCTTTACCATCTAAGCTACCAGGTTCGCCACTTAAAACTCTTCTTCTCTCACCCAGAATGGCTTTTAAGGGTGCTCACTGATGGGAAGCATAGGAAAATACACTCTGAGCTCTTGCAAACGATTCCATCCAGAGACAAGCACATGGAAACAGAGCCTAAGTTACCAAGCTTCCTTTGCAAGAGGAGTTCCCACTGCCTACAATCCCATCTGCATCCTTGGCTTGGTTTCAGAGGTTTTTATGTTGTTGCGGTTTTTTGGGTTTTGTTTAATATGTTCCTCAACTCTAATAAAAAATGATTAGTGCAGAGAGGTCTCCAGTGCTGCAAGGAGAAACACCGTAGGATGTTATGTATTAAAAACTGGCTTAGGATCCAGGTGTCAGCTTCTTACAACTCAGCCCAGAGCTGCCAGTTCTCTCTGCTATTTTCAGACCAGTCTCTGGAGAAGGAAAAAAAAGTCCATGTGTAGCAGTTTTGTGAAATGTTTAAATAGTACCAAAAAAAAAATTTAAAAAACATGGTTAAAGGGAGACAGCTCCATTGTTTAAGAGGGAGATAATTCCAAGACACATTCCAATTTTTCCTCCTTTGCTATCTGACCTTGGAAAGGTAACCACTCTATGCCTCAGTTTATCCACCAGCATCTCTGAAGTGGTAACAACATTTGTCTGCCTTCTTCGTACCTAATAAGTTATAAATCAGGACCTTGGAACACTCTGTAATCTTAAAGTATATAAATCAAGCAGAGCAAAACATAGAAACCATCAATACCACCACCTTGGGTCAAAAACAAGATTTAAATTCCAGGCTCCAGCGATGAAAGGCTAGTGGGTGGAAATGCTGTCAGCCCGGCCCATCGCTCTTGTCTCCACATTGAGCACGGTCGCCTTCGGATCAAGGAGTTGTCCGTGAAAGGCGGCCTCATGGCACAGTAGCACTGTTATAATAGCAGATTGACAAAAATGGAGACAGATGGCTGCTCAGCGGCAGGGTTTTCAAATGAATTTACTGTTCATGAAATGTGCAGGATGGATGGCGCCAGGGACTGAGTCTGCCGCATACAGGGGGAGATCAATCGAGGGGCACCAGGACGATGGCGTGGGCTGCCTCTCCCCAGTTCCCCCCAGCGCAAAGCCAGGCAGGAGGCTTGGACCAGCTGCCAAGCCCCCGAAAGGAAAGCTGCATCTGGACTCACGGCAACACTCACTGTGGAACAAGAGGGCAGATTCAGCACCGTTAATGCCTCACGTTGGCAGAGAAAATCCCAATGAGTGCCAGTGCGAGGCTGGGGGCGAGAGGGGGGCTCTATTCCTCAGCCAATAAAAAGAATGAGATAATGCCATTTGCAGCAACATGGAAGGGCCTAGAGAGGGTCACATGGAGTGAAGACAGACAGAGAAGCAGAAATAGTGTATGACATCCCTTATACGTGGAATCTAAAAAGAAAGGCTACAAATGAACTTACAAGACAGAAAGAGACTTTCAGACTTGGAGAATGGACTTATGGTTGCCTGTACACACTGCTATATTAAAGAGAGAAAGGACCTACTGTGAGGCACAGGGAACTCTGCTCCATGATATGTGGCAGCCTCTATGGGGGGCGGGGGGGAGGGAGAATGGATACATGTGTATATATGGCTGAGTCCCTTCGCTGGTCACCTGAAACTCACAATACCATTCACCAGCTATATTCCAATATAAAACAAAAAGTTTACAAAAAGAAAAGAGTGGGACTCTTCCTGGTGATTGTCTTGAGTGCGTTTCTTGGGAAACAGCATGAGGCAGGGGCGGGATGAAGATAACACAGTCACCCCCTGAATCACGGTCAATCAGCCCTTGATAAGGCAGTGCCTGTTCGCCTCAAATCCCCTGGAGCCTGGCATGCTCCAGCCCTGACTTCTCCCAATTCCAGAGAATCTTCAGTCAGTGCTCCCAGGCTGCAGGGAGTTTTACGATGTCATTCTTTCATAACATCAAAAGATTTCTGCCAATCCCTGATGGCCTAATGCCATTTTCTGAACCATTTTCTTGAAGGAAACTCAAAGGTTGGGAAGACACTGCCAGTGTGATACTGTCCCTTGGCACTTCTGAGACACCCCCAGCACCTTTTCTCAGTCATTCGAGTCAATGACATAGAAAGGAATCACAGCCGAGCAGAAGTGACTGTGAACCAGGCCATGTGTCTATGACTTGCAAGCACCCAGCGGGGCCTAGAGCTTCGAGGGTGCTCCCTCTACCGGCTGACTTGCTCCACTGTCCTCTCCCTGACTGTTTCAGTGCCAGCCTGGGTTTATTTAAACCATAACAGTATTGCTGGCACAGCGGCACTGAATGGGGTCAGTGCTGAACGGGACAGACTATAACCTTAGGAACACTGAGGTCTGATGCTCAAGGGACAGCAGCAGCCCTCACAAGCAAAGGCCAGGCTCTGGGAGGACTCCGGGGGAGCCTTGAACACCTGCCCCCGCCTGGCACCCGTCTAAGGGCCTCCCCGTAGACAAGGCTCTGTCGGGCGCAAGGGCTCTGCAGCATGCAGCAGCCCACTAGGTCCCCCTAGAAAAGCCGGAGAGCAGGGCCCATGGAGAGAGGCCGTCGGGAGGGAGGGACCCTGGAAGCTGAGGGCCACTCTAACACCAAGCAGGAGCCAGGGGCTGGGGGTCAGCAGGAAGTCAGCTGGAGCCAAAAAAAAGGCAAAGCAAAGCTGCCGGCACCACCACGCTGGAACAGGGGACCAAGGAACAATCTCTCCGAAGCTGAGGGTCCTGACATGCGGCCGTGCTCTGCGGAAGCTGGCTTTCCCCAAGTAATTGATGTGTTTTAGCTGGCTGGGTCTAATCTGCTCACGTTTCCTGCATCTCACACAGAGCCTAACAGAGGTGGTATCTCACTCTACCATGGTCAGCTGAGTGTGAGGGCCAGGGCACCCACCTCAGGGTAGATCTATAATGGCTCCTTTTAGCACCAGGATGAGTCTCTAAGTCAGCCTGCAGTGAAAGGAGGCTTTATTTATGCCCTTCTTTGGGGCATGCGGGCTTCCCTAGTGGCTCAAACAGTAAAGAATCTGCCTGCAATGCAGGAGACGCTAGTTTAATTCCTGGGTCGGGAAGATCTGCTGGAGAAGCGATAGGCTAACCACTCCAGTATTCTTGGGCTTTCCTTGTGGTTCAGCTGGTAAAGAATCCACCTGTAATGAGGGTAGACCTGGGTTCAATCCCTGGGTTGGGAAGATCCTCTAGAGAAGGGAATGGCCACCCACTCCAGTATTCTTGCCTGGAGAATCCCATGGACAGAGGAGCTGGCAGGCTACAGTCCATGGGGTCGCAAAGAGTCAGACACGACTGAGCAACTAACACTTTTGGGGCATGCGGCAGTCTTGATGAATACCTATCCTGTGCCAGCCAAACAACTTGCCGGGCACTATGGACACAAAGCAAAGTTAGAAATGACCGTAACTTCAAGAGAATTCCAAGAACTTGAAATTCCAAGTCCGCAGCTGTCTGACTTCTAACATCTTACAAAGACAGCCCCCATCCTCAATATGTCCCGTGAGAGGCTACGGAACTAACACCGCTGTTAAATAAACACCACCGCTGCCCATGGATCAACAAGAGCTTAAGAGGGTTTAAACAGACAACTGAGAAGAGAAATTCAGAGTTAAACATCTAAGGCACGCGACTGAAAGGTTAGCTCTTCCACGCAAAAGAGCTCCAACAAAATTAAAGGATCAGCAGAAAAAAGATGAAAGCACAAGAATACTGCAGAAAGACATGTTTAATGGTATGTTGCTGATGCAAAGACAATTCTAACCCACTCAGATTTGGTCAGCAGGTGAGAGAAGGAGGGGAAAGGAGGTTCCTCTTGAGAGTTTGAGGAAGCCTGGGTCAAGCAGAAAAACAGACCATGACTGTCTCCCCTGGGAGTATTCTCAGGAAGGAAACAGTGGCTGTTAGCCCCCCAAAATCCTTTTTTGTAAAGTAGAAAAAGATGCTTCCTCTGGGTAGGCAAAACCCCATGCCCGTGCTTATGCCTTAGCGAGCAGAGTGGAGGCTGGGTTTCAGCCCTCATTTCTCATCTTGGCAAGGCATCCTTGTGCAGTTAAACACCTACACACCCTTCCGTGGCACAGAGAAGGGGGAGAGGAGAGAGAAGCAGACAAAGAAGAATAAGAAAAACCACACACAGAGGCAGAAACGGAGAAAGAGAATGAGACCGAGAGGGAAGGTGGAAGAAAGAATGCGAGAGAGGGAAAGATGGAAGCGAAACTCACACAACAAAAGGGAAAAAATGGAAATGGGCCAGATGCTTTGGACTGGTTTCTCCACAGCCAGTCCCTGGCTGGTGGTGATGGGGAGGCCGGGTCACTGCTCTAACACGTTCAGTTCGGAGACCAACACACCCTGTCCTGAGGACAAGCATGTGATGATGCCCCGTGGCTGAGGCTCTGGACACAGACCTGAGCAACAGGCTTCCTATGCTACGTGGCCTGCTGCCTGCTGGGGGGTGCGCAGAATGAAATGAAATGTCTACCAACCGCTCTGGGAGCACCAAGGCCCTGGGGGGTTGATTCTGACCAGAAAGACCCACTTCTGACGAGGTAAGGGAGTCTCGTGACTTTGTTAGTCAATTAGAAAGTCAAGCCCTGGAACTTCCCTGGTGGCCCAGTGGTCAAGAATCCACCTTCTCATGCAGGAGACCCTGGTTCAATTCCTGGGTCGGGAAGATCCACTGGAGAAGGGATAGGCTACCCACTCAAGTGTTCTTGGGCTTCCCTTGTGGCTCAGCTGGTAAAGAATCCGCCTGCAAGGCAGGAGACCTGGGTTGGATCCCTGGGTTGGGAAGATCCCCTGGAGAAGGGAAAGGCTACCCACTCCAGTATTCTGGCCTGGAGAATTCCATGGACTACAGTCCATGGGATCATAAAGAGTCAGACACGACTGAGAGACTTTCACTTTCTTTCTTTCTAATGCAAGGGACGCTGGTTTGATCCCTGGTCAGGGAACTATGATCCCACATGCCTCAGAGCAACTAAGCCTGTGCTCTGCAGCTCCTGAGTCTGCACGCCCTGGAGCCCTCATGCTGCAACTGGACAGCCCATGTGCCGCAACAAGATACCACCTGCCGCAATGAAGACCTGACCACAGCCAGATAAATAAAAACGATCGAATGCAAGAAAGGCAAGCCTTGACCAGAAGAAAACAAACAACTAACCACCCACCAAACCTCCCACAATTAACCAACGAGCAGAGCCCTTGCCTGTAAGGCCCATATTTTTGAGGTGCATAGCTTTTCTAGAGGCTTAATAAAAATGCCAGATCTCTTGCGGACATTTTTGACTAACACAGCTTCTGTTAAAAACAAAAACAGTTGCTTGATCCATCTTCCTACACATCGCCACCACAAAAAAATTTCCCTCCCACCTCTCCCATCTGCCATGTGGCCTAATTTCAGAGTCTCAAGAGAAGCTCCTCATGGAACATGACATTTCCTAGATCAGCACCTTGGTTACCAATTTAGAATCCTCCCAGCACCTGGGACCTAGAAACACACTGTGAAGATTCTCCAACAACAGCTTAAAATAGCCCTGGTCATTGTCAGCTCAGTTTCTTAACTGGGGAAATACCCAACAGCCAGCTGAGAGTTAAGTCAGGCCTATACGCATGAACTCAGAATTGGTGGAAGTCTACAGGATAAGAGATGCTACCAGAGGGAGAAGGCATACTGAGAACCAGGCCCATCTGCAGCACGCTTCCATCACAGCCATGCTCCAAAGGCCACGCTCTGGTGTTTTGATTCTTTCTCTCATTGCACACATGGTCTCTGGGCCCCTGCCTGAGAGTTAAACACTGAGTCAGGCTTTGCAGATACAGACATGAAGAAGAAAGGAAATGGCTACCCACTCCACTTGAGGGCAGCTAAGCCCTGCCCTCAAGGAACTTAAAACCTTATTAAGCAACGAGCTCCACAATTACTCACTTAGTAAAGCATCACTAAAAAAGCAACTACAAGGGTAACTGAGACCAAGTCCAGGGCTCCAGGCAGGCGTGTAACTGGGGCATCTGATCAGGCCTGCAGGGCGTGACACTCACACTGAGATCTGACGACTGAACTGCAGGTAGCCAGACAAAGAGGAAAGAAAGGGCAGACCAGAAGAGAGAAGAACCATACAGAAAGCTTTGAGATCAGGTGGCTCCCACCTGGTCAGGAGCAGTTGGGGGGAACAAGTCAGAGCTGTATCACCGGGCTCTGGAAGGTAACCTCATAAAGTGTTACTGTCACATAACCTGTTACTGGTTTTTAGACTGAGTCATGGTTTTCCTCTTCGACTCAACTGTCTAATCTAGAAATACCTGATTTCTTGTGTGTGAGCTGGCTGTGCAGTATAGATCCATCCTTAAGAAGTCTATATAAAGAAGTTAAAGACACAGACTCAAAGAGAACAGATTTGTGGTTGCCAGAGGCAGTGGTGGGACAGGGACGGACCGAGAGTTTGGCATTGCTGGTGGTTTAGGCGCGTCCAACTCTGCAACCCTATGGACTGGAGCCCACCAGGCTCCTCTGTCCATGGGATTTCCCAGGCAAGGATACTGCAGTGGGTAGCCATTTCCTTCTCCAGGGGATCTTCCCCTCCCAGGGATTGAATCTGGGTCTCCTGCATTACAGGTGGATTCTCTACTGATGGAGCCACCAGGCAAGTTTGGGACTAGCAGATACAAACAATTATGTGTGTGTGTGTGTACATGCAAATAGGGATAATGGATAAACAACAAAGTCTTGCTGTATAGCACAGGAAATCATATTCAATATAATAGACCACAGTGGAAAGGAATATAAAAAAACACATTTATACACACATATAACTGAATCACTTTTTTTTTTCGTACACCAGAAATTAACACAACGTGGTAAATCAACTACACTTCAATAAAAATGTTTTAACAAGTTAACCTTCCAGGTTCTAACCTCAAGGCCACAAAAGGCTCCGGTAGCCCCCATATATTCCTACTTCTGAAGAGAGCTTCTGCGCCACCCAAGAGACCCCTGTGCCTCTCATGGCGACAGCTCGCACGGCCTTCAGTAACTTCCACTAGCACGGGCATCCCAACAGCTCTCTAAGCCTGCTCTGCTTGTCCGTGCGAACAGGGCACTGCCTCTTAATGTGACCATCGCGAGCTCTAAGAAGGTTAAATAGCACAAATGGCTCTGCTACATCCTCTATGGGTCTATATCCCTGCCATCTAATCATTTTAATTCCTTTTCCATTCATTAGAAAAGGGGAACGCTCACAGAAGAGGATCCCTGAATTCATATAAGTCTGAGTAATAGCCCTTAAAAAATGTATAAAAGATTTCAATTCTCCTCACTTTCTCTTCTCAGTCAGATTCAACTAATGGTACATAACAGAGGGAGTCAACGGCTTCCTTTAACACTTACAATATGCAATTTTGCAGCTAGAGTAAGAAAGAAGTAGAAATTTTCTGTCTCTGGCATGGCTGGGATTTGTGGTATAATGTAGCTGAGGGATAGGAGGTGAGTTCTGTCCTGGATTTCCACTGTTTTATCGGCAGTGGCGGTCAGTCTGGATGAGTCCAAGGCTCACCAGGAGGTCTATGTGGTCAGTCAGTGCTGGGGCATGCGCGGGTGTGCCCAGCACAGCAAGTCTGCCACTTGCTTCCCACCCCTGGCACAGTGCTTAAGAGAATTCAGGGGCTTTAAAAAATGTTTTAGGCTTATTTTTGGCCATGCTGGGTCTTTTTTGCTACACATGGACTTTCTCTGGTTGTGGCGAGCAGGGGCTACTACTCTTCATTGTGGTGCTTGGGCTTCTCACTGCTGTGGCCACTCTTGCTGGAGAGCTCCGGCTCTGGGGTGCAAGTTTCAGTTACGCCAGCACACAGGTTTAGTTGCCCCCTAGCATGTGGAATCTTCCCGGGCCAGGAATCGAACCCACGTCCCTTGCACTGGCAGGCAGATTCTTAACCACTGGACCACCAGGGAAGTTCAGAGAACTCAACGGGCTTTAGAGCTTGACCTGGCTTAGCTGCTTACCAGGTTGTTGTTTAGTCGCTAAGTCGTGTCCGATTCTTGCAACCCTGTGGACTGTAGCCCGCCAGGCTCCTCCGTCCATGGAATTGCCCAGGCAAGAATACTGGAGTGGGTTGCCATTTCCTCCTCCAGAGGATCTTCTTGACTCAGGGATTGAACTCACGTCTCCTACACCGGCAGGCAGATTCTTTACCAACTGAGCCAGCAGGGAAGCCCCACTTATCAGGTTAAGATCTTGAGCTGAAAGACCACAGATCTTCAAGACCTCAGACTAAGTTGCTAACATCCGCTCTCACAGGGGCAAATTTCCTCAGTCCTCACTTTCTTATACACAAACATCTCACCTGAACAGTAATGACTCACATTTGATTCGTCGGTGGCCCCCATCTGCTGCTATAGGATCACCGACCCTTTGAAAAGTCTTTGTTTCTCAAGGCTTTCTGCAGTTCTCTACCAGGCATCTCTCACGGGTCCATAAACAGTCTATTCCTGCCAGTGCCACTGGTCTGCCAAGCCACAAGGGCAGCGCCTCTCCCAGAAGCATCCCATTTCCCTCCAGAATTCCCCAGGGCTGAACAGGAGTCCCACTATTTGTCTCACAAATACAGTGGGTTCCACTGCCTCTCGTCAGGTATCATTTCTGATGCCCGGGACCCTCTCAGAACCCAACTGTGCTGTGATGTGCAGTGAGCTGAGTTAGGTAGAATTCTAAGAACCATCCGCTGTGACCCTTGCTTCGTGCCCCTTCCCTTGGGAGTATGGGTCGAATCCACAAACATCATGGGATGTCACTCCTATGGTTATGTTACTTTTTAGGGCAAAGGAAAGAGGATCCAGCTGGGCCTCACTCAAACTGAATGAGCCCTTTAGAAGCAGAGCTCTCCGCAGCCCACGGAAGAGAGGGAAGTCAGAGAAATATGCAGCAGAAGGATCTGATGTATCACTGCTGCCTTGAAGACCGAGGGCCAATGCAGAAAGAAATGCAGATGCCCTCTGGCAGCTGATACCGGCCCCTGACTGACAGTCAGAAAGGAGACAAGGACCTCAGTCCTTTGGCCACAGGAGGTGAACCCTGTCAACAATCTCAATGACTTTGGAAGCAGGATCCTCCCCAGAGACTCCAGGGAAGAGCCTGCCTGACCGACACCACGACTTTGGCCTGCGAGACACTAGGCAGAGAGCCCAGCCAGGACTTCTGACTCACAGATCTATGCGAGAACGAGTGGGTCCTGTTTCAACCTGCCAAGTGTCGGCTGTGCGTGTCACAGACACAGGAAACCAACGCCAGGAGAAAAGAGAAGAACATTCCCTCCCACACCAGCGCTGGTTTGGGCGCCCAGGTTTTCCAGTCCGGCGAAATGGAATGGATCTTTCTGATGTTATGTAAAGTCCTCCTGTCTTTCAAAGACCCCAAAATGTGTCCAATGGGTACTGGACCTGACAGTCATGACTCAGTCTTTAGAACAACCCTCCTTGGCACTGGGTTAACTCTCTCACATGCCTCGTTTCACGATGACAAGCTCTTGCAGGAGGCGTCCCAGTCCCACCTTGAAGAGATGTAGGCTATCATCTACATCCATTCTCTCCTTCATCAGCGAACACCAATCACATGTCAAGCTCTGTCCCAGGTTCTGGTGATACGGAAGGAACACATCAGAGTCCTCTCTCCCTCTCTTACATGTTCCTTAGACAAATACATATCTATGTCAAGAGATGCCAGGTGCAGTGAAGAGAAACAGAGCAGAGTAAGGGGATTGAGAGTGACCCAGGAGTGAAGAGTATTTATATACCACGCTTGTTAGTGTCCATAGCT
The DNA here is from genome assembly GCF_027580195.1 of Bos mutus. Classification (NCBI taxonomy): domain Eukaryota; kingdom Metazoa; phylum Chordata; class Mammalia; order Artiodactyla; family Bovidae; genus Bos; species Bos mutus. The sequence goes on along the minus strand of NC_091628.1, from coordinate 13,265,023 downwards.
CAGTCGTGTCTGACTCTCTGCAACCTGATGGACTGTAGCCTGCCAGGCTCCTCGGTGCATGGGTTTCTCTAGGCTAGAATACTGAAATGCATAGCCATTCCTTTCTCCGGGGATCTTCCCAACCCAGGGATCGAACCCAGGTCTTCCGCATTGCAGGTGGATTCTTTACCGTCTAGCCAGCCGGCCCAGATACCAGGGTTATCAAGGACCTGTTGACAAGGGGGCTTATTTGAGAGGTTAAAGTCAGTCATGTGAATGTACAGGGAAGATCACCGAAGGCAGAGGGTTGTGTGTGGGGGGTGCTGAGGTGGGAGGGTGTCTGGCAGGTTTGAGAGCTGCCACGATTACTGCAGAAGAATGAACAAGGAGGAGAGATGGAGGAAATGAGGTCATGAAGTATTCTGTGGGCGCCCCAGGGCCACCAAAGAACTTTGAATCTTACCCTGAGCGAGCTGGAAATACCGGAGGGATTTAAACAGGGCAGTTTCATCACCTGACTTGCAGTTCAGTGGTGAAGGAGCTAGAAGGAAGGGGATATCAGCTGGCCAGCCAGCGCACTGGTATTGTGTGGGGACGTAGCCATTGAGACCTCCCTGGCTGGCTTCTCATTAGGGCTTCCCTGGTAGCTCAGCGGTAAAGAACCCGCCTGCCAATGCAGGAGAGGTGGGCCTGATCCCTGGTCTGGGAAGATCCCCTGGAGAAGGAAACGGCAACCCACTCCAGTATTCTTGCCTGGGAAATCCCACGGATAGAGGAGCCTGGCGGGCTACAGTCCATGGGGTCACAGAGAGTCAGACACGACTGAGCGACTGAATAACAGCAGCCATGGAGACAATGAGAAGATGCTGGATTCTGGATATATAGAAGGTGGTGTTGACAAGAGGTTAGATACAGAATGTGAAGAGAGGCTGGATACAGAATGTGAAGCAAAGAGAACAGTCAAAAAAAGAAAAAATGCACGCCCACGTCTGAGGTCCAGCAGTGGACGGGGTTACGCTCTTTCCCAGGAGATGCTGTCAGCTCTGTCTGTAAGTTCTCCACGTCGCCCCCAGACATTCCTGAAGCCCAGTGGTTGTGAGGCCCAGGCTTCAGCTGGGCACTTTGCTTTGGTAAATAAAATTCGAGACATGGCCAAGTTTCTGTTGGGTGGCAAGAAAAGCCAGGTGGGGCCAAATCTTCCAAGCAATAAAGATCTCTGATTCAGCAAGCAGCCAGTGTCCTTGTTACCATGAAAGGGCAGGGGGTGCATGGCACTGGTTCCCCAGCCCCTAATTCCAACAGACTTACACATTTTTGCCCATCTCCTGAGTATGATGGCAAAACGTGAACATGAGCGTGAGGTCTGGAAGGCAACTCAAGACATCCTGAGGCCCCGCTGGAGAATTGGTCCAAGCTGTATTTCATGGGTTCTACAGCATTTCAGTCTAATCACTGCTCCTGTCTATGAGCAGAGAATAAATCCTGGAGTTCTTCTGGCATGAAAAACCACATATGGTCCCTGAATGTAGGGCATTATTTTATAAATAAGTGAAGAAGTATGAATAAAATAAAACCTTTTATACAGCTAAGAAAGCCGGTTCAGACAAGAGGGGTGGGGGCCCATCCTCCTGACTCATCTGCACTAAACACAAGAATAAAAACTGGGAACAGCACAGCAGGCACCAAAGGAGAGCAAGATGTGATAAGAAGAAAGCCGGCTGCTTTGGGACCGGAGGAGCAACACAGTGGGAGGGCATCTTGCACCCCCCGACACCCAAAAAGGAAGGCCACCCAGACATGGAACCCCCAACCTCCAACTAAGCAACAGCAGGCATCCAGGTTGTTCCTCCCTGGATAAGACAGGAGACCCTCTTACATCAAAGAGGGCCTGGACTCCCCTGGTGGTCCAGTGGCTCAGAATGCGCTTGCCAATGCAGGGGACTTGGGTTGGACCCCTGGGCCGAGAAGATTCCACGTGCAACTCCGCCTGGGAGTCACAGCGCTGAGTGCACATCCTGCAATACTGAAGCCCTCGTGCCCAGAGCCCGTGCTCCTGCATAAGAAGCTAAACATATAAAATGCTAAACAATAAAATTCTGTAAAGCAATTATCATTCAATTAAAAAAAAATCAGAGAAGCTGCTGTAACGAGAAGCCTGTGCGCTGCAATGAAGAGCAGCCCCTGCTCGTCACAACTAGAGAAAAGCTGGATGAAGACCCAGCGGGGCCAAAAATAAAGTAAGTAAACAAACATTAATTAAAAAAAAAGATTCATCAGAGCCCGGCCGTAGAAGTCCAGGAGAGGCATTCTCCTTCTCTACCACCTTCATGCCCTTTTTCCACAAGGAGGTACAAAGTCCTAGGGCCAAGGGACCAGCAGCAGAGGCCAGCTACAGTGGGTGGCCAGTCCCAAAGCCTCTCTGTCCCCAAGTCCGAGACTCTCCTCCCCCAGGCTAATGGAAATAACGTGGAAAAGGTCCAGAAAACTAAAAGGCTAAAACAAACTTTAGCTCGTAAATGATTCTGATATTTTTGTAGCCAAGGATTAATAAGATAAACTGGCATATTTAGTAGGGTTGAGCTGTGGGGCTAATAAAACGGTCTCTGTGAGATTGTATCTCGAAACTGAGATGTCCAGGTGGGGTTGTTAGCAGTAAAATTCTTAACCTTAGCTTTATATTTTAAACACGGGCAGATTGCGGTTAAAATGAAATACACAATTTTACTGGTATACAGAAAGCAAGAAAGAGACATTGGTCTGTATAAAGCTCCAGACATATTAGATTTTCAACTAAGGTGCTTTGGGGGATACACATAAAAAAGCTTTCAAATAAAACTGAAATATGTTTTGAGCAATAGTCCAGGGTGGCAGAACTCTTAGTTGTATCAAGATGGCCTTACTCTTGCAGACCAGTTTAAATATTAAAACAGGCCATTTCATTGAATTAGGGAAGAATTCAGGGTCCTGGGACTATCAGCAAAATGTTTAGCCAAAAAGACCAATAAAAACCTTTAGAAAGTTCCCAGAGTATCCATATGTGAATCAATATATAAAATAAGTTTGCTAGGTTTCTGAAACTCAAGGAAGAAAGAGGGGGAAGGGGATGGAGGGGGAAAAAAAAATCAGTTAATCAACATTTGAAAGAAAACAAAAGTCAGATGTTATAGAATGAATGTCTGTGTTCCCCCAAAATTCATAAGTTAACATCCTTAGCCCCCAGCGTGATATATCAGGAGGTGGGGCCTTTGGGAGTGATTAGGTCATGAGGGTGGAACCCACACGAATCAGTGCCCCCGTAAAAGAGACCCTAGAGGGTCCCCTTGCCTTCTTCCACCATGCTGGGTTATAACGAGAAGGCAGCAGGCTATGAACGAGGAAGTGAGTTCTCACCAAACACCAAATCTGCCAGCATCTTGATCTCAGAGCTGCTAGCCTCCAGAATAGTAAGAAATAAGTATTTGTCTTTTAAACACCCAGTCTAGGGATTTCCCTGGTGATCCAGTGGTTAAGAACCTGCCTGCCAATGCAGGGGACACGCTTTTGGTCCCTGGTCCAGGAAGACTGCATATGCTGCAGGGCAGCTGACGCTGTGCTCCGCAGCAGCCGAAGCCTGAGCCTAGAGCCCGCGCTCCACAGTCAGAGAAGCCACCACAGGGGAAAGGAGCCCGCGCTCACCACAACCCGTGGTGAGAAAGCCCGTGCACGGCAACGAAGACACGGCACAGCCAAAAATTCATTTGTGAAAAGCACCCAGTCTGTATTTTTGTTAGAGCAGCCCAAATGGAACAGGACTGCTATTCCAAATGGAATCAGATATGGGAAATCAGCTAACGATTAATTCAAGAATGTAAAATAAAACATCCCATACGGAAAAGCTGTGTAATCAGTCAAGAAACCAAACTGCCCCTCTTCAGCCTTCCTTTGAAGATAAGATCCATCTACAAATGACCTGCTCTATAAAAAAAAGGGAGTGGAGGGGTGGAAATTGGCTCTTATGAAAGCTAATTAGAAAGTTCAAGAAGAGAATTCCCTTAATACTACTTAGATGCTTTTAAACCAAAATTTTTAGTTAATAGAATCCAATTGGATAGATTCTTGTCATAATGAAAAAGACTTTTTAAAAAATCCATTCTACTTTTTGTAGATAAAGAAGTATTAATTCAATCAATAAAACTGAAGACGACCAAGGCCGCAAGGGCTAAAACCGCTGTCAACTACAGACAAGACAACTACAGCCACGGAGCAGACTGCTCCCTGGAGCAGCGCAAAGACGCTCGGTCTCACGTGCCAGGAGCCTCCCATGTGGCTTCCCCCAAGCTCTTGTCTTCTTAGTGTGAAATATAGGAACTAAATTGTTTAAAAATACAAAGAATCTCTAGCTCGCTAAAGACTTTGTGTTATCAGCCACAAGAAAGAACAAAATTTTGCCATTTGTAACAACACAGATGGACCTGGAGGTATTTATGCTCAATGAAATAAGTCAAAGAGAGAAAGACAAATACTGCACGTTATCACTTATACGTGTAATCTGAAAAACAAAGTAAATGAATATAACAAAACAGAAACAGACTCATCGATTCAGAGAACAAATTAGTGGTCACCAGTGGGGAGAGGAAGGAGGGAGGAGCAATACGAGGAGGAGATTAAGAGGTGCAAACTATTATGATACAAGGATCTATCACACACCGCAGGAAACACAGTCAATACTTATAATAACTTTAGAATATAATCTATAAAAATACTCGATCCCTATGGTGTACACCTCAAACTAATATAGTATCACAAATCAACTGTACTTTAATTGAAAAAAAGATGGTATTTTAATCCTTCAGAACTGGATTCACACAATCCATTGGATTAAGGTGAGCCATGGGTTTATTTTATGACTGTTTCTAGATTATAAAATAGTACATATTCAATATAAAAAGGTTTTGAAAACACAAAAGCTACAAAGAAGAAAGTAAAATAAAAAACAACCCTTGGGATGTAATGTACAACCCGAAAACTACTGTTAACACTGCTTTATAGTATATTTGAAAGTTGTTCAAGTAGATCCTTTTTCTGTAAAGGGCCGGGTGTATTATTATTATTTTAGTCTTGGCAGGCCTGTGGTCTCTGTGCAGCTCTATCTGGCATTGTAGAGTGAAAGCGGCCATAGACAATAAATGACTAGGTGTGGCTGTGTGTCAATAAAACTTTATTGACAAAAACAGACTCAAGGTTAGATGTGGCCCAAGTCTGTAACTGACCAGCCTGAACAAGATGAGCCCAGAGAAGCTATGTGTATGAAAAAGAGAAGGAGGGACACAGAGACAGAGGGAACACAAACAACCAAAATTAAGAATGAAAAAAGTAACACCTTACAGATCCTATATTGGAAAAATCATAAGAGCTTACTATGAACAATTTTGAGCCAATTAATTTAAATTTTTAGATGGAATCTACCCTAGGGAAAGCTCAACTTACCCAAACCAAATAGTTCTACATCTGAATAGTTCTACATCTATTAAAGGACCAAACCCATAATCTAAAGCCTTGGCCTCAATGAAAATCTGAAATCCAGAGGAATTCAACACTTTCATCAAATATTTGACAACTAAAAACTGTTGCTTGCCATCTGCCTCTATAAGGATGAAGTTATTGGCCAATGACCTTCAACACACTCTGAAAAGAGTCTAGGGTAGAGATCAGGAATGAGGCACTCTGTGCTTAGGAAAAACTGGCAGAACAGGCCTTCAGATAAAATCTTTTCCTGAAAAGATATCTATGAACCGGAAGTGAGTTCTCACCAGACACCAAATCTGCTGGCATTTTGATCTTGGACTTTCCAGCCTCCAGAACAGTGAGGCACAAATATTTGTTTAAAATACCCAGTCTACAGTTTTGTTTGTTATAGCAGCCCAAATGGAATAAGCAATGACCTCATAAGAACCTGGGTCAGACCCACCTGTTGGTACTGAGCATCTACTATGGAGGCGGGGTTAGCTGTGGCTCATTGCTGGGACAGACACTGAAGTAGCAGTTTTGGGGAGAAGTCACTGGTATGAGCCCTCCTGGGGTCCACCATTCTCTCACCAAGACGGGGCCTCCTCCAACAGCCTGTAGGCGCCAATGCTGGGATGCCTCAGGCCAGCCAACCAACAGGACAGGAATATAGCTGCACCTATCAACATACAGGTGGCGTGAAGTCTTCCTGAGTACACAGTCGCCCACTCAACACACCCCCTGAAATGGCCTTGCCCACCAGAGACACAAGACCCCGCTCTACCACCAGTGGGCAAGGACTAGTCCCTCCCCCAAGAAAGCCTGCCCAAGCCTCTTAGCCTCATCCACCAGGGGGGCAGACAACAGAAGCAAGAAGAACTACAACCCTGCCACCTGCAGAATGGAAATAACAATTACAGAAAGTTAGACAGAATGAGATGGTAGAGGAATATGTCCCAGATGAAGGAGATAGAACCCCAGGAGAAGAACAAAGTGAAGTGGAGACTGGTGGTCTACCTGAAAAAAATTCAAAATAATGACTGTCAAGATGATCCATGATCTCAGAAAAAGAATGGAGGCACAGATTGAGAAGATACAATAAATGTCTAACACAGACCTAGAAGAACTAAAGAACAAAAGCTGGACAGTACAGTAACTGCAATATGAAAAATACACTAGAAGGAATCAACTGAAAAAGTGAGGCAGACGAACAAATAAGTGAGCTGAAAGACAGAATGGTGGAAATCAGTCACAGAACAAAAGAAAGAAAAGAGAGTGAAAGAAATGCCGCCGCTGCTGCTAAGTCGCTTCAGTCGTGTCCGACTCTGTGCGACCCCACAGACGGCAGCCCACCAGGCTCCACCGTCCCTGGGAATCTCCAGGCAAGAACACTGGAGTGGGTTGCCGTTTCCATGAAAGAAATGAAGACGGTCTAAAAGATGTCTGGGACAACATTAAACACACCAACATTCACATTATAGGGGTCCCAGAAGCAGAAGTGAGGGAGAAAGGACCCAAGAAGATATTTGAAAAAGATAATAGCTGTAAACTTCCTTAACATGTGAAAGGAAACAGTCACTCAAGTCCAGGAAGCACAGAGAGTCCCAGGCAGGATGAGCCCAAGGAGGAACAGCCCAAGACACATGGTAACCATACTGACAAAAATTAAAGACACAGAAGAAGCATTAAGAGCATAAGAGAAAAGCAACAAATAATATATAAGCAAAGTCCCACTAAAGATAGGTTATGAGCTGATTTCTTAGCAGAAACTCACGCAGGCCAGACAGAGGTGACATGATATATTTAAAGTTATGAAAGGGAAGAAGCTACAACCAAGAATACTCTACCCAACAAGGCTGTCATTCAGATTTGATGGAGAAATTAAAAGCTTTCAGTTCAGTTCAGTCACTCAGTTGTGTCCGACTCTTTGCGACCCCATGAATTGCAGCATGCCAGGCCTCCCTGTCCGAGTTTACCCAAACTCATGTCCATCAAGTCGGTGATGCCATCCAGCCATCTCATCCTCTGTCGTCCCCTTCTCCTCCTGCGCCCAATCCCTCCCAGCATCAGGGTCTTTTCCAATGAGTCAGCTCTTCACATCAGGTGGCCAAAGTACTGGAGTTTCAGCTTCAGCATCAGTCCTTCCAATGAACACCCAGGACTGATCTCTGTTAGAATGGACTGGTTGGATTTCCTTCAGTCCAAGGGACTCTCAAGAGTCTTCTCCAACACCACAGTTCAAAAGCATCAATTCTTTGGTGCTCAGCTTTCTTCACAGTCCAACTCTCACATCCATACATGACCACTGGAAAAACCATAGACAGACAAGCAAAAGCTAAGAGAATTCAGCACCACCAGACAAGCTTTGCAACAAATGCTAAAGAAACTTTTCTAGGTGCAAAAGAAAAGGCCAGGACTAGAAACAAGGAAATTACAAATGGAAAAGCTCACTGGTAAAAGCAAACAGTTAAATTAAAAGACACTTATTCCTTGGAAGAAAAGTTATGACCAACCTAGATAGCATATTCAAAAGCAAAGACATTACTTTGACAACAAAGGTCCGTCTAGTCAAGGCTATGGTTTTTCCAGTGGTCATGTATGGATGTGAGAGTTGGACTGTGAAGAAAGCTGAGTGCCGAAGAATTGATGCTTTTGAACTGTGGTGTTGGAGAAGACTCTTGAGAGTCCCTTGGACTGCAAGGAGATCCAGCCAGTCCATTCTGAAGGAGATCAGCCCTGGGATTTCTTTGGAAGGAATGATGCTGAAGCTGAAACTCCAGTACTTTGGCCACCTCATGCGAAGAGTTGACTCATTGGAAAAAGACTCTGATGCTGGGAGGGATTGCGAGTAGGAGAAGAAGGGGATGACAGAGGATGAGGTGGCTGGATGGTTTCATCGACTCAATGGACGTGAGTTTGAGTGAACTCCGGGAGTTGGTGATGGACAGGGAGGCCTGGCGTGCTGTAATTCATGTGGTTGTCAAAGAGTCGGACACGACTGAGCAACTGAACTGAACTGAAAGGTAGGAAATCATACAAATAGAACTAAGATATCTAAACTAGGAATCATGAGAAAATACTATAAATGCAAAACATTGTAAATGCCTTTGAAGTTAAAAGACCAGAAACTTACAACAATTCTGCTTACATATAGACTGCTATACCAAAACACATGGTCACCACAAACAACAAAAAAATCTATAATCTATGTACAGACAAAAAAGAAAAAGGAATCCAAACACAACACTAAAGACAGTCATCAAATCACAAGAGAACAAGAGAGTAAGGGAAGAAAAGAAGACCTACAAAAATAAATGCAAAACAATTAACAAAATGGCAGTTAAGAATATACATATTGTTAATTACCTTAAATGTAAGCAGATTAAATGCCCCAACCAAGAGAAGCAGACTGGGTGAAAGGATACAAAATCAAGACCTGTGGAGACTTCCCTGGTGGTCCAGTGGCTAAGAGTCCATGCTCCCAATGCAAGGGGGCTGGGTTCAATCCCTGGTCAAGGACCTAGAGTTTGTATGCTACAACTAAAAATCCCACATATTTCAACTAAAGATCCTGCATGCTGCAACTAAGACCTGACACAGCCAAATAAAATTTAAAATACATATTTTTAAAAAGACCCTTATATATGCTGTCTATAAGAGACCCACTTCAGATATAGCAACACATACAGACGGAAAGTGGGGGGGACATAAAAAGGTATTCCATGCAAGTGGAAATCAAAGGAAAGCCAGTGTATCAATACTCATGGAAGACAAAATAAAATTTAAAGCAAAAGACTGTTAAGAGACAGGGGATACTACATAATGATCAATGGATCAAGCGAAGAAGAAGAAGACTACACATTCTTCTCAAGTGCACAAGAAACGTTCTCTAGGATGGATCACACACTGGGCCACAAAGTGAGCCTCAGTAAATTTAAGAAAATTAAAATATCAAGCATCTTTTCCAACTACAATGCTATGACATTTGAAATCCACTATTAGATCTGCAGAAAACACAAACACATGGATGCTGAACAACAGGCTACTGAACAACCAATGAATCGCTGAAGAAATCAAAGAGAAAATCAAACAGCATCTAGAGACAAAAAAAAAAGGCATGAGGACCTCAACCCTACAGGACACAGCAAAAGCAGTTCTAAGAGGGAAGTTTATTGTACTATGATAGCGAAAGTGTTGCTCACTCAGTCATGTCTGACTCTTTGCAACTCATGGACTGGGGCCCACCAGACTCCTCTCTGTCCAAAGAATTCTCCAGGCAAGAATACTGGAGTGGGTTGCCATGCCCTCCTCCAGGAGATCCTCCTGACCCAAGGATTGAACCCAGGTCTCCTGCATTGCAGGTAGATTCATTACCATCTGAGCCACCAGAGAAGCCCCATACAATACTACCTCAGGAAACAGAAATCTCAAATAAAAAGCCTAACCTTGTACCTAAAGCAACTAGAGAAGGAGGAAAAACCAAAACCCAAAGTTAGCAAAAGGAAAGAAATCGTAAGGATCAGTACAGAATAAATAAACTAGATACTACAAAAGCAATAGAAAAGGTCAATTAAACTAAAAGCTATTTCTCTGAGAAGATAAACATAATTAATAAAACTTTAGCCAGACTCATCAAGAAAGAGAGAGAGAGGGTGAGGGTCAATAAAATCAAATAAAAAAGAAGTTACAACCTTCACCAAAGAAATAAAAAGGATAAGAGACTACTATGAGTAACTAAATACCGATAAAATACACAAGCTAGAAGAAATGAATAAATTCTTAGAAATGTACAATCACCCAAGGCTGAACCAGGAAGAAACTGAAAATATGAACCGACCAATTACTATTACTGAAATTGAATCAGTAACTTAAAAACTCTCAACAAACAAAAGTCCAAAAGCAGACGGCTTCACAGAGAAATTACACCAAACATTTAGAGAAGGAACATTTAGTATCCTTCTGAAACTATTCCAAAGAATTGCAGAAGAAACACTCCTGAACTCATTCTATGAGGCCACCACTACCTTGATACCAAAATCAGGCCAGGATCACTAAGAAACATATACACAAAAATCCTCAACACAATACTAGCAAACAGAATCCAACAATACATTAAAAGGACTATATACGATGATAAAATGGAATTTATCCCAGGGATGGAAAGATTATTCAATATCCATAAACCAGTAAGTGTTGGATACACCACATAAACAAATTGAAGAATAAAAATCATGTGATCATCTCAAGAAATGCAGAAAAAGCTTTTGAAAAAATTCAACACTCACTTATAATAAAAACTCTCCAGAAAGAGGGCTTAGAGAGAACATTCCTCCACATAATATTGCCCATATATGACAATCCTACAGCTAACATCATACTCAATAGTGAAAAGCTGAATGCATTTCCTCTAAGTTCAGGAGCAAGACAAGGATGTCCACTCTCACCACTTCTATTCAAAATAGTTCTGAAAGTCCCAGTCATGGCAATCAGAGAAGAAAAAGATATAAAAGGAATCCAAATTGGAAAATAAGAAGTGAAACTGTCAATATCTTCAGATAATGTAATACTAATACATAATACATAGAAAATCCTAAAGATGCTACTAGAAAACTACTAGATATCATCCATAAATTGGTAAAGTCAGAATACAAAATTAATGCACAGGAATCTGTTGCATTTCTATATACAAACAATAAAAGATCAGAAAGAGAAATTAGGGAAACAATCCCACTTACCATCACATTAAAAAGAATGAAATACCTTGGAATGAACCTACCTACAGAAGCAAAAGACGTGTACTCTGAAAACTATAAGACACTGATGAAAGAAATTGAAGACATGCAAACAGATGGAAAGATTTACTGTGTTCTTGGATCAGAAGAATCAATATTGTCAAAATGACTACACTCCCCAAGGCAATCTATAGATTCAATGCAATCCCTACCAAATTACCAATGGCATTTTTCACAGAACTAGAACAAAACGATTTAAATATGTATGGAGACACAAAAGACCCCAAACAGCCAATACAACCTTGAGAAAGAAAAAAATGGAGCTGGAAGCATTAGGCTCCCTGACTTCAAACTGTCCTACAATCCTATAGTCATCAAAACAGCATGATAGTAACACAAAAACAGAAATATAAATCAGCGGAGCATGATAGAAGCCCAGAAGAAACCCATACGTCTATGGTCAATTAGGGGAAGCAAGATTATACAATGAAGAAAAGTCAGTCTCTTCGATAAGTGGTGCTGGAAAAACTAGACAGCTACAAGTAAAAGAAAGAAATTAGAGCATTCTTTAACACCACACACAAAAATAAACTCAAAATGAATTAAAGAGCTGAATGTAAGACCTGATACTAAAAAATTCTTAAAAGAAAACACAGGCAGAACATTCCTGGACGTAAGCTGCAGCCATATCCTTTTCAATACATCTCTTAGACTAATGAAAAAACAAAAGCAAACAAATGGGACCTAACTGAACCCAAAAGTTTTTGCACTGCAAAGGAAACCATAAACAAAACAAAAAAAAAACAACCCACAGAATGGGCAAAAATATCTGCAAACGATGGGACTCATAGGGATTAATCTCCAAAATCTAGTAACAGCTCATGCAGCTCAATACAAAAAAAAAATTTAAAAATGGGCAGAGGACAGAAAGCTTAAACAGACATTTCTCCAAAGAAGACATACAGATGGCCAAGCAGCACATGAAAAGATGCTCTACACCATCAATTATTAGAAAAATGCAACTCAAAACTATCATGAGGTTATCACCTCACACTGGTCAGAATGGCCACCATCGAAAAATCTACAGACAATAAATGTTGGAGAGGGTGCAGAGAGAGGGAACCCTCCTACACTATTGGTGGGAATGTAAACTGGTACAGCCACTGTGGAGAACAGTATGAAGGTTCCTTAAAAAACTAAAAATAGAGCTACCATATGGCCTTGCAATCCCACTCCTGGGCATATATCCAGAGAAAAACATGGTCCGAAAGTACAAATGCACCCTAGTGTTCATTGAAGTGCAGTTTACAATAGCCAAGACATTGAAGCAACCTAAATGGCCATCAACAGAGGAATGCATTAAGAAGATCTGGCACACATATACAATAAAATATTAACTAGCCATTAAAAAGAATGAAATAATGCTGTTTGCAGCAACATGGACGGACCTAGAGATTGTCATCCTTAGCGAGACATAAATCAAAGAAAGACAAATATTCATATGCTACCATTTATATGCATATCTAAAAACACTGATATAAATCAACTTATTTATAAAACAAAAAAAGACTCGCAGACTCAAGAGAATGAACTCATGGTTCTAAGGGAGGAGGGAGAAGGGAGGGATAGTTAGGGAGTCTGGATGTGACGTGTACACACTGCTATATTTTAAATGGGTAATGAACTAGGACCTACTGTACAGCACAGGGAACTCCGCTCAGTATTGCATAACAACCTAAATGGGGAAAGAATTAGAACAAGAATAGATACATGTATGCATGAGTGCTAAGTCACTTCAGTCGTATCTGCCTCTGTGATCCCATGGACCCCAGAATCCTGTCCATGGGATTCTTCAGGCAAGAACACTGGAGTGGACTGCCATGCCCTCCTCCACGGGCTCTTCCCAGCCCAGAGACTGAACCCGGGTCTCCACCTGCATTGTCAGGCAGGTTCTTTCCCACTAGTGCCATCTGGGAAGCCCTAGATACATGTATAGTGTGTTAGTCGCTCAGTCCTGTCTGACTCTGCAGCCCCATGGACTACAGCCCGCCAGGCTCCTCTGTCCATGGAATTCTCCAGGCAAGAATACTAGAGTGGGTAGTCCTTCCCTTCTCCAGAGGATCTTCCCAACCCATGAATCAAACACAGGTCTCCTGCATTGCAGGTGAATCCTTTACTGCCTGAGCCACCTGGGAAGCCCCCAGATAAAGGAATATGTATAACTAAATCACTTTGCTGTATACCTGAGACTAATTAATCACCTGAAACTAATTAAACAATCAACATTGCTAATCACCTATATACCCCAATATAAAATAAAAAGCTGAAAAAACAAAACTATCATGAGATATCGCCTTACACTAGTTAGAAGGACCATCATCAAAAAAATCTACAAACAATAAATGCTGGAGAGGGAATGGAGAAAAGGGAAGAACCCTCCCACTTTGTTGGTGGGAATGTAAATTGGCACATGGAAAACAGTATGGAGGGTCCTTGGAAAACTAAAAGTAGAGCTGGAGAAGGAAACAGCAACCCACTCCAGTATCATTGCCTGGTAAATCTCATGGACAGGGGAACCTGGTGAGCTGCAGTCCATGGGGTCGCAAAGAGTCGGGCACGACTGAGCGACTAACACTTACTTACCATATGACACAGCAATCCCACTCCTGGGCATGTATCCAGAGAAAGCCATGGTTTGAAAGAATATGTGCATGCCAATGTTCACTGTAGCACTGTTTACAGAAGCCAAGACATGGAAGCAACATAAATATCCATCCACAGAGAAACGGATGAAGAAGACGTGGTACATATGGAATGAGTACTATGGCATGGGATGTTATTATGGAATACTACTCAAACATTAAAAAAAATGAAATAATATCTGTGCAGCAACATGGATGACCTGGAGATTACCATAGTAAGTGAAATAAGTCAGATAGAGAAAGACAAATATCATATGATATCACTTAAATGAGAAATCTTAAAAGAAAAATTATACAAAAGCTAAAGAACTAAGACCCACTTAACTGATTTTTCCTGTCATCTAACAGAAGCCCCGTCTTGTTTGTGGCAGCAGTGGGTCAGGTGAAAATGATCAACGCTCCAAATACTGTTTCTGAGTCACAGTTCTGACAAATGAGATGTAAGAAGTCTACCGAATACGACTTCTGAGAAGTATTTTGTGTAAGTTTGTGATAAAAAAGATTAAAAACTTGAAAAAATATCCCATATGGAAAAGTTGCATTTGTATGGTGAACTTATTTTGAGTCCAGTTTCTCGCATCTTCTCATACCTAGAAAAGCACTAAAATCATTAGGGGAGACATCTTACTTCTGGTGACCAGCAGCAACCTTCTGCCAAAATGTATTCTTGTTTGCACTTATCCCTTAAAACCTCATACATACTGACCCTCCCCTTAGCTCTTCTGCGCAGGTTCTCAGAACTATCTTGAGAGGCTGTCTCCCAGGCTGCAATCCTCATTTTCCCAAATAAAACTTAACTCACAACTCTCACAGTGTGCGCTTTTTCTCGGTCGACATATTTTAAGGAATAAATTACATCCTGCCTGATAAACTTTGCAGACTGTTAAAAGAGGGACTACTTCCCAGCTCATTCAATGAGGAAGGCATAACACTGAAACTAAAGTTCGCCAAGGACATACCAACAAAAGAAAATTAGAGGTCCGTCTCTCACATTACATGCAAAAACCTGATGCAAAATTTTAGCAAACCAAAGTCAACAATATACAGAAAAGAAAACACACCATGGCCGAATTGTGTCTAAGAAAGAAAAACACACACACACACACACACACACACAAGTGTGTTTAAACATTCAAAAAGCAATGTATTGACAACTTCCAGAACAAGCTGCCATGGCTGTTGGGGGTAGGTACTCACCTTGCAGACTTAAGTACCACGACGGGCTGAATTTCGTAAAGCAGAAGCTCGTGGAGGCTCTCCGGGCTGAGCAGGAGCTGTAGCTCCAGCCCCCAGGGCCAGGCGGAGCAGGAGCTGGAGTCACAGCAAGACTAAGAAAACCTGCCTGCTGCCTTTCGAGTGACCCAAAGTCTCCAAATTGAGATTCTGCAGGAGGCCAGCTGCTAGTGCGCCTGCGCTGAATGTATGCGGCCAGCTGGGTCTGGGACCGCCCCTGCGTCCTGAGCTGCGATGGACGCAGCTGCCCACAGTAGCCTCAAGACAACTTCTGGCCTGGACCACCCTGGTTAAAGGGACTGCCGCTTCTTTGGACACAAGCAACCTGGCTGACAAGGGTGGCACTGCGAGGCCAGGCTTCATCTGTGGTCGCCTCGCCTCTGCCTGGAGTGCGTGCCCTAAGCCCAGGCCCTTCAGCCAAGGGCTCAGATAAAGCGTTCACCCGCTACCTGGTTAATGACGCATCCTGTTTGCCCCCTGCCCTTTTGTGTTGGCCAGTGCCTTTGCTTCCAGGCCCGTATCCCAGCCTTCCACGAGAACGGCGGGTCTCCCCATCCATGCGTCTTCCCCCAACCGCTTCCAAGGGAGACAGTGACCACCTGTGTGGATGGTGGGACACTCAGTGTCTGGGGTTGTCACCACGACCCGGGTGCTGGGCTGCCTGCAGACGCTAACGTGCTGAGAATCACTGCTGTCTGGGCCTCTCACAGTGGCAGCCTGCTGCTCTGGGACGCCTTCGCAGGCATTTGGGTAGAACTCAGCAGTGGAGCAGCAGGGTCAGTTGTGATTAATCTGCAGAATTACCAAACAAGCTTTCTGTGGCTTGGAAAGGACTGGAAGGTACCGCGCCCCGCAGTTGCTGAGCTCAGAGGGGCAGCGCACCTGCGTGTGAACTTCACATCTCAAACTATCTTTTTTTGCCTCTTGCTCTGCACGTCCCTTTAAAGCATTTGGAATCAAGTGGTGCATGCGTGTTGTTTCAGTCGTCTCTGACTCTCTGTGACCCCATGGATGATAACCCACCAGGCTCCTCTGTCCACAGGATTATCCTGGCAAAAATACTGAAGTGGGTTGCCATTTCCTTCCTCCAGTGGGATCTTCCCAACCCAGGGATCAAACCCATGTCTCCGGTGTCTCCTGCTTTGGCAGGCAGGTTCTTTACCACTAGGCACCACCTGGAAAGCCCTTGGATTCAAGAGATGCAGAAAAGCTGGAAACTGCTAGAATGAATCCAGGAAGGGATTTCACATGAAATTTCCCAGCACGCATGGGAAATGGCCCCTCTCTCTCCATTTATGTGATATGAAAACTGGAAAGTGACTCCCAGAAATCCATGAAATATCCAAAATTGTTAAGAACAACCCAAGAGTTAGGTTCTTTGACAGTTCAGGATGTTTTGAGTGGCCTCATGGAATGGGCAGACAAGCTAGATTAACATCCTGCCGTCTGAGGGGCCTGGTATGGTCTATCCCGAGAAAGATGTGGATTGTCATATTGCCTCAAATATAAATTTATTTGCATTTTTTCCTGTAATGTAAGGAAGAGCTTGGGATTCTGAAATATCTACAAAAGAACTTTTTTTTTTAATGTATTTGGATTGCAATTTTTTGGATTACTGTTACTTACCAAACAGTTATCATACTGCTTCTGAGTCTCTGCTGGAGAGTATCTTCAGCTTGTGATTTGTAACGTAAATGAAAAGTTGTTTTGTTTTTAAACACTCACCCTGCTTTTTCTCCCACCTACTCCAATTAAAATAAAAAACTAAACTATTTTGTGCCTGGAATTGAAGTGTAGTAAAATTAGTCATACCAAATAAATCATAGGTCATATACTGGGGTGGCCAAAAAGTTCTTTTGGGTTTTTCTGTAACATCTTATTGAAAAATCCAAATGAGCTTTTTGCCCAACCCAATACTTAAGGACAGTTTATTGTTTATAATACACTCTTGGGTCTGATTTCAAATTATAGAATATGTTCTATAGAATATATTCTGTAATATGTAAATTGCTTCAATTATCTAGGAAGTGGTCATTCCACAAAATAGTTTAAATTTATGTCAGTGAAATCTTTACAGTTTAACGAGATAAATAAAACATCTTTGTAGTCTGAAAAATTGCTGACAAATGGCTTTACAAATTTTCTTAACTTTAGGGTCTGTCGTGGTCTGTGCATGGATTGGAAAACAATTTCCAGATATTTTAGGCAGAATGAGAGGAGAATAGTTCATTAGAGTGGGAGACACTGTTAGAACAGCAGGCTGGCTCAAGGCACAGCTGACCCCTTTCGGAGGCTAGTGGCCAATTTTTATAGCCTCAAGACAGAGAAAATTCCAGCTGGAAGAGGGGCATTAGGTGATTGTTTAGGATGCTCTGGCTGGCTAATAGGGTCAGTATTATGGGGTCAGGAACTGGCCAGTTACGATCAGGAGGTTCATGGCAGCAGTTGCTATGGAGCTTGCTTAATTCCAGAAATTTTCGTCCTGTGACCTTGGTATAGGGCTCCATGGGGTTTACCTTATGTTTTACCATACAATATTTTCTAAGCTGTATATATGGTTTGGCTTGCCTTGAAATCTTAAAATCCAAGTTCTAAACTTCCACTTACCAAAAACTCAGCCTCTCTGTATGTCGTTGTAAAATCACATCCCGGAGACAGCGTTGTAAGTGACATAGAAAAGGACAGACTTATTGCTTTGACAGGCGAAGGGAGAAGACCTGGCTTTGCCCTTGGACAAGTGTCTCAACTCCAGAGGACTTGATGAGATGTGTAACAGCTGTTCAAAAGTGGGATCTCTGAGTAGCATGGAAACTCACATTACCATATGTAAACTAGATAGCCAATGGGAATTTGCTGTGTGGCTCAGGGAACTCAAACGGGCTCTGTATCAACCTAGAGGGGTAGGATGGGGCGGGAGATGGGAGGGAGGTTCAGGAGGGAGGGGACACATGTACCCCTGTGGCTGATTCACACTGATGTTGGGCAGAAACCAACAAAATTCTGTAAAGCAATTATCCTTCAATTAAAAAATAAATAACATTTTTTAAAGTGGGTCTCTGACAAGATTCGGGTGTGAGCAGGGCTTGCACTCCCTTAATCTCCTCTCAGGTGGTGTGTGCATGCTAAGTCACTTCAGTCGTGTCTGGCTCTGTGAGACCCTGTGGACTGTAGCCCGCCAGGCTCCTCTGTCCATGGGATCTCCAGGCTAGAATACTGGAGTGGGTTGCCATTTCCTTCTCCAGGGGATCGTCCCCACCCAGGGATCGAACTTTCATCCTATATCTCTCCTGCACTGGCAGGCAGGTTCTTTACCACTAGGGCTACCTGGGGAGCCCTCTCAGGTGGTGGGTCTCCCAATCTTGATGAGCTTCTCTGGTCCCTTTAATCTTGCCTCAGGTGGTCTCTTGGCTGCTCCTCCAAGGAACTGAGGACCAGTTCCTCCCTTGAACCCGCCCTTTGGAACTCAGGGAAGGCCATGGAGGCTGGAGTCTTGCCCACAAGAAATGAAGACAGAAAAGCCCCGGCACCAGGGAGCCCCACAGGGCCCTGCTCGGTTTCACTACTTGCCCCTTAATTTGCTGCTTGATTCCAGCATTTTACAGCAGTGTAAATTGTAATGTTTTTATATTTTGTTTACTTGCTAAACAACATTTTTGTGAAAGGGCAGGTAGTCTGCCAAGATAACAAAATGTGCAATAAAATTAGAAGTAGAAATGTGGTATGAACGGATGTACCGGAGGCAAATTACAGACGGATGCTTTGCCTTTTCAAAGGGGGCCTGTTCTCTTCAGCTGATTGCTGCACGGGTTCATTAGCGTCAGCTTTTTTGCTGGTTTTTAAAGAGAAAGCTGAGGACTTAACTTCCCTGATGGCACAATGGTTAACAATCCGCCTGCCAATGCAGAAGGCACAGGTTGGATCCCTGGTCCAAGAAAATTCCACATGCCATGGGGCAACTAAGCCCATGCACGCACCACAGCTCCTAAAGCCTGCGCACCTAGAGCCCGCACTCTGCAACAAGAGGAGCCGCTGCAATGAGAAGCCATGCACCGCACCCAGAGAGCAGTCCCCGCTCGCCACAACTCGAGAAAGCCCAAGAATAGTAATGAAGACCCAACGCAGCCATAAATAAATTTTTTTTTAAAGAGAGAAAGCTGAAATCAAAGATGTAAAATCTTTGTGTCTCCAGCAACAAATTGGGGGTATCCAGTTCAGTTCAGTCGCTCAGTCATGTCCGACTCTTCGCAACCCCATGAATTACAGCACGCCAGGCCTCCCTGTCCATCACCAACTCCTGGAGTTTACTCAGACTCACGTCCATCGAGTCAGTGATGCCATCCAGCCATCTCATCCTCTGTCATCCCCTTCTCCTCCTGCCCCCAATCCCTCCCAGCATCAGAGTCTTTTCCAATGAGTCAACTCTTCGCATGAGGTGGCCAAAGTACTGGAGTTTCAGCTTTAGCATCATTCCCTCCAAAGAAATCCCAGGGCTGATCTCCTTCAGAATTGGGGTGAGGGAGAGTTTAAAACCACTGTGGGCTAGACAAAACCCACTTGCAGGCCACGTTTACCCACACTGGTCACCAGTTTGCAATCTCTAGCATGGACTGTAATTATAAAAGGCTGACGGGTTTAGCGATCAGCTTCAAAATTAGGATGGCATCATTTCTTCCATGTGGCATATATTGTAACTCTTTGAACAAGCAGACATAAAGTACAGTATGCCCTTCTCTGTTTTGAAGATGTAACAGACCTCTCTTTACTGCTTCTCCCAAGGAGTTATGCAAATAAATGACAGAGCTGGAGGGGAGAAAAAAACAACAACAAAAATCAATGTATTTTATCACATTAACAGAATAAAAGACAAAATAGGATCATCTCAACAGATGCAGAAATTCAACATCCTTTCATAAAAAATAAACCTCTTTGTTAACAAAGAAGAGAAGGGAATATTTTTTATCTATTAAAGACTATCTATCCAAACCCGCAGCAGTCATCACAGTTAATGGTAAATTGTTGAAAGATTTTGCTCTGAGATTTGAAGTGATTCAGATATGCGGGCTATTACCACTTATATTCATATATTTTAATAAAAGTTCTAGGCAGCACAATGAAGCCAGAAAAATAAATATATATAAGAGCTGGAGAGGAAGGGATAAAACAATCTTTTCCTCTTTTTTTTTTTATTTTGCAGAAAACAAGTGTATATGTAGAAAGTTCGAAGTACGATTTGTTGTTTGTTGTTGTTCAATTGCTAAGTTGTGTCTGACTCTTTGCCACCCTATGGACTGTAGCCCATCAGGCTCCTCTGTCCGTGGGATTTCCCAGGCAAGAATACTAGAGTCAGTTCCCATTTTCTTCTCCAGGGGATCTTCCCAACCTGGGGATAAAACCTGTGTCTCCTGCATTAGCAGGCAGATTCTTAACTGCTTAGCCGTCAGGGGAAGCCCTCAAAGTACAATTACAAGCTACTAAAATTTAAAATAATATTTATAAGGTTACAAGTTTTATTAGTGAAAGTTTGTGTGCCCCACACACAGTGAGGCCAAATAAACTGTACTGTTAGAGTTTGGAGCAGAGAAAGGTTTATTTCAAAGCCATGCAAGGAGACGGTGGCGCATGCCCTAAAAACTCTAAGCTCCCCTAAGGGTTTTTTTTTCTTTTTTTTAATTTTAATTGGAGGCTAATTACTTTACAATATGGTAGTGCTTTTGCCATACATTGACATGAATCAGCCACGGGTGTACATGTGTTCCCCATCGTGAACCCCCCGCCCACCTCCCTCCCCATTCCATCCCTCAGGGTGCCCTAATGGTTTTAAAAGTACTTTCAAAAGCCAGCTTGGGACCAAGGGGGTGGTGGGGGAGGGGTGTTGGGGGAGTGTCACAGAGTATGTGATTAACTTGTGCATCTCTGGCTGATGGTAAGGTAAGGTAAGGGCTTAAGGTAAGGGCTGTGTCACAGGGGTTAACATTATCAGTCCTTAGGCTCCAGGAGGCCTGGGGCTGTGGCTTATGGTCATCAAAGAGTTAGTATCTTCTTTCTGGTAAGGGGTTTTCACATCTACAAAGCAACTCAGGAAATATGCACGAAATACTATTATCTAGGTACTTAGGGAGGAACTGGGGGAAGGCCTGCTCCAACAAGAAGGCGCCACGGGGTCCTGCTTGGTTAGTTTCATGGTGTGAATGCATATGAAACTGGGCAGAAGGCTGCAGGGCTCCAGGTACAAATTCTATATGTCCCCTGTTTCTTGTTTGTGGCAAAAAGGCTTCATTCCACCTCCTTTACCTTCCTTGAGTTCCAAAGGGCAGATTCGAATAATTGTTGTCTGTTTCAACTGCTCACAGAGCTTATCTCCAACAGGCTCCTACAGTTTCAGGCTAAATTGTCATTACTACAAGGCTGGAAGCCAGTTTCAGACATGAAGTACCCTACTTAGATCAGGTAGAGACTTCTACTCTACTGAGCAAGATGATGCCCACTCCTAGCAAGAAGTAGTTACAGAAGAGACCTCCACCCAACTCTGCAGAAGTATCTTGAGTATGAAGTCTCTCAGAGGGCAGTTGTTAGGGAACCATTGACCAAAACCACCTGCCCTTGCCAAGCACGATAATTACCCACTTGCATGAGTTATCTCACAAAAGGAGGTCCCGATAAGGAACACAGAACTGACCAGCGGCCGCCAACTGGAAGAATTCAGCAGGGAACAAAAGGAGGGAGGAGACACCAGCCATGGTATCTGCCAACACATCCTGCCAACCTCCCAGAAACTCTCAAGCTGAAATCCATCTCGACTGAGAGATGATGTGCCACCAGGAAAGGCCTTGACTCAGACCAAAAAGGGCAACAAGCAAGATGATTGGCCAGAGACAACCCAGAAGGCCAACCCCACCACCTAAACCCTGAGACTGCAAGGCTAGGCAGAGCAGTTCTCCTGGGTTCTATCACCTCGCTGAGCTCCTTACCCCTTTCTCAGGTAATCAGCAACAGTTCATTGATTGCTGCTCTTTCAACGTTTTTGTACAAAAACTAGGCTATGATGCTGTAGCAAATTAACCTCAAATCTCAGCGGCTTGATACAACATAAATTTAATTACTATTCACGTCTCAGTCCAGAGTAGGGTGACTCTCCTGGGCGGATGCCTCTGTGCAATACCCCGGAACCGGACTGCTCCCATGGATTGCCTCCACAGTGTCCTTGGACAGGGAACAGACAGAATAAGCTAAGCACCTCAGAGGAGATTCTAGGAGCCAGGTCGAGCAGTGGCATGGGTCACTTCCACCCACATTCCGTGGGTCACCTCAGCCTCACACGAACTCCTGGGAAGTGTCGTCTTCTAAAGTGCCCAGGGAGGACAAATGAGCATCTACCCATAACTCCCTCAACAAAATAAAACCGCAATCTTCCGAAGTTGGTAACAGCAGGAGACTCCCCAAGGGCGAAGGGGTGAGTGGACCATGCAGTCTTATTCTTTTCCCCTTTGGCATTTCCTTGAGTGCTCTTTCATTTGCATCATTACCATCACCACCAAGACATCAGAGGCTGCTGCAGCCATTTAAATGCACCCTCCCAAGGACTCGCACTTTCCACCAACCTAACAACGTGGAAAAGATGCTGCTCAGCAGTGGGGCTAGATGAAACAGGCCAGCTTGCTCCTTCCACAGCCCAAAGAAGCCTGGTGATAACTGCACCAACTCACCCGTTCTCTCTGCTGAGAGCCGACGCCACCTCTAAGCCACACATCTAATGTGATCCATGATAACTCTCTTTTGCAGGTGGTCCTACTTCTGCTCCAAGCAGAAGCACTCTTAGATGTCTTGCCCCAAAGAACTATGAGAATTTTTCCTGATAAATCACCTCCTTTACAAAAAGCTCATATCTGGAAGCCTTTTCCAGGGAAGACCTGGGAAAAAAAAAAGCCTTTTCCTCTTTTCCAGGGAAGACCCTAGTCCCAGCCCCAGCAACAGTATAGTCTCAACTCTCAGCTCTACAGTTTAAATGGGACAGGCACAACAGAGCACCTCACAGTGTTACACCTCGGGGTGGATGCAATAATTCTAGTATAATTCTTTGTTTTGTGGAGCTGGCCTTGCTACCGTGACATATACCAAACAACCCCATTTTGTGTCTAACAAAACGACCCACAACTTTCCAATTGTCCACTAGAATCCACAATTGAGAATCACTGGGATTTATTTGAAAACTCATCCAAACCCAATCCTTCAAGGATGTTGATAATATAGCATTCAATGCCACACACTTAAAAGAGAGAGAGAGAAAGAGAGGCTATTTTTTTGGGTTTCATGTGCAAAGAAGGAAATCGCACCACCAAATGCTTTTTATCCTATTCCTCCTTCTCTGCTTTCAAGGCAAGATAGATGTGCCTGGCAATGGATGTGGTCCATGGTCCATGATAAACCATGACTTATGGCTTCTAAACTCTTATTTTCAGTTACTTGTTCTATACAAGAAATAATAGGAGTCAAGTCATAGTATTATCTGAACAAAGAGTCCCCACCCCAAATGAGTCTTCTGGGCAAGCATCCCCTAAACTGAGCTTTCATACAAAACCCCCATTCCTGCCCATCCTTTCCAGACCAGCACCCCACTGGCCTATACCCACCAAGACCCTTACTTCAGATTCAGACCCTCCCTCAAAAGCTTTTTCAGAGGACCTCCCTGGTGGTCCAGCGGTTAAGATTCCATCTGCAATGCAGGGGACACAGATTCGATCCTGGTCCAGGAAGATACCACGTGCCTCGGGGCAGCTAAGCCATGGACCACAACCACTGAGCCAGCACTCTACAGACCTTGCTCTGCAACAAGAGAAGGCCTCACAGTGAGAAGTCGTGCACCGCAACTAGGAAAGTTACCGCAGCAACGAAGACCCAGTGCAGCCAAAAATAAATCAGTAAACTTATTTTTTAAAAAAAGCTTTTTCAGAGAACAGGTATTTATTATTGTTGAATTAATTGATCTAGTGAGTACGAACATTTAGTATTTAGTTCAGTAACACTGAAGAATTAAACTATTCTTGTAAAGGGTGTGGTAACCTGTACAAGTGTATCTCTGATTCACATGTTTATCAGAATGTTTCTAAACCCAAAGCATTTTCAATATCTTTACTTTTCATTTTCTCCCAAGGTGAGACAATCATGACAATCATGGCAATACTCTGAGATAGTATGGCATAAGGGGCTTCCCCAGGGGTTTAGGAGCTGTGGGAGATGTGAGTTCAATCCTGGGGTCAGGAAGACCCCCTGAAAGAGGGCACGGCAACCCACTCCAGTATTCTTGCCTGGGAAATCCCATGGACGGAGGATCCTGGCAGGCTACAGTCCGTGGGCTCTTAAAAGACTCGGACACAACTTAGCAATTAAACAACAACAAAATTATGGCATAAAATACTGTGAGGACTTTATCTTGCACCAGTCACTTGCTAATCCATGTGACTATACCAACATGCATTACTCTGTGAGGCTATATTGAGCAACAGAGCGAAATGTCAGACTGATACCCATAAGCACTTGTGAGGCATTCTCCCAATCTAGCTAATACTTTAACTTTTTCCAAGAACAAATCAAAACAAAAGCCACATCACAAAACCTTAAAAGAGGAAGAAAAAAAAAACCGATATGTCTTTCATACGATCTTGGAAAAATCTTTTCCATCGATATTAGCTCAGTGGGAAGCAGCAGGAAGCAGTGGATAAAGGCCTGTATTTGGAGTCAGGAGACAGACCTGGGCTCTTCCTCATATGCCTGGTTGACCTTGGGAAAGTCCTTTAATTCTTCTCTCTTCTTATCTCTAAATGCTAAGAATAATGCTTTCCTTCTAATTAGGATCTAATTAGGAAAACATAATCCCCTTCATATATTTACAACCAAGGGAATTGAATGCAAGGCGTTGCTTAGTCAGGTGATGGAGGCTCTGAGACCCAGGAAAAGATGGTTAAGGTAACCAGAGATTTGCAACAAGGAAGCAGAAAGCAGGAGGAGGCAGGACTCGAGTCCAGGCACCGAGGCCTGTCTGGTGGGAAGTGGGGCCCAGAAAAGACACAGACCCTCACAGCTTAACAGAGCAGCTCACACTCCCACCAGTGCTCCCATTAACTGAACCCTGTGAGAAACCAGCTGATAAGAAATGGGGGCATGGCCTGCAGGAGGGGCTTCCCAGGTGGCACCAGCAGTAAAGAACCCACCTGATGATGCAGGAGACCTAAGAGATGCTGGTTCTATCCCTGGGTGGGGAAGATCCCCTGGAGGAGGGCAGCACAAGCCAATCCAGTAATCTTGCCTGGAGAACCCCATGGACAGAGGAGCCCACGGGATATACTCTATAGGTTCGCAAAGAGTCGGACATGAATGAGTGACTGAGCACTCACCTGGACTGCAGGGTCAGGGCCCTGGGGATACAGAGCAGAGCAGAGAACCAGTGAGGAATAAATCTGAGGACAAGCAAGCACCTTTATAGGTTATTGTAAGAATGAACACAGACCAGAAATTTCATAGGAGAGACCTTTGTAAACTGTTAAGCTCTGTAAACACGATCAGGTATTGATTCGTAAGATGCATTTCACTGAAAACACCAAACACATCTCTCGGCCTGATCTCCTCTAACACGACTTTTACTCGCCTTCCGCTTATTATTTTCTGCCCAGTCCTCTTGTTTCTAAGCACGTCGTCTCTCTTCTTGCATGACTCTGCTCCCTGAGGCCAAGTTCCTGGCTGATTCATCTTCATAGCCTTCCATATAGATTTCTTGTAGTAGATGCTTAAGTTTTGGAAGAAGGAAGGGGAGGTGGGAAGAAAGAAAAGAAATTTCAAAAAAAAAGGAGGAGGGACTTCTTTGGTGGTCCAGGGGGCTACATCTCCGCTCTTGCAATGCAGGGAGCCCAGGTTCAATCCCTGGTCAGAGAACTAGGTCCCTGCATGTTATAGCTAAGACCTGGCACAGTCAAATAAAAATACATATTTTTTTAAAAAGAAGAAAAAGGAAGAAAAGTGTGGAGGAAGCAAAGAAACATCATATCCCGAAATTAAACTTACAATATAAAAGATGACTCCCGTATGAATGGCACTGGGACAAAGATTCTTCATTACAGGGACCAACCCAAATGTTAGAGGCTGTTTAGCATCCTTGAGCCCCACCCATTAAGGGCTGCTCGTTTTCTCTCCTCCTGACAAACACATTTCAAACTGCCCCTGGGAGCTGGCTGTGCATACACTCCATCAGGCCTGGCCTCAGGATGGGCTTAGGCATCTCTTCTCCCAAGGTCCCAATCCCTCATGCCTCCCTTTGACTTTGTTTTTTAAACTTCTTATATTATATTGGAGTATAGTTGATTAGCTATTAATCGATGGTTATTAGTTGATAACATCACCGACTCAATAAACATGAGTTTGAGCAAACTTTGGGAGACAGTGCAGAACAGAGAAGCCTGGCATGCCAGCAGTCCCTGGGGTCGGACACAGCTTAGCGACGGAACACACACAACGACGTCATTGATTAACAATGCTGTGTTAGTTTCAAGTGTACAACAAGTGATTCAGTTATACACATCTATGCAGAGAATCTGTTCATTTTCAATTTCTTTTCCCAATTGTTACAGAATATTAACAGAGTTTCCTGTGCTATACAGCAAGTAGGTCCTTGTTGGTTATTAATTTTAAATAGAGCAGTGTGTACATGTCCACCCCAAACTCCCTCTCTCTTCCCTCCCCCTCCCCCCTGCACCCTCAACCCTAAGTTCATTTCTCCAAGTCTGAGTCTGTTTCTGTTTCATAAATAAGTTCGTTTGTATCCTTTTTTTAAAGATTCTGCATATAAGCACTATCGCATGATATTTCTCTTTTTCTGTCTGACTTACTTCACTCAGTATGTCACCCTAAGTTTGATCTTGCATTTGATTTTATGACAGAATTATTCATTATCATGTCAGTTGAGGGACAAAGTGAATAAGTAAAGTGTAAGTGTTCTCAATCAATATTCATTACCTATATGCAGCCGTCAACTGAAAAAAAAAATGCACAACGTGAGGGTTGTGAGCCAAATTTTATCTGGGGCCTAATGAGGACTGTAGCCCGGGAGACAGCCTCTCAGAGAGCTCTGGGGCACTGCTCTGAAGAGGCGGCGGGGAGGCCAGCATATACATATATATATGTAAATTTAATGAAGGGGGGATACATACAGTCAAGCACACACTTTAGCAGAAAATTGCTGCTAGTCACAAGGAGGTTGCTATTAATCACATGGAGCAGATGTCTCCAGTAATGCCTGTAGTGCTTTTCTAGATAGAAGATGCAAGAAATTGGGTTCATAAAACTTTCTCCTGGAAATATCGAACTACCTGAAGTCCTGTCCTGCAAGTTTTTCCAGAGCACAGAGGGCCTCCTTTCTGACTTCTGCCCTGAACTCTTTTCAGAGTGTGCTCATGGTCACTGGCTGCGGTGACTAGAGAAAGAAACTTAATCCTTGTAGAACCAGATGGCGACTCACAACTTCTAGTCGGCACAAGAGACATAAAGTGAGCCAAAGAAAACTAGGAAAGTGAGTGCTGTCATAGCAGAATCATTCAATTCAGACAAAACTAATTTCACTCTCCCCTTGGCACAGGGCCATTCATTTATTCAATCAACAAACCTGTTAATCCATTACTGTAATAGGGTAATTATGTTCGATGCTGGATTGTTATTGTTGTTGTTCAGTCACTCAGTCATGTCCAACTCTCTGCAACCCCAAGGACTGCAGTACACCAGGCTCTCCTGTCCTTCACTACCTTCTGGAGCTTGCTCAAACTCATGTCCATCGAGTCAATGATGCCATCCAACCATCTCATCCTCTGTCATCCCCTTCTCCTCCTGCCCTCAATCTTTCCCAGCATCAGGGTCTTTTCCAATGAGTCAGCTCTTTGCGTCACGTGGCCAAAGTATTGGAGCTTCAGTATCAGTTCTTCCAATGAACATTCAGAGTTGATTTCCTTTAGGATTGAAACTGGTTTGATGTCTTTGCAATCCAAGGGACTCTCAAGAGTCTTATCCAGCTTCACAATTTGAAAGCATCAATTCTTTGGTGCTCAGCATTCTTTATTGTCCAACTCTCACATGCGCATATGATTACTGGAAAAAAAACAAAGCTTTGACTATATGGACCTTTGTCAGCAAAGTGATGTCTGCTTTTTAGATGCTCGATATATGGAGATAAATAGGATACAGTCTCTGCCTGGAGTTTCTGATCCAGCGATGGAGACATTAAATCTATGTTAAAAGCTCTGATGGTGGCAAAGAGCCTTAAGGACATTCCAGACAAGTCACTGGGCTCCATTTCTTTAACTATTCAGGGACGCTCTGAAAAGGCCTGGGCAATGACTGATCCAAGCTGTAGGCTTCTAGCAGCTTTCCATCCCATCCACGCAGTGACTCTGGGGTAGGGACAGAGAGAAGCTTGTAAGTTTCCTGAGGTCATGAGATACCTTAAGTCACAGGTTAAATTCAAGTCCTGGAACTGCAAAACCCAGAAATAAGCAGGCAGCTCGTACCAGAGCACAATCCATTTCATGACTTGACAAGATGATCTCTGTTTGTCTTCTCCACGCGGCCAGCTGAAACATTAGCCTCTCTGTGGCTTAATCATGCAGTTGTTATTGTTGCTTTCCAAAATGAGGCATCACACGGATACACAAACACGTGTGCGGAAAGTATTTATGGCCTCTACCAATGAAATACATGTCAAAGCAAGCTCTCCCACTGAATGAATATACTTACAAGTGTCCCTCCACCCACCAATTGTTAAGAAATAAGGGTCCAGGAACGGCAACCTGACCCTACAGAGATGTATAAAATAAACAAAGTGAATTAGTCCTTGAAGATGAAAGGGTGTGTGCTCGGAAGTACTTAAATTTCCGCTCAAATTTCAGATTTCTCCTGCTTGAACTGTGGATGTTGAGTGTGATTCATCAGGGCCTCGCTCTTGTTTCAGGCTGCAGACATGCTGAGAAATGACCCAATAATCCCAGAGGAAGATGAGCCCATCCGTTCTCTGAATTCTCAGAAACTCAATACGTGTATCCACTAGGAGAAAAAGGTTGTAATAGCTCCTCACGGGGGCCCGTGGTGTCAGGAGTTTCCAGCCCAGGACTTGGGATCAACAGACACTGCGTCAATGACTTTGCCTATTAATTGATCTGGGGCCTTGCCCCTTACGGAGCTTTATGTGAACATCCCAGAGTCCACATAAAACAGGGAGCTGTGCACACGTGTGCATGTGTCTTCACGGGAAATTCTGTGATTCCCTCCTCTGCTACGAAGCCTGTATTTATAAACCCTTCAGGCATAAACAGAAAAGAAACTTCAAGTGAGACAATAAGAAATTTGAACTTATTCTGTATACTGTAAAATGCATGCTAATGATGGTTGTTAGTTACCATTTTCTTATTAGTGCCTGTTAAAAAATTCTCTGCTTGTCACTATCAGTTATCATGATCAACATATAAACAGCAGAATATTTTTTTAGTTAAGAAGCTGCAACTTGAGTTCCTCTAAGGGCAAAAGAGCTATCTTTGTTCAAGGAAAAAAAAAAAAAAAACTTGGAATATTCAGGGCAGAGGTAAAGCCTCAAGGATTTTGTCATAAGCAGACAGAGGGATAAAGGTAAGGGAAAAGGCAATCAGAAAAGAGAGACGAGGAGAGGGCTGGAGGCTAGGGACTGTGGAGTTCAAAGAACTTTTAAGAACTGGATGTATTATATTTTGATCTAAGTTGTGCAGCACTGTATTACAAATCCCTCTCCTTGCCCTACAACTTCAGAAAGCTGTCTGCCTACCCAACCTTAGAGATTAGAGGTATTTGGGAGAGCAAACACAGCAGGGCTGAGAACTTCCATGGTGGTCTAGTGGTTAAGACTCTGCATTTCCAATGCAGACGGCACGAGGTCAATCGTTGGTCGCGGACCCTGCATGCCAGATGGAGCAGCCAAAAAAACAGGAAAGCAAGATAGGAAAGTGGGTGGCACCCAGAATGGGGTGGCTGTGTAGAAAACCACCAGGGAGCACGGGGCAGTGAGACAGCCCCTGGAACGGCCCCTGAGCCACAGCAGAGCTGCAGGGCCAGGGCTGCCAGGGGAAAGGGGCGGAGCTAATGGCGACACCGCAGGTCTGGCCCTGTTCTGCATGCTTTGCTTGCAACAGCTCGTGAATCGTCACCCCAACTGTAAAAAAGAGCATGATTATGCCTAGTCTACAGATGAAGGAACAGAGGGGTTCAGTCACCTGCCCAGGATCACACAGGGAGTCACAGAGTACCCAGATGCAGGATCCGGGCACATGGACTCCTGGGTCCCTGCCTTTGCTCACTGTGCCCTGAAGCCAATGTCAATCACGACTCAAAAGTCAATAGGATTCCAGCTGACATCTGGGCTGCAAATTCCTTGTGACTGTTTTCAAACTGATTCAATCAAAGGTCGGGCCATGCTTAGATGGTGTCCTGAGTCTGCTGGCACTTCTGGAAACCAGATGTCAAGTCAGGCCTCCCCAACAAGCCCCAGGAGCCTGTGGGGGTGACAGTCCATTGGGATGACCTTTACATGAAGACCACGCAGCACTACCATTTCTGGGAGCCAGAGCAGAGTATGAGGGGGAACAGAGGAACAGATAGTGGCACAGGAAAAAGGCAGACCAGACACAGAAAACTCTCGAGGAAGCCTGTTCACGTCTAACCTCCAAGGTGCAGGCCGTGTTCATAGTCAGCATGTCTTTTCTTGGCTGAGTAGGCTAGCCTGAGCAGGGTGGGTCCCCAGGGGCTTGGAGTGGTCAGTGGGGGCCTCTGCCTGTGCCCCGCAAACACCAGGGAGCAGGAAACAGATAGTGTCAGAGAGAGAAAGCGGAGTCAGGTCCGCAAAACAGTGAGGCTCTGAGGAGGGAAAATAAAGACAGAAGTGTGCGTGAACCTCGGGAGAGAGACCTGCAGAGAGCAAGGGCTGTCTGTGTTTGTGGCTCGAGCCCTGTGGCATAGGAAGCCTGGGCCAACTTAAGAGGCTCAGGCCCACAGTGACAGTGGCGATTCCATGGCTATAGTTGATTCTTCGGGAAGCTTGCCTTGCTCAGCCTCTAGGACGCTCAAGCTCTCCAGTGGAGACCCGTGGGTCTACACTGCTGCTTCCAGAGCAAATGTCCTCTGGAAATGAAACTTTCTTAAAGCCCCTTTAAGAATCCTGAGATGAAGAGAATTGGGAAGATGGAATCAGACTGCGTGGGAGGCAGGGAGGTGGCTTGACAAAGAAGTTATTTCAGGGCTGTGTGAAGGCCTAGGGTTCCCCAACACTTCCAACTTCCTCACTGGCACCTGAAGCTGCTCTCTCAGCGACGTCTCCTCTTCCCAGTGGCCTTCTCCATGGTCTCGAACGTATCAACCCCCCTGCTATGAACCTGTAGCCATAGCTTCCTGGTTACCCAGACATGGCTGGAATACGTCTTTATGTGTATTCAGTGCTGGGGAGAGGGGCTGGAACACTGGATGTGAGGGACTGTTCTCCTCTTCTCCTTCACTGCCAATCCTTCCCATCCTAGGGAGCAATCAGAGGCCATCAAATAAGCAATACAAACTAATATGGGTTTAATGAAATGAGGGCCTTGGATTGACAGTATTTTGCCTTAAGGACTCTCTGGGCTCTGGCAGCATAATTTATTCATAACTTGCTACTCCCCAGGAAGGGAAAACAGATGGTTTATCTGTTTCCAAGTCGGAGGTTGAAGGACTAAGATCAATAAGCATGATCCCATGGCAAACACTGCCGTATGGTTCCACTCCAAATCCCACTTCCCTTTTGCCCGCCTCCCACTGTGAAGAGTGAAAATGCTAGAGACTCATGTCCCAAGCCTCCTTTGCAATGGAAGGTGCTGCTAAACGGAACTATGCTTGGAGGTATCTGGGAAGTATTTTCCCTTCCTGATCAAAGGAGGGAGGCCCACAGGGAGAACACTCTTATGTGACCCTACTTTCTGCCTTTTGTCCAGGATCGGGTGAGCAGGTGGTGCTTAGAGCTGTGGCAGCCACGTTGTGGCCATGAGAAGGCCAGAGAAACATATGAGATGACAATCTGGTGTCTTTATGTCACAGAAATTCTAAACTTAGCCAGAAATCACCTACCTCCAGACTTCTTGGTGAGTAAATTAAAAACATACTTATTGCTTAAGCCCCTGCTATGTAGGTTTACTTTTACTTGTAACAAAACACATCCTTTTTAAATTTAGTGGCAGTATATACAGCAGCACAAGTAATATATTCAGTTCAGTTCAGTTCAGTCACTCAGTCGTGTCCGACTCCCTGTGACCTCATGAATTGCAGCATGCCAGGCCTCCCTGTTCATCACCAACTCCTGGAGTTCACTCAAACTCATGTCCATTAAGTCAGTGATGCCATCCAGCCATCTCATCCTCTGTCGTCCCCTTCTCCTCCTGCCCCCAATTCCTCCCAGCATCAGAGTCTTTTCCAATGAGTCAACTCTTCACATGAGGTGGCCAAAGTACTGGAGTTTCAGCTGTAGCATCATTCCTTCCAATGAACACCCAGGACTGATCTTCTTTAGGATGGACTGGTTGGATTTCCTTGCAATCCAAGGGACTCTCAAGAGTCTTCTCCAACACCATAGTTCAAAAACATCAATTCTTCGGTGCTCAGCTTTCTTCACAGTCCAACTTTCACATCCATACATGACCACTTGAAAAACCATAGCCTTGACTAGACAGACCTTTGTTAGGAAAGTAATGTCTCTGGTTTTGAATATGCTATCTAGGTTGGTCATAAATTTCCTTCCAAGGAGTAAGCGTCTTTTAATTTCATGGCTGCAGTCACCATCTGCAGTGATTTTGGAGCCCAGAAAAATAAAGTCTGACACTGTTTCCACTGTTTCCCCATCTACTTCCCATGAAGTGATGAGACCAGATGCCATGATCTTAGTTTTCTGAATGTTGAGCTTTAAGCCAACTTTTTCACTCTCTGCTTTCACTTTCATCAAGAGGCTCTTTAGTTCCTCTTCACTTTCTGCCATAAGGGTGGTGTCATCTGCATGTCTGAGGTTATTGATATTTCTCCCGGCAATCTTGATTCCAGCTTGTGCTTCTTCCAGCCCAGCGTTTCTCATGATATACTCTGCGTATAAGTTAAATAAGCAGGGCAACAATATACGGCCTTGACGTACTCCTTTTCCTATTTGGAACCAGTCTGCTGTTCCATGTCCAGTTCTAACTGATGCTTCCTGACCTGCATATAGGTTTCTCAAGAGGCAGGTCAGGTGGTCTGGTATCCCCATCTCTTTCAGAATTTTCCGCAGTTTATTGTGATCCACACAAAGGCTTTGGCATAGTCAATAATGCAGAAATAGATATTTTTCTGAAACTCTCTAGCTTTTTCAATGATCCAGCAGGAAGAAAATAAAAATAAGACTGTGAGCTTTAGTTCCACAAAGTTTCATAACTACTAGTTAAGAAATATATCATCTATTCACTCTCAAGTCAAACCCCAAATCACTGGTCTACCTGAAAATGCTAATTAAATGTCCAGTCCTATGCATTAGATCCAAAAGAGTGTGCTAGGCTTTGAGATGTTTTTCCAGCCTTAAAGGTGCTGAAGGCAAACATGGATGGATCTAGAGATTGTCATGTCGAGTGAGTTAAGTCAGACAGAGAAGGAGAAATATCATATGACTTCCCTTATATGTGGAATCAAAAAAGAAATGATACAAATGAATTTACTTATGAAACAGAAATTGACTCACAGACTGAGAGAATGAACTTAGAGTTGTGGAGGTGGGGGTCAGGGCTAGTTAGGGAGTTCGGGACAGTCATGCATACACTGCTATATTTAAAATGGACAGCCAACAGGGAGCTACTGCAGAGCACAGGGAACTCTGCTCCATGTTATCTGGCAGCCTGGATGGGAGGGGAATTTAGGTGAGAATGGATACATGTATATGTATGGCTGAGTCCCTTCGATGTTAATTGGCTACACTCCAATATAAAAGAGAAAACTGTAGAGAAAAAAAAAAAGAGGTGGAAAGCCATTTAAGAATTTAAATTAAATGGTGCTTTAACATGGGGTGTTTTTGTTCTGGCCTCGCCACACTTGCGGGTTCTCAGTTCTCTGACCAGGGATTGAACCCACGCCCTCTGCAGTGAAAGCTCAAAGTCCTAACCACTGACCTGCCAGGGAACTCCTTTTTCTGTGTATCTTAAAATGCTTATTATTGACTTAAGGCCGAGATTATTTAACTACCTTGGCAAGCTAGCAGTAGAATTGGGAGACTGGTGACAGGCTCTGAGATCTGTTCTAGAAAAGGATTCCTTCCCCAGATCTGACGGTTGTGAAAAATTCCCCAGGCCCCTGTGCTGTTTATCATCAGCAAACACTTGAGGATCCCTGACAGTGATCTGGATGTGGATCTGGGCTGGAAAGCAGTCTAGTGCTGTGCTTGTATCATAACAGATGTAATATATGCTGACTCACAGCATCAGCGCTTTATCAGGAATAAATGGAGAGTGATTCTGGGCTGAGAGGGTAAAGGGATCAGTTAATGGAAAAGAGAGCCTGCTTAGGCACATATTCTGAAAACTACAGACCAAGAGCCAGAAGAGGAGTACCAACCATGAATAATGAAATCACACATCCAGATGTCCGGACGAAATCAGACATTCTGATGATTTCTTTTTAAGGAAAATCAAGGTTTCCGCCTGGTGCTGAAAACTTTGAAGATAAGTGCTCTGAAGGCAGAGCGAGGTCGCGATCCCATTCAGTGGAGTAAGGTGAACTTTCAAAACTGGGTTCATTTAAAAAGCATGCCCCAGAGTTTCCCACCAGCCAAGGAGGGTCGGAGTGGCTTTCCCTGCCTTTGAGGAACATTTTGATCTCCCATATTTGGTTGTTCCATGATGTCAGGGGGTTATAGAGACTGAGCTGGCCTTACCTGAAGACTTCATTGGGGACTTAAACATCCCAGTCCACATTCTAACCAAGAAAATTCCCACTGTGGCGAATATTCTCAGAAAAACACAACTAGTCCACCATCAGAGCCACAACCACGCCCTAGGAAGTACGTATCTGAGTTCCCACTCACTCCCCAATTCATTAGGCTGCACCCCACCTTCTATCCACCCTCAGCTCTAAATAATGACAGGTGGTGAGTGGGTGGGGAAGCGGGGAGACTCCCTGTCCAGGTGGGCCTGGTTCCATCCACGTTTAGCATGGGAAGTCCTACATCCAAGGCAGCTCCACCAGTCAGGGGTAAACTGGGATGACTGGTCCCCACTGAGGTTCCCAGTACCCTCTGAGGGATGCTTGCTCTCTCAGCAGCTCTGGATGTGGGTTAGCCCCTGCTCTTCGAGAAGACTCTCTGCCCCCTTGGCTTCCATTTATTGTATTTAATTTGGGGCTGTGCTGGGTCTTCACTGCTGCATGCAGGCTTTCTCGAGTTGCACCAAGCAGGGGCTACTCACTAGCTGCAGTGCATGGGCTTCTCACTGTGCTGGCTCCTCTGGTTTGGAGCACAGGCTCTACAGCGCATGGGCTTAGCTGCCCAAGGCATGTGGGATCTTCCAAGGCCAGGGATTGAGCCAGCATCCCTGCGTTGCCAGGTGGGATTCCCAACCACTGGACCACAGAGAACCCCACCTTGGCTTTCTTTCCCCTTCCCTCTCTCCTATCTCCTTTCTTCACCTCTCATTTCTCTGCTGACACCTTCCTTCCAGCCTCTACAGTGTCAGTGCTTCTCACAGTTCTGTCCTTAGCTTGCCTTTTCTCTTCCCAACATGCTGGGTTGAATAGTGTCCCCCTAAATTTATATCCTCCCAGAACCTCAGAACATGACCTTGTTTGGAACTAGAGTTTTGGCAGATATAACTGGTTAAGTTAAAATTCTAGTTGCTCAGTCATATCCGACTCTCTGTGACCCCATGGACTGCAGCCTGCCAGGCTCCTCTGTCCATGGAATTCACCAGGCAAGTGAGTTGCAACTGGCTTCTGCAACGGAAGTTAAGATAAGGTTGTGGGCAAAGAATGTTGCCTGCCATCAAGCCATCAGCCACTGCTGATGGCCAGATGGTGCACCCTGAGGGGAATTCAGGATGGAGAAAAACAGGATACTGGCCCTAGAAAGTTAAGACGCATATCAAAGGAATAATTTCAGTGAACACAGACTCTTGCATCTTCCCACACACAGAAAAGCACTCAAACCATTAACTTGAGATGTCTGTTTTTTTGCAACTAGCATTAATCTTTTAATGTCCAACTACATGTTTTTTTCCGGCAAATATTCCTATATATCCTGGCTCCTTCCTTACCTCTGGGGAGCAGTTCCTTACAGCTGTCTGAGAGGCTGTCTCCCAAGCTATAGTCCTCAGTATGGTCCCCAAATAACATATAATTTGCAGCTTTTAGGTTGTACATTTTTTTTCAGTTGACTAGGAAGGATCTTAAATTCAGTATGATTAATGTCCTTATAAACAAGGAGACAACCCACAAAGACACAAAAGGAAGAAGGCCACATGACAAATAGAGGCAGAGATTGCAACAATGCCATTGCAAGCCAAGGAACACCAACATCGCCAGTGTTAAAACAACAGGCCCAAAATGGAGTCACTTATGCTCAGCTCCATGTCACTAAACTGAGATCTAATACTTATAGTTTCAGCCTCTTCCAGAGATGGAATTTTAAGCCAATCAGGAATCAGCTGTTCACTCCAGTGAGGTCTTCTGCTACATAGACACGTGCCTTCCCCTAAAGGACAGTAACCTTGCAACAACCCGCGGCTTCTTTGTCTAGTATAACCTCCTTGTTCCCACATCCTTCTGCCTATGAGTCTGCTATTTTGTACAGCTCCTCAGAGCTCCTTTCTGGGGTGCTGGTCAACTCATAAATCATTGACTACAGTCAATAAAGGTCTTAAAAGTTTAGTTTGTTGAGTTTTTTTGTTTTTTGGGTTTTTTAGTACAGCAGCTATCAGAAGGTAGGAAGCAGCATGGAAGAATTCAGGAGTTCTCAGAGGGAACAAGGCCCTGGTAACAGCTTGATTGCAGACTTCTAGCCTCCTGAACTGTGTCGGGGCGGGGAGTTTCCACCTCTTGATGCCACTGAGTTTGATAATTTGTCACAGTAAACCTAGGAAACTTCACAGCCATCGTCTTAAGTAATATAATTTAGTCACTAAGGTTTCAAGCCCATCTATATGTCTGTGACCTCTAGCTCTTAAGTGCCAGCTGGGAGCTCTCTGTTCCTGAGTTCTAGATCTGCTTTCCAAGCACCCACTTCAACAGCAGACACCCTGGATCTCTGTGTCCTGCATGCTCTGCCCTTGTAATGTGTCCAGCTTTGAATTGATCTCTGCCATGTGCCTGGTCTCCCTCGACACTTTCTTTTAACATTGGCCGTGCTGGGTCTTAGTTGTAGCATGCAGGGTCTTAGTTGCGGCAGGCAAACTCTTAGTTGCCACATGTGGGATCTAGTCCCCTGACCAGGCATCTAACCCAGGCCCCCTGCAATGGCAGTCAGAAGTCTTAGCCACTGGATCACCAGGGAAGTCCCCAGTCCTCAATAACTTTTTTAATCTAGGTTAGTGGCATCACCAAAACCTGCCTCCCCAACCTTAAACCTTGATGTTACCCTTGATTATTCCTCCTCCCCCTCTCTCTACTGGAGGAGGAATGGCAGCCCACTCCAGTATTCTTGCCTGGAAAATCCCATGACAGAGGAGTCTGGAGGGCTGAAGTCCATGGGGTCTCCAGAGTCGGACACGACTGAGTGACTAAATCACTGCCACCTCCTCTCTCTACATTGCTGTTGTTTAGTCGCTCGGTTGTATCTGACTCTTTGTGACTCTGAAGCCCACCAGGCTCCCCTGTCCATGGTGTTTCCCAGACAAAAATTCTAGAGGGGATTGCCATGCCCTTCTCCAGGGGATCTTCTCAACTTAGGGATCGAAACCATGTCTCCTGCATTTGCAGGCAAATTCTTTACCACTGAGCCACCTGGGAAGCACCTCTTTACACCGATCTTACCATTAAAACCTCACAATCCTACCTTGAAAGTCCCTCTCTGTAGACTGTTGAGTGAAGCGGAGGGTGTCCAGTCAGAACCCAAGTGACTACCACAGCTACATTTCAGATTTGTGTCTGATCTTGTCTGAGATCCTATAGCGCCAGGCAGGTGGCCAAGATCCAGCAGGCACCAGTTGGCTAAGAGATTTGCATGACTTGAGGCACAGTGGTAAAGAATCTGCCTCCCAACACAAGAGACACGGGTTTGATCCCTGGGTCAGGCAGATCCCCTGGAGAAGGGCATGGCAGCCCAATCCAGTATTGTTGCCTGGAAAATTCCATGGACAGAGGAGCCAGGCAGGCCACAGTCCATGGAATCACAAAGAGTCAGACATGACTGAGCACGCACGCACGCACAATAGCCTGTGATTACAAAGCAAGGTCATATTTCCCTTTCAGAATCCAAATTCTTATTGCAGGAGACCTCATTCTGCTTGCCTGCAGGAAATGGTTCTTTCTCAAAGTGTCCTCCTGCCATTTCCAGAAGTCCCTAGAGGGTGTCTCATCTGTATTCACAAATCAAACTGGCATCTGCTGGCACCAGAATGTGCATTAGCCAGGGCCAGCTTGGCCATGTGTCAGAGACCATCAAAAACTAGCCTATACAAGA
Organism: Bos mutus; assembly: GCF_027580195.1. Taxonomy (NCBI): domain Eukaryota; kingdom Metazoa; phylum Chordata; class Mammalia; order Artiodactyla; family Bovidae; genus Bos; species Bos mutus. Next base: position 13,226,201 of record NC_091628.1, on the reverse strand, counting down.
GAATAATTGACTCCCATTATTAAGAAGGAGGCAGAGGCTCTAAGCCTTAGCACCATCTTCTGAGAAACCTCCACGTCATGAGAGCGAAGCAGAGGAAGAAGCAAACGCACAAGCTGAAGTGCCAAAGAAGAAAGATGAGGCAGAGGGCCAAGGAGACTTTATACCCACAGAAGCCACATGAGCAGAAACAAGGGAAGCCAGAGGCCAGGGATGCTGGTACGAACTGTTGGATTATGGGGCTCCCCTGATGTCTCAGACAGTGAAGAATCTGCCTGCAATGCAGGAGACCCGGGTTCAATCCCTGGGTCAGGAAGATCTCCTGGAGAAGGAAATGGCTACCCACTCCAGTATTCTTGCCTGGAGAATCCTGTGGACAGAGGAGTGTGACGGGCTACAGTGCATGAGGTCCCAAAGAGCCGGAAAAGACTGAAGCGACTTGGCATGCACACATGCATGCCTACAGTCTAGAACCTGTCTCAATGGGTTTGGAACATCTGGAGCTATTTTGATGGCCTCAACTGCCTTTGAGAGACCCACCTTGCTCATATCAAAGCAGTCCCTTTTGGTCCTTCACCCTGGCACTATGACATTCTGGACTGTTCTCAGCTGTGGCTGCATGGAACACACGTACAATGAACCATCTTTCTTGTAAGTCAGGAAGAAATGAGGAGGATGCTGAGGATTTTCATGTAACTGAAGTAGTAGTGGAGGCGGCCGGACCTCAAGGACCAAATCAACGCTCAGCGCCTCCACGACACTTCTTCTCTTCGCTGCTCTCATTCTCTCATTTCTGCTGTCTTTGCCCTCTTTTATGTACAGCCTCATTTTTCCTCTTCGTCTGCATGGCCCAGAACAGAGCTATGTGAGTCAACCCCACGGATTTATGTCTGTGTGCTTAGCTGCTCAGTCATGTCCAACTCTGTGGCCCTGCGGACTACAGCCCATCAGGCGCCTCTGTCCATGGGATTCTCCAGGCAAGAAGACTGGAGTGGGTTGCCATGCCCTCCTCCAGGGGATCTTCCCCACCCAGAGACAGAACCCAGGTCTCCCAACCCCAGGGACAGCCTCTGATTAACTCTGTATGGGTCTCAGATCCAAGCCTAGGCTGAGTGCTGTGTCCAGGGAGGGGGTGGGGGGCACATGGCCATTTCTGCAGCTTGGAGGCAAAGCCGGTACTGGGAGAAAGCGGGTGACAGCCGACTCCAGCAGCTACCATGAGGCACCACACGTGTCTGCCTTTGGCGTCCTCTCTTGGGTGTTTTTCTCCACCGCCTCTAAAGCCACAGGGAGGTAAAGCCGCATCACTGCCAATACCACTGGAGAACCAGGGCATACGCAGCACTGCTTAAGGTCCAGAGGACTGAGCGCAATGCCGAGAAGAGGGCATTCTTTTATGTGACAACTCAGTCTGCCCTCCAAGGACACCACAGTGAAGACGGCAGTTACATACAGCGCAGGACGTGGGAGGAAGTAAGAGCTTGCCAGTGTCCAGGGTGTGGATCTACGGCCGGAGGAGGTGGAAGTCATTAGAACAAGGTCAAGGACCACGGACCAAGGCTGTCCTCAAAAACAGCTGTTCAGGCAGCACCGTATGAGACAGAGAACTGGAAACTCAGAAGTCAAACCAGCAGGTTGAATCCTATTGGCCCACGAGTTCTTCTATGAAGTTGGACTGTGTGTGTGTGTGTGTGTGTGTGTGTGTGTGTGTGTGTCTACTTACAGGAGTGGATAATCCAAGTAAGTAAGCCCATCAGCTCCAGGTGGATTCAAGATTCTGTAACGTTAGAATCTCTGGCTCTGGCTCTCCTTCTCACAGCACCACTGTGATGACTCCCCAGAAACACACTGTAATTGTATCACACCATCCAGATACGCTGGGACGAGCATTTATGTGTCTGGACAGAAGTCAAGGGAGATTAAGAAGGGCTTATGCCAGAGGCAGCTTCCCTGACCAGCATAAGGAGGCAAGACGTGAGAGGAACTAGAAGGGGCTGGTCAAGTAAATAAATCCACAGCCAGACAACAGAACACAACACATAATTAGGAGTTAGGCTGCAGGGGAACATATAATGATACGGGACATGTCAACAACACAATATGAAAAGAGCAGGATATGAAAACTGAAGCAGCAGCATAATCCCAGGACTCTCAAATGTTTATTACGTTTTTGCATGCTTTTTTGTATCTATAGAATTTTTCTTTGGGGATTTCCCTGGCTGTCCAGTGGTTAGGGGGGCTTTCCAGGTGGCACAGTGGTAAAGAACCTGCCTGCTAATGCAGGAGACGCAGGAGATGTGGGTTCGATCCCTGACTCAGGAAGATCCCCTGGAGGAGGAAATGGCAACCCATTCCAGTATTCTTGCCTGGAAAACTTCATGGACAGAGAGCCTGGCGGGCTACAGTCCATGGGTTGTAAAGTCAGACACGACTGAGTGACTGCACACACACACACACACACACACACATGGTTAGGACTCCATGTGCCTAGGGATCAGGTTCAATCCCTGGTCCGGGAACTAAGATCCTGTAACCTGGATGGCACAGCCGAAAAATGAAACAAAAAAATAAATAAAAATTTTCTTTGGACCTGGTTACTTGAAGAAGGATGAAATCTTGATTGGCACTATTTGGGAAAAAAATAACACTAAAGGTCAGAAAGATGTTTCTCAAGCTAGGAGATATTTTTAAAAATTATTCCTGCCCTTCCCATCCCCTGGCACTAAATTCAGTCCAAGAGTTATGCCTGAAAAGTCAAGTCTTTTTTCCCTTTCCTGTCCCTACTAATAGTTAGGGCCACCAGGGTCAGAAAGTCCCAGGGTGGAATGGGATATGGGACGGACACACACACACACACACACACACACACACACACACACACATTGTAAAGAGAGAGGCATTTCTTGGGGACTTGAGAAACAAACTCCTTAGCTTAATGGTGTTCTATAAAAACTGATTACTGAAGAAAATAAATCATAATGAAAGCAACATGACAAAGGATGGCCATCTGTTGTGAACATCATAAAGGAGATTTCTGCTTGGGGAAGGAGGTCGAGCCTAATTATCTCTAAAGACTCTTCTGAAACTCAAATTCTCTGAAATAGTGAGCCCATAAAAAAAGGAAGTACAGAGGGGAAAGGAAGAAAAACACTCCACTCTGCTTTGACATATATTCTGTGACTTCTGACACCCCTGTCTCTCAGGTTGGTAAACTGGCCCCCCTTTTTTTTAAGTTCCAAAAATATATGTGGTTATGTAGTCTGTTTCTCCTTGAAGAAAACCTGGCCATCACCCTGCTTCAGTCCCCTTCTCTCTCTCTCTCAGTCCCTTGGACGGTTCTGATGGCAAATTCCACGCCCCCCTTCCCTCTGCCAGCCAACCCAGCCTGATTTGCTGGTTGTTGTTCAGTCACTAAGTCATGTCTGACTCTGTGACCCCATGAACTGCAGCACACCAGGCTTCCCTGTCCTTCACCATCCCCCAGAGTTTGCTCAAACTCATGTCCACTAAGTCGATGATGTCATCCAACCATCTCATCCTCCGTCTCCTCCTTCTCCTCTTGCCCTCAATCTTTCCCAGCATCAGGGTCTTTCCCAGTGAGCTGGCTCTTCACATCAGGTGGCCCAAACATCAGTCCTTCCATTCACCATGACCAAGTTGTGGTCCATGGAGGGGGTTTGTAGTATGGCGCTCCTATTAACCACCAGATGCCTAAAGGAGCACGTTCTCTGAGCCTTTGAAAAGGGCTCAGCTTCACTTCTTCTCACTCCTGGACCCTGGTCCCCTGGAAAGTGAAAGTAGTGAAAGTCGCTCACCCGTGTCTGACTCTGTGACCCCATGGTATACAGTCAATGGAATTCTCCAGGCCATAACACTGGAGTAGGTAGCCGTTCCCTTCTCCAGAGGATCTTTCCAACCCAGGGATCGAACCCAGGTCTCCCTCATTGCAGGCGGATTCTTTGCCAGCTGAACTACAAGGGAAGCCCAAACCAGTCAGGAGCTCTGGTCCCCCGGGGGAGGAGTCAAGTTTCACGGAGCAGCTAGGCGCAGTGCCCAACACAACAGGAAAGTCATAGAGCACAGCTCACGCTGGGGTGGTCGGGACTTCATGCAGTGTGCGCCACCTATATATTTTAAGCCAATATGTTTACGTACAGTGGCGTGGGTTTGAAGAGTTATTTATTAGATCTAAGTTATTTTTTTCTGGCTTGTTTGAGCGAAAGGATGGAGGAAGAGGGAGCTGGTACCGGCTGACAGTGAACAGGCATATTTGAGGTGCTTATCTTACCTCATCTCAGGCTGCTCAAGAGCTGTATTTCATAGAGTGGGGTCTGAGTATCTTAGCTGCTTGAATATCTTGCCCAGGGTTATGTAGCCTATAAGTGGCAAAGCCAGGGTGAGAACCAGAGTTGTCCATTCCTTGCGGTTTCTTTAAGCAACTGAAAAACTAAGATTTTGTTAACCGTTTCTCAGTGTCACATAATTTGGGAAAAAAACAGGAATGAGTGGAAGTGAAGGTCAGGCTTATGCCTCAACAATGTTTCAGTTTAAATTTCAAGTTACATGTAATTAAATTGTATAATTCAGAATATAATGATGCCACTGTATTAGCAAGATAGACACACTTAGTGATGCTTACTACTGAACACAAAAGAGCCATTTAATTTAAACAAGATAATTCAAACGTTTGCTTGCCTAAAGCTCATAAAATGCCATTTCATTAAATCATGTTTTCATTTATGTGACTGTTATATCAAAGCTATTTTATTGTTATAAAAGTTGGAATCGTATGGTGGGTTATTTTTAAATGATGAACATATAATGAAAAATACTTTTAAGAATAAAATACACTTGGCTATATTAATTTATTGATTGATTTAATAAATGATGATTGAGCACCTGCTATGTTCTAGGTATGTAGGATATAGTAGATTTCTTCCACTGAGCAAGTGGAGGGAAACAGAAATTGCAGGAGGTTGAATAATGGCCTCCCAAAGATATCAGTTCCTAATCCCTAGACCAAAATATATGGCAAAGCAGTGGAGTGTCTTTCCTCATTTCCCTCTCTGTATGTTCCTTTTTAAATGGGCTCATTCTTTCATAGAATTTTCCGAGGAATCCTTAGAGATAATTAGGCTCAACTTCCTTCCACATGCAGAATTCTCCATGTAAATGTCACCTAACGTGGAAAGAATATCTTTGTGGATGTGATTAAGTTAATGGTGTTGACATGGGGAGATTATGTTGGATTATTAGAGTGGATCCCAAGTGCATTCATATGTTTTCTTCTAAGACAGAAGGAGAGGGAGATTCTGACGCTGTCACACAAAAGAGGAAGTAATACGATGGCACAGAGAGACGCTGGCCTTGAAGACTGGAGTGATATGGCCACGAGCCAAGGAATGCCAGCGGCCATCAGGAAGTGCAAGAGGCAAGAAGAGAGTCTCCCAGAATGAAACACTGGCATTTGCAGCAACATGAGTGGATCTAGAGATTATCCTACCAAGTGAAGACGGACGGGTCACGGTGGAGAGTTCTGACAAAACGTGGTCCACTGGAGAAGGCAATGGCAAACCACTTCAGGATTCTTGCCTTGAGAACGCCACAAACAGTATGAAGTAAGTGGGAAAGAGAAAGACGAATACCATGTGATATCACTTATACATAGAATCTTATCAATGAAACAGAAACACATTCATAGACACAGAGAACAGACTTGTGGCTGTCAAGGGGAGAGGCGGGGTGGAGGAGGGATGGGCTAGAGTTTGGGATCAGCAGATGCAGGTATCAGCAGATAAACAACAGGGTCCTACTGTACAGCACAGGGAACTACATTCAATACCCTGTAATAAAGCTAGTGGAAAAGAAGATGGAAAAGAATCATATATAACTGAATCCCTTTGCTGAAAGCAGAAATTAACATGTAAATCAACTATACTTCCCTTGCCTTTGGGCTTCATTGGTGGCTCATCAAATATATTTAAAAAAATAAATTTTAAACAATAAGAAAAGAACATAAATGGAAAAGTGATAAATACCTGCTTTAAAAAATTTTTCCAGGGACTTTCCATTGGACTTCCCTCCAATGGCTGAGACTCTGCTCCCAGTGCAGGGGGCCCGGGTTCAATCCCTGGTCAGGGAACTAGATCCCACAGGCTGTGACTAAAGGAGCCGGCATGCTGCAACCAAGACCTGGGGCAGCAAAAAAAAAAAGAGTAGGGGGGCAGCAAAAAGAAAAAAAAGAGTGAGTGAGAAAGTTTTCCAAATAAACAAAAACAATGCATTTGTTAAAAAAAAAAAAAAAAGAACACGATTCTCCTATAGAACCTGCAGGGAATGTGGCCCTGCCGGCTGACACCTTGACTGTGGCCCCAGGACGCTTTTCTTGGCTCTCTGCTCTGCATAACCATAAGAGAACACATTTCTGTGTCACCAGGAGTGGTCACTTGTTTCCATAGCGTTGGGAAAGCAATACATACACAGGCACGTGAACGTGATGACATTCGTGGCGATCGATGAGACTGAGAAATGTGATAAACGGAGGAATCCCTTCAGAGGACACAGCCCAGGCAGGCGGCTCCGCGGTGAGCACTGCAGCAGGGGCCTGCGAGCCTGGAGCAAGGCGGAGAGAGGCCGGCGGCCACGTGGAGGCTCACAGATGGGCGGGGCTCCGGCGGCGTAGGGGGCACGTGGCTGGTCATGGGGAACACGTGCGGAGCCAGGGAGATGGAAGCCAGGCGGCTGGGGCACAGGGCTGTGAGACGCTGTCCGAGAGACTGTGGCCACTTCATGTAGGGTCTGCTGGACAGGGTAAGGAACCTGGGGTTTAGACTGATGAGCTGTGAAGACTGGAAGATTTCAGAAGAGTGCTGCGATCTGCTTTCCATAGTGTAGACATCACCATGTAGAGTGGATGGTGAGAGCAAGCAGAAAGGAGAGACGGCAGTGGGGTGACTATTGCAGGATTTCCGGGGCTGGGGGCAGAAATGCTAGTGGTGACCTCGGTGCCCCATCTAGCTCTGGAAGCCAGCTCCACCCCTGGGTGCCCCTATCTCAGTGCCATTAGCACCGCTTCCAGAGACCCAGCCTCCTGCTATCATTACCATCTGGTGGCCTCTGATTCTGTGACAGCCCAACCATCTCTGCCTTTCTGGCGACCCCACTTTTGCTCTGGCTCTCCTTGTGGTTTGTCTAAATGAATAGATGACAGCCCCTGGCTGTATCTAGGTCTCCCTTTTGTTGTTGCTGTTCCATATTTCTGTAATTTTGTAGTTTCATGAATCCATATTTTTAAAATTGCCTTTTATTGGAGTATAGTTGCCTTAAAATGCTGTGTTAGTTTCAGCTGTGCAGCAAAGTGACTCAGCTATGTATACACATATATCCCCTCTTTTGTGGATTTCCTCCCCATTTAGGTCACAGCAGAGCACTGAGTAGAGTTCCCTGTGCTGTACAGTCAGTCCTCATTAGCAGGTCTCTTCCTTATTAGCTGGGTGACCTGGTAAATTACCAAACTTATCTGTTCCTCACTTTCACTATCTGTAAAGTAGAGAAAACAGTCATCTCTTTTCACAGGAGTGTTGAGGGGATTACAGAAGGTAATGGACACAAAGTGCTGAAAACCATGACTGTCTTCATAATTTTACTATTATGTCTTCTTCGTTACCACCATCAGCATCCTAATCTGCCCTCCAGGCCCACCTCCACACCGCTGCGGGATTAATCTCTAAAGGTCTGCTTGATCAGTGTGCTCTCTTCAGTAATCTTCCATCGCCGTGGGATGCCTTCCACATGAAGCTGGAGCTGCACAGCCTGCCTTTCAGCCCTGGTTCTCTGTCAGTCTTCCCACCTCCCCACTTACTCCCTACACCCAGCCAAACGGTAAACCTCACGTTCCCCCTCACTTTCATTTAACCACACGGGCTAGATTTGCTTTTTCACTTCCGAGCCTCTGCTCCTGGGGTTTCTTCCGTCCCTCCTTCCCTCCCCAGGGCGCGTCCTCTGGTGCCTGCCTACATTCCATCAAAACTCAGTAACTTCTGTGCGCTTCTCAACCTTCTCTCCCTGAGTAAGCTCACTGATTTACATCTCTGTTGTTGCTCAATCGCGTCTGACTCTTTGGGACCCCACGGGCCACAGCACGCCAGGCTTCCTTGTCTGTAGGTTGAGGGTGCACCTGGAGACCCTTCTTCCGACGAGCTCTCATTAGGAGAAAACCTGGATCAGAACACTTTAACCTGAGGCAGTGCACCGGGCCCGCTGCCACATCTTACGCCACGACAGTGAGCATCTCCCCGTGGCCTCTTGAAGGTCTCAGGGTCTTGGAGGGACAGGACAGTGAGTGTCCACTCTTCCTAAGAGTCAAGACCCAAAGCCAGCGATGGCAAACACACCCCTCTCCCCATGCAGGGTTCTAGAATGAGGTCATGTGCTCTCTGCGGAAAATCCAGACTTGTCTCACCAAGCAAACTTCATGTATGGCCTGCTGAGGTAGTCAGCCCACCCGCAGCTCCCCTGGGGCCACAGGGTGGAGTCCGTGGCCCACCCCACGCAGCAGCTGTGATGAAGAAGAAGCAAACATCGCCGCACACCTAGGCTAAGATGTGCGTTACCAGATTCTCAAAGTAACCCTCAGAAAGGCACAGTGCGGGCGTGGGGTCCCGGTGCTGAGACCTGGGAGGGTCACTGTAGGGACGGTTGGTGGGGGGGCAGGATTCAGGGCCAGAGCTAGGTGAGCGGGGGTGGGGAGGTGTGGCGGGACAATTCCCTCATGCAGGTCTGAAAGCTGTAGGAGAAAGAAATGTCTACCTGGAGTTTCAGCTCTAATCTTCTTTCTGTTGTTTTTCGGTCACTAAGTCATGTCTGACTCTTTGCAACCCCATGGACTGCAGCACACCAGGCTTCTCTGGCCTTCACTATCTCCCGGAGTTTGCTCAGACTCACGTCCATTGAGTCGGTGATGCCATCCAATTCAGAATATTCTGGAGGGTCTGTCTGGTCGTTGTTTGTCCTGCCTCTCTTCCAGGGCATTCTTAGCTGCACCGTCTATGGGGCTGCACAGAGTTGGACACGACTGAAGCGACTTCACAGCAGCAGCAGCACCCAAAGCTCATTTTCATGGAGGGAAGGAAATTTCCACCCCAAGATCAGAAGGAAGGATTGGAATGCAGAGTTTAGTTCCCTTTCTCATCATCTGGGCCCTTTGACCAAAGGAGGGGGCACTGACCTGATGGATGAGCAGAGAGAGAAATTCCTGGGCACACATCCCACATGCCCATGGGTGGGGGTGCTTCCCTTAAAAGTAGGGGACAGGTTCAGTCCCCCTCCTTCTCTCAGGCCAATGGTCCATCGTGTTCCCAGGGGGTGGAGATGGGGGTCATAGACAAGCTTGCCTTTGGGGAGGGCCAGCCAGCTATCTGCCCTCTGAGTCCGTTCTCCTCCTCCTGTGAGTCACTAGGGAGGCTGGGCTGGCCCTAGTTCCAGGGGAGGGCGCAAAAGGGCACATGTTGGTCCTGGACACTCACACTGCTGCTGTCCAGAGTGACCCAGGAGCCCTGGATTTGTCACTGAGCCCTTGCTGGGCCCACAGTCAAGTAGATCTCACCTTCTGTATCCCCGGGTAGCAACCTATACCATCTCTGGAAAGGTTAGAACCCAAACGAGACCTCCACACTGTTAACCATTCAGGACAGAACTCCACATATCTACATTGTCACCTGAGTTACTGGACTTCGTGGGGGCCGAAGCATCGAGGGGTCCAGGGAGAGGTGGATCTCGTCCAGCCCTTTGAGTAGGTGACTTCTGAGATTACCTGTTGACACAGATGCAGAGAAGAGACTCACGAATAGGAGATGGCAGGGAAAACTCCAGATCTGGGTGCCAATGTGACTCAACTTCCTGATTGCCCTCCAAGGGTTGGCCAAGATGACCCTTAAGAACAGAAAACAAAGGGACGCTTTCATACCTACACAATGCATCTAATCCCTTCTCTAGATCATAAACTCTTCATAATCTGGAGCTCTGTTTGACTTATCTTTGCATTCAACTGTGAAGCATTGAACCTGGCATAAGGTTAAAGTTAATACCTGGATTGAGTAAGATGTGTCTGTGGATGATAAACTTAAGGATGAGGCTGATGGTGCGCGCTCTCTCAGGGTCTAAAAAAAAGGAAATCTCCCAAAATGTCACTGCTGATCTCCTTTGAGTAAGAAGTAAATGACAGCACCCAATGGAACCAGAATCTTTAAGTACAAAGAAGAGGTAAACTGTGAAAAGAAGGACAAAGTCATTAAAGGATTCAGGACCCTTTCTAACTCGTTTGTTTTTCTTTCTCTTATCTCCCATATATTTTCTTATACATCTTCAATAAGTGTTTGCAATATGGATCCTTATTAACCCTTTACTCTGCTGGTTTTGGTTCATTTAGGGACACACATGCAAACATATGTATGCGATGGTCCCTCTCAACGAGTATTGGAGAAGGCAATGGCAGCCCACTCCAGTACTCTTGCCTGGAAAATCCCATGGATGGAAGAGCCTGGTAGCTGCAGTCCATGGGGTCGCGAAGAGTCGGACATGACTGAAGCGACTTAGCGGCGGCAGTAGCAGCAACCGAGTATCTGCTAAATTGCTACTCAGAAACAAAGATCCAATGAGATTAATATCATACATCTCTTCCAAGGCACGGGGTCCCTCCTGTTGTGGCCTCCTAGGTACCCAGGGGTTACCCAGATGCCAGCTGTTTCCCAGCCATTAAGAACCAGGTAAGTTAAATTGATGATCTGAGGTTCTGCCTCGGGGCATTAACCTCAGTCAATTTTTGAAGTTACTGCTAGTTTTGAAGTAGTGTTTGCTTTAAATCTCCACTAATGTAAATCTCACAGGCAGGGAGGGTCCCTCAGCAGCCATTCTAGCTCCAGTGAGAAACCAGAAAAGATGCTAAGAAGTTAACGAGGTGGTAAAGACCAAGGTCTCTTGTTTGACCAACACAGCAGTCATCTTCAACCTCAGGGACAAGACACAGACTTCTGTTTCACTCGTTTCGTGGAGGAGCCACTACTTAGGGTTTCAAAGTATGGCATAATATTCATTCCTGCACATTGTAAATGAGATTATATAGTGTTATAAATAAAATACATACATCAATCTAGGCAGTCATTTCTCCCTTGTTAATTCTAACATTTTATTTGTATTTAATATACCACTGAGATCTAAACTCCTAAGATGTATTCATTCAACCCATATTTACTAGTGTGCTCTGTGATCTGTGTTAGGCAGTGGGCTCTAGGGATGCTTACGAGCTCCTAGACTCTTGAATGAGATCAAATTTGCTCACAAGTAAATGCAGTTGTGATTCTGTTGTACGGGCCATAAGGTCAAACCATTAGTTTGCCAGGGCTGCTGTAACAAGTACCACAAACTGGGAGGCTTAAAACAACAGAGGTTTGTTCTCTTAGAATTCTGCAGGCAGGAAGTCTAAACCCGAGGTTCCAGCAGGGCCGTGCTCTCTCTGAAGCCCCTTGGGGAGGGTCCATTTCTTTTTCTCCCTAATTTCTGTTTGCTGTCGGCCGTCCTCAGCACTCCTTAGCGTGGAGGTGTGTCGCTCCAGGCTCTGCCTTTATCATTGCGTGGGGTTCTCCCTGCGTGTTTCTCTCCATACTTGGCTTTTTTGGAAGAACACCAGTCACAATAGGTTAGGGGCCCACCCTACTCCAGTATGACTCCATCTTAACTGATTTCATCTGCAATGACTCTTGTTTCCAAACAAGGTCACATCTGCGCCGGGGGGTTGGGACTTCAACACCCCTTTAGTGGGGGACACAGTTCAACCTGTAGCACAGGGATCTTTAAAGCTTGATGCACTCTTGTGAATGAGGGAAAAGCATTAAAACCTTCTGTGTGTGTGTGAATCAGGGCATGAAGGCAATCTGGCCCGTCTTGCCAACAGGTCGGGATTACCCACTGATTCTGGTGAGACCTCTGTCCTCTGAGCAGCAGGGAAGCCCTTCCAGAAAGCACTGGGGTCCACCCACTGGGACCATGGGCCCCTCTCCTCTCTCTCTCCTTTCTTTCTACATCTTATTTCAAACCCTCGAATGTACTCTTTCAACACTAACCCATCCTTTCCCAGGGGCCTTGAAACGTTCCAATTCCAGTAACTACTAATTTGAACAAAACTGTGTGAGGAAGCCTGTCGTGGGCAGGCTCCTCGGACAGGTGACTGCAGACAAGGAGGTTTCCTGTATGAACTAAAAGCTCACCCCCGCTCATGAGCACACCAAATCACAAATACCTGCCAAACAACCACTGGCACAAAAGATCAGAAGCTGCCCCCCAGAAGACATTCAATACCCAAAGACAACGCAGACATCCAACAAGCTGGTGGGAGGCGCATGTGCCACCTCATCAGATTCTATGCCCCCCGGGTGGGTGGCCCACAGACTAGAAAACAATAATATCACAGAAGTTCTTCCACACAAGTGGGAACGCCGAGCCCCTCAAAAGGCTCCCCAGCTGAGGGCTCTGGCGTTGGGAGGACCTTCTAGGGGAGGGCCACCTTCAGGCTCAGAACTAGAGTTCTCCTTGAGGGAGAAGAGTTCATGAGATGGAGAATGAGAAAAGCCTTTTGTAAACTCTGATAACTAACAATGGGTTATTCTGATGATCTTCATGTCCTGTAGCACCTAGAACAGTGTGGTCATTACCAGCTAAAAGCTCCTGTTGAAATTCCCCACGAGGAACCAGTGGACAGTGAAGTTAGGACTCTGGCCACAGAGAGGGCCCTAAGAGCAGAGACCAAGAGCTCTGGTGGAAAAGCTCTCTAGCCTGCTGTCTGCTCCTGTCCCCACTCTCAGTTCAGCCTAAGTCATCACGTGTTTATGAATCTAACACATGAGTGTTTGAGAAACAAAAACCAGAAAAGTGTTGACATCAGGATGATGATGTCCACGACTCCAAAGAGGAACATCAGGGCAGACACCACTTCCTACAGCCCTTATGCTGAGTGTGAGACCGCATCTTCAAGATAACCTCATAGTCACTCTCCGAATAGCACCTTCTCAAACTCTATGTGATAAGATACATGTATAAATACACACAGATAATATATAGATATAGATATAAATATAATGTATTTATAATATATATAATATATAGCTATAGATAGAATTATAGAATATAGTTATATATTCAGTAACAATTATATGCAATTGTTATAATATGTATTATAAATATATTTAATATAATTTAATCTAATTTTATTATGCTATTATAATACACAATTTAATAGAAATGTTAGTATGATATGATATATATAAGTAATATATATTTATAAATTTATTATATATTATACTTTAAGTTCAGTTCAGTCACTCAGTCATGTCTGACTCTTTGCGACCCCATGAATCACAGCACGCCAGGCCTCCCTGTCCATTACCAACTCCCAGAGTTCACTCAAACTCATGTCCATCAAGTCTGTGATGCCATCCAGCTATCTCATCCTCTGTTGTCCCCTTCTCCTCCTGCTCCCAATCCCTCCCAGCATCAGGGTCTTTTCCAATGAGTCAGCTCTTCGCATCAGGTGGCCAAAATATTGGAGTTTCAGCTTCAGCATCAGTCCCTTCAATGAACACCCAGGACTGATCTCTTTTAGGATGGACTGGTTGGATCTCCTTGCAGTCCAAGGGACTCTCAAGAGTCTTCTCCAACACCACAGTTCAAAAGCATCAATTCTTCAGTGCTCAGCTTTCTTCACAGTCCAACTCTCACATCCATACATGACCACTGGAAAAACCATAGCCTTGACTAGACGGACCTTTGTTGGCAAAGTAATATCTCTGCTTTTGAATATGCTATCTAGGTTGGTCATAACTTGCCTTCCAAGGAGTAAGCGTCTTTTAATTTCATGGCTGCAATCACCATCTGCAGTGATTTTGGAGCTCAAAAAAATAAAGTCTGACACTGTTTCCACTGTTTCCCCATCCATCTGCCATGAAGCGATGGGACCAGATGCCATGATCTTCATTTTCTGAATATTGAGCTTTAAGCCAACTTTTTCACTCTCCATTTTCACTTTCATCAAGAGGCTTTTGAGTTCCTCTTCACTTTCTGCCATAAGGGTGGTGTCATCTGCATATCTGAGGTTATTGATATTTTTCCCGGCAGTCTTGATTCCAGCTTGTGCTTCTTCCAGCCCAGCGTTTCTCATGATGTACTCTGCATAGAAGTTAAATAAGCAGGGTGACAATATACAACCTTGACGTACTCCTTTTCCTATTTGGAACCAGTCTGTTGTTCCATGTCCAGTTCTAACTGTTGCTTCCTGACCTGCATATAGGTTTCTCAAGAGGCAGGTCAGACTATAATATAAAATTTAATACAATTTTATGATATGAACTTTTAATTTAATACTACTATTTTCTGGAGAACGGGTACACACTCCAGTGTTCTGGCCTGGAGAATTCCATGGACTGTATAGTCTATGGGGTCACAAACAGTCGGACATGACCGAGCGATTTTCACTCACTATAATTATATATATATATATTTTTTTTCCAATTACTTTTTTTTCCTTTGGCCATGTTGAGTGGCTTGCAGGATCCTAGTTTCCTGACCGGGGATCAAACCTGGGCCCCAGTACTGGAAGTATGGAGTCCTAACCACTGGACCACCAGAGAATTCCCTCTTTTTCAATTTATAAAGTTTTTGCAGTGTGCATGGCCAAGCACATGGCAGTAACAGACTCATAACCAAGTTCTGCCCAGGGCCTGAAGCCCCCATGACCTCACAGCAAGGCTGTCCCAAAGCTTTCTCTAGTAAGGTGCTCAAACCACACTCAGCTGCCTGCCAAGCTCAGGCTTTCAGAAATGGCAAGTTGTGAAAAAGAAAGTCTGGGGCCGGATTAGTGTCCCTGGTCTTGACTGGAAGTTTCTTCAACATTACTTAGAAACTTCTTGAAGTTTCTCCAATATTCCTTAGCCATATTTCACAGGCTAGCTTAAAAAATAAAGTCAAACCTCTCAAGGAAAACATAACATTCTCCCAAATACAAAACGTGTACAAAATATTAATCTCTGACTTTAATTGTTGGAAGTTCTTTCCCCCCCAGTAACTATCCATAAAGCCCTCAAGATGGGAATTAATAACCAATCTCCATTTCTTCCCAGCAGATTCCAGCACTTTATTTTAAAATTCTGAACCTTGCAGGGCCTCCACCCTAGCAACATACAGCATTAAACCAGCAGCAGCAGCGGTTCAAGCTTCAAACCCCTCACGCAGGATGTGGAGACAAATACATCTAAAACCTGCTCCGTGACGGATCCTACACAAGACCCCCGGAATAATCCATGCTGTCATTCTCAAGGTGGCCTCTAACAAAATTTATGTCCAGGCATAACAAGCTCATATTTTCTAATCCAAATTGCAGTGCAAGTCCAAAGAATGTATTCATTTGCATGAAATATTCTTTCCAAGAAGTTCCTCCCAGGTGTGGAATTTTAAATGTGCTTCTCTCAACAGGCAAGGCAGACAAATGGCTTTGGCTGGTCAAGGGTTATATTTCACACAACCAGGATATTTCAACGGTTTCTTATTTCATGGGATCAATAAACAGCCCGGCTCATATGCATAAACCTGTCTGAGCCTCACCAATGCTAACACAGGCCATTTCTTGAGCTTCTCCCAAGGTGGAGCCTTAAAAAATCCTGACACCACTGAAATATATACTGTAACGAAAACAATAAAAGGATGAAGATGAGAGAGACAAACTCAGCACTGGACGTGCCCTCAAGACAGTTGTTCAGTGCAGTTCAGGCTCCGCTTCTTGTGCAGAAGAAACACAGACCAAATTTAACTCTGTCAGCAAGAACAAGCCCCAACTTTTAACACAGTCATCTTTGCCCCAGATAGGACCTGAAAGAAAAACAGCCTGTGGGAGATGAATTAATGTGACAGGGCAATCACTGTTAGTCATAAAACCCCTTGAAGGACCTCGGATCTGCAGAAGAACACAAACGCCAGGAGCGTTTAAAGGCTGGATCTCCATATACACACTTCCTTCGTGTTTGAGCTCCCGGTGGCTAGGCTGGGAACGCATTCAACCTCTTAGCCAATACCTGTCCATGAACACCAGTTACTGGCTTCGTGGCCTGTTCATCCCCGAAGGGCCAGAGGACACGGGCACTCCCACATTTCCCTTGATAACCACATTTCCTTCTGGAAGCAGAATCAAGGGACGATGTACCGTCTACTTCCTGAAAGAGGTTTTCTGGGAACATGTACTCTTTTCAAAAACAGGGTGACTTTCCAAGAAGTTCTTGTGAGAAGACAGGATCAGAGCCAATCTGCCATCCTCTTTCACTGGCATATTTTTCATTCTTCTCTGGACACTCCATCCCTGTATTGCTGTGACTGAAAACATTGGGTTGGCCAATAAGATGTTGTGGAAAAACCCCAACTTTTGGCCAACCCAATACATCAGCCTTAAGACCCTAAATCTGGGACGTGAGGCCTTCCATTGGGCTCACTCTGCCACTACCTTTCCATCAGATCACAAGGAAGGGCAGTTGAGAAGACCATCTTGGACTTCTGCAAATATATGCATCCTGGCATCCCTGTTGCTCCAACCTTTTGACCCCAGAAGATTCCTTTATCAGTACTGTGCTGTGCTTAGTTACTCAGTCGTGTCCGAGTCTTTGCGACCCCATGGACTGTAGCCCGCCAGGCTCCTCTGTCCATGGAATTCTCCAGGCAAAAACACTGGAGTGGGTTGCCATGCCCTCTTCCAAATCTTCCCAACCCAGGGATTGAACCCAGGTCTCCTGCATTACAGGCAGATTCTTTACCGTTTGAGCCACCAGGGAAGCCCTTATCAGTGCTGGTGTTGGCCAGTTAGCTGAGTGACCATCGAAGACAGGAAAATAGAAAACTCAGGGTAAGAAAATAGATAGAGGAGTGCATAAGGCCAGCAGTGACAAATGCCACACACCAACACAACAGCATTCTTGGACTCCCTAAACAAATGGGAAAAGGGAATTGGAAATAATAGTATCCAGCAGCAGATATTTACTGAGAGTCTACTGTGTGCCAAACAGTACTCTGGTCCCTCAATGTAGAGAGACACACACTTGATAGAAAGAAGGCTTTGACCTTGAGGACTTTGAGAATAAGTAGAAAGG
Source organism: Bos mutus (assembly GCF_027580195.1). NCBI lineage: Eukaryota > Metazoa > Chordata > Mammalia > Artiodactyla > Bovidae > Bos > Bos mutus. The sequence goes on along the minus strand of NC_091628.1, from coordinate 13,209,030 downwards.
TGGGTGTTTTTACAGCACAATGGCAGAGGCTCTGCAACACAGGCGGAACGGAAATCCTGTGAGAGCAGAGAGAAGTAGCTGAGGTTTTCCAAGCAACCAGAGACAGGTTCTCCGAGGATGTTGATCAGTTACAATTTTTCTTTTTGGCCACACCCAGCAGCTTGCAGGATCCTTATTCCCTGACCAGGGATCAAATCCAGGCCCACCACAGGGAGAGCACCAAGTCCTAACCACTGGACCACCAGGTAATTCAGAATTTTCAAGGACAAGCTGGCCTGACAAACCAGCTGTGTGTATGCAGCTTAACCAGGTCCTTAAGCCAGCAGGAGTGTTACAAGTCAAACTGATCCGGGTTTAAACCAAGACTCTGACCCACTGGCAGGCTTCCCTGGTGGCTCAGATGGTAAAATATCTGCCTGCAATGCAGGAGACATGGGTTCGATCCCTTGGTTGGGAAGATTCCTCTAGAGAAAGGAATGACTCCCCACTCCAGTATTCTTATCTGGAGAATTCTATGGACAGAGGAGCCTGGTGGGCCACAGTCCATCAGGTCACAGAGAGTCAGGACACGACTGAGTAACACTGACACACTGGCAGGCTGTGTGGTCCTGAGCAAATCACTGAGCCTCAGTGAGTCCCTAGTTCTAAATCTGCACAATGAGGAGAATACTACCTCTCTCATAGAATTCTTCTAAGGATATGACCTCACAAAACGTACAAAATGCTCACTACAGAGTCCAACACATCTGAGCCTTTCAATGCAAATTCTATTGTTTTTTACTGTCTTTGTGTTTTGGTTCTTGAACTGAACGGATCACATTTAAAAGAGAGAGTCCCAAAGGAGAGAAGACCGCTAGAGATTTTTTTCCCCTCTCATTTTTGCATTAAAAAAAAAGAAAAGAAAACAAAAACAAAGAACATGATGCAGCTCCCCAAGGCACTGCATTAGTAAAAGCAAAGAACTCGAACTCACTGCTCTTTCCTCTGAGCCTGTTAAGAGTCTAAGGGGTGTTTGAAGAGTTCTCCATGAAGAGGCAGCCTGCCACCAACATCTCATTTCACTATGCCTGATTGGGTGATGACAGCCCGCTTGTACAATCAATACTGATTTAGGATAGTAGACTGTGTATTCCCCACTCTGCACATCAGGACCCATATTGATCCTCAGGGCTGCCACTGTTTTGCTGGCAAAATCACGATTCCTATTCTATGCCTAGTGAGGCAGGTTTGGGGAGGCAGACGGGGGCCTGCTGGTAGTTCTCTGGGGCAACTCAGAGGCTGGAGCTATTAGTTGAGCCGGCACCGGGGAGGCCAAGGAATCAGCTCCCCAGGGGCAGAGCTGCCCAGGCCAATTAGTGTAACAGGAGGGCACTCTGGCCTGGTGTCCATAGCATCGCAGAGCAGCATTGATTCAGCTTCACATCCTAGGCTTGACAGACTTAAATAAAAAGATACGGATGTCAAGTTAAAATTTAATTTCATATAAAAAATGAATTTTCTAAAGTGTAAGTATATCCCCAATATTGCATGAGACATAACACTGCACTATCCTAAAAACTGTCCATCGTCTATCTGAAATTTAAATGCACCTGTATTTAAGCCTCAAATATTTCGTGGGGCATATTTGTATTGAAAATTATTCACTGTTTATCTGAAATCCAAATTTAAGTGGGTCTCCTGTTATGTTACATCTGGCAGGGCTACCGCCTGCACATACTCAGGCATGAAGGAAACTGACAGGGCTCTGTCTGAAGCACCCTGCCATCTAAAGCAGTGAAGCACCCTCAGGAAAAAGTCCACACTTCTCCAGCTGGCACGCCAGGGGTTCCACGGTCTGGCTCACTCTTTGCCACCCTTTCCTCACTCTTTCCCAACAAGGCCCCTCCATTCCAGCTGAGATCGTCCTATTTCTGACCTCCGAAAGGGTCCAAAATGTCTTACCATCCCTCACTCAGGGACGAAGATTTGCAACGCCCTCCCAGCTCCTGTTCACAAACCCACATGGCCCCCCACGTCTCAGGACCCGCTCCGATTTCCCTTCTCTAAGGATTCTAACCACACACATCCCGCCCCCCATAACCCCAAGGCAACGACTTCCTTCTTGACACTTGGTGCTTTCTCCTTCACTCATGTGGCCTTGGGTCACGTGGTGAGTAAGTTTCCCGTTTCCTGGCAAATGTGAAAGGATGGCTGTAATCTACAAGGTAAGACATGACTCAAGCCTTTCTTCTTCCGCGTCTGTTCTGCGCTCCCACGCGCCTGGCTGGTGGATCAAGTAATCCCAGGTTCCGTGGGGGCTCCCAAGATGCCACCACACGTGACTCCCAGGGTTGCAGCACGTGGGGGTCAGGGTGGGGCAGGGAGCCACGCTCAGCCCTCAAGTCTGAAAACGCCCGCCATCACCTAGTCCCGCCGTAGGAATGCGGATGAACACATTCATGTCGAGCTTTTACCGCCCTGCTCCAAAGGACCACCTTGGAGGAGCCTCCATCTTCAGAAGGAAACAAGAGCCCTTCCCAGTGCCCGTGGACCCTCCCTGGTCCCCCTCCTTCCCCTCTTTCTTGGGGCGTCTCCATTGCCAACCTTCACTCACGGCGGTGCCCCAGTGCATGCTTCCAACAACACAGCATGCACGCGCCCTCGCCGTGGTCTCCACCTTCGCTCTCCTTCTGCCTGAGCCATTCTCCGGTCTGGTACCCACACAGCTCAGTCTCCCCACTTTCAGGTCCTCACATAGTGTCACTTCAGCGAGGTGTGCGCTGACCGCCTTGTTTATAACCGCAGGATACTCCCCAGAAACCTCCATCTCGGCTTTTTTCTCCTTGGCACTTATCATCAGGGAAAGTAAAGTCGCTTGGTCGTGTCCGACTCTGCGATCCCATGGACTGTAGTCTACCAGGCTTCTCTGTCCATGGGATTTTCCAGGCAAGAGTACTGGAGTGGGTTGCCATTTCCTTCTCCAGGGGATCTTCCTGACCCAGGGATCGAACCCAGGTCTCCTGCATTGCAGGCAGACGCTTTACCCTCTGAGCCACCAGGGAAGCCCTATCATCAGGGAACATACATACATATATATATATATATATATTTTTTTTTTTTTTTTACCAGCTTTTCTTTACTATCACTCTCCACACTGGAACATAAACTCCATGAGAACAGAGATGTTGTAATTTGTTTGTTTCACTGTTGTATTCCTAGTGTCCAAGAGACAATAGTCAATAAATATTTGAGTAAGTCTATTCCTGTGTATTATATTATACAAAAACTTATAAAAAAAACCTATAACCCCACCTAGTTTATTTCGTGACATCCACAGAATGCCCCTCCCTCTAGGGGACTGTATTCTAGTGAATGAAGAATGGATGATCAAACAGACAAAGGGAGTGCCTCACTGTCCTAAATACATAACAGGTGCTTGGTGAGTACTTGCTGATGGCATGAAAAAGGCAAATTCTAAAAACACATACCTCCTTAGAGAGAAGAGAATCCTGGAGAAAACCGTGCTGACCTCTGCAGCGGTGAAGACACCATGAGGAGTAACTTCCTCCCGGAGAGGTCGCCCGCCCCCTTTGCCACGTGCCCTTGACCAGAAGTGAACACAGAGCTTCAGCCTCTGGCCGCGGAGCAGAGTGAACAGGCCCCGATGGGGCCTGAACCCAGACGGTGGCCTTATTAGCACCAGCTGCAAGCAACCAGCCCCACAGCGACTCTGCAACACAGGAAATCCTAGGATGCAGGGCCAGGAGCGTGAAGCAACCAGCACACCTGTAAACACTGAAATATTCACAGGAGACGAAGGTTGTAGCGAGACTGCAAGAGGAGGGCGCGGAGTGCGGGCGGGGCTCCGGCCTGCCTTCCTTGGCGCCTGGGGGGCCCCGCCTCTGCGCGTGTTCAAGGCGGGCCTGAGGGCTCCCCGGTTGAGGACCAAGCAATCTGTGCAGTTTCGCTGCAGTTGCTGTTGTTCTGTTGACTATTAAAAGAAAGTTCTGTTTTAGGAGAAACACCTTGCAAACACCTTGGACGCTAGGAGACTTAATTTTCTCCCTGTTTGACCCTTAGCAGATGTATCAAAGGCTCTTTATTTCTTTTTGGTCTTTTCGGCCAAGCCTCACAGCATTTATGATTATAAGTGAGAAATATATTTAAGGGCCTAGATCTGATAGATAGAGTGCTGATGAACTATGGAATGAGGTTCGTGACATTGTACAGGAGACAGGGATCAAGACCATCCCCATGGAAAAGAAATGCAAAAAGGCAAAATGGTTGTCTGAGGATGCCTTACAAATAGCTGTGAAAAGAAGAGAAGTGAAAAGCAAAGGAGAAAAGGAAAGATATAAACATCTGAATGCAAAGTTCCAAAGAATAGCAAGAGATAAGAAAGCCTTCTTCAGTGATCAATGCAAAGAAATAGAGGAAAACAACAGAATGGGAAAGACTAGAGATCTCTTCAAGAAAATCAGAGATACCAAGGGAACATTTCATGCAAAGATGGGCTCAATAAAGGACAGAAATGGTATGGACCTAACAGAAGCAGAAGATATTAAGAAGAGATGGCAAAAATACACAGAAGAACTGTACAAAAAAGATCTTCACGACCCAGATAATCACGATGGTGTGATCACTCACCTAGAGCCAGACATCCTGGAATGTTAAGTCAAGTGGGCCTTAGAAAGCATCACTACGAACAAAGCTAGTGGAGGTGATAGAATTCCAGTTGAGCTATTCCAAATCCTGAAAGATGATGCTGTGAAAGTGCTGCACTCAATATGCCAGCAAATTTGGAAAGCTCAGCAGTGGCCACAGGACTGGAAAAGGTCAGTTTTCATTCCAATCCCAAAGAAAGGCAATGCCAAAGAATGCTCAAACTACTGCACAATTGCACTCATCTCCCACGCTAGCAGTGTAATGCTCAAAATTCTCCAAGCCAGGCTTCAGCAATATGTGAACCGTGAACTTCCTGATGTTCAAGCTGGTTTTAGAAAAGGCAGAGGAACCAGAGATCAAATTGCCAACATCCGCTGGATCATGGAGAAAGCAAGAGAGTTCCAGAAAAACATCTATTTCTGCTTTATTGACTATGCCAAAGCCTTTGACTGTGTGGATCACAAGAAACTGTGGAAAATTCTGAAAGAGATGGGAATACCGGACCACCTGATCTGCCTCTTGAGAAATTTGTATGTGGGTCAGGTCAGGAAGCAGCAGTTAGAACTGGACATGGGACAACAGACTGGTTCCAAATAGGAAAAGCAGTACGTCAAGGCTGTATATAGATAGTCACCCTGTTTATTTAACTTCTATGCAGAGTACATCATGAGAAACGCTGGACTGGAAGAAACACAAACTGGAATCAAGATTGCCGGGAGAAATATCAATAACTTCAGATATGCAGATGACACCACCCTTATGGCAGAAAGTGAAGAGGAACTAAAAAGCCTCTTGATGAAAGTGAAAATGGAGAGTGAAAAAGTTGGCTTAAAGCTCAACATTCAGAAAATGAAGATCATGGCATCCGGTCCCACCACTTCATGGGAAATAGATGGGGAAACAGTGGAAACAGTGTCAGACTTTATTTTTCTGGGCTCCAAAATCACTGCAGATGGTGACTGCAGCCATGAAAGTAAAAGATGCTTACTCCTTGGAAGGAAAGTTATGACCAACCTAGATAGCATATTCAAAAGCAGAGATATTACTTTGCCAACAAAGGTCCGTCTAGTCAAGGCTATGGTTTTTCCAGTGGTCATGTATGGATGTGAGAGTTGGACTATGAAGAAGGCTGAGTGCCAAAGAATTGATGCTTTTGAACTGTGGTGTTGGAGAAGACTCTTGAGAGTCCCTTGGACTGCTAGGAGATCCAACCAGTCCATTCTGAAGGAGATCAGCCCTGGGATTTCTTTGGAAGGAATGATGCTAAAGCTGAAAGTCCAGTACTTTGGCCACCTCATGCGAAGAGTTGACTCATTGGAAAAGACTCTGATGCTGGGAGGAATTGGGGGCAGGAGGAGAAGGGGACGACAGAGGATGAGATGGCTGGATGGCATCACTGACTTGATGGACGTGAGTCTGAGTGAACTCCAGGAGTTGGTGATGGACAGGGAGGCCTGGCGTGCTGCAATTCATGGGGTCACAAAGAGTCGGACACGACTGAGCGACTGATCTGGTCTGATCTGATCACAGCATTTAGGATCTTTGTTCCCAGACCAGGGATGGAAGCTGTGCCCTCTGCAGTGGAAGTGGGCATCTTAACCACTGGACCACCAGGGAAGCCTCCCCATTACCCTATTTCTAAAAAGTGGTTAAGGCAACCTTCTTCAAACCTCAGCCTTGGCAGCCTCCCCAGGTGGCTCTGTAAAGTCAGGGATCATTTAGCAAGTGAAGGGGAGTCTTCAGATTTCCTCAGAGAGAAGGGCCATGCCCTTCACCACCCACTCCTTTGCCTATAAAGTGTTCAGAGAACCTTGTCCGACCCTGAATCTGATTCATCCAGGTAGTTTTCTTGGTACCCCCCCCCCATACATATCCAGAGGCAAGGATGACATTGCAGCTACTTTGTTTGGAAAGTGAAATCCTGGGGAGGTGGGAGTGAGAGGGCTAAAGGAGGACCAGGCAGGGAGGACAAGAAGCAGCGTGACACCAGGGTGCTGCCCTGCACGCCGTTTCTCAGTGAGGGGCCGACTCTGGCTGCATCTTTGGAAACAAGGTGGTCACCAAGAGGGTCTTAGGAGGCCTGCAGGGTTTGTGTCCAGTACAGTGGGGATCTCAGAGTTCTTCCTACTTCCAAACTTAGGATAAAACTGCTATACAGAATACTTGTTGGGATCCGTTTGTCATGCCTTCTGGCTATGAGTTTCTTCATTTAACTGCAAATCAGGTCTGAGGTTCACCTGGAGTGATTCTGCCAGATGGCCACCCTTGCCCCCTTATGCCGCACATGATTTAGCTCTTTTAAGAAACCATTTTCCAGATCCCTCTTCCTTTGATCCAAGCAGAACCTTTTTTCCTTCCCTCCTACTTGCTCCTCAGCAGAGGACCAAAGGTCTCCAAGGTTCCAGTGAGGTCCTGGCTTCAACACTGTGGCTCTGAGTGATACACAAGCGTGGAGAAAGACCACTCAGCCTCTCAAGGGAGGAATTGCAATCGAGGTGGCTCCAGTGGGAAATGGATCCCAGCCGAGACAAGAGATGGGGAGAATTTGGCAGTGGCCCATCTAGGGCTGTGGTCTCTCCTCATCATAGCCTCCATGTTCCCCAAGGCTTGAGTGCCATGATGTTCACCAAAGTCTCTGACTAGAAGCCCAGTCCAGGGATTTCCCTGCTGATCCAGTGGCTAAGACTGTGCTCCCAGTGCAGGGGACACAGGTTCAGGCCAGTAGAGGAACTAGATCCCACATGCTGCAACCAAAGAGCCCACAGTCCACAGCTACGACCTGGAGCAGCCAAATAAATAAATATTAAAGAAAAAAAAGTCCAATCCAGAACTTTATCACAGCATCCCTGTGAGGGGCTGGTGAGATACTTCAGTGACATGGCAAGTCACTGATGTCCATGGTTCTCCAGAACATTAGATACAAGACAGAGGAGGTGGTTCCAGATCTATTTAGCAATTCCTTTCAAAAAGATGATGGAATATGCATGTTTTTCTGGAGAGCATATATATTTTCCTACCATTTTCTACAGACCATTTATTGCTTTGCACTGGATCACACCTAAGTAGGGGTGTGTCTGTATGGTGTGTGTGTGTGTTATTAGGGATTATGAGCTCAAATAATGAAGTGTTAAAGTGAAAGTGTTGTGTTTGACTCTTTGAGACTCCATGGATTGTAGCCTTCCAGGCTCCTCTGTCCATGGAATTCTCCAGGCAAGAATACTGGAGTGGGTTGACATTCCCTTCTCCAGGGGATCTTCCCAACCCAGGGACTAAACCTGGGTCTCCCACATTGCAGGTAGAGTCTCTACCAGCTGAGCCACCAGGGAAGCCCCTCAAATAATGAAGCAGGAATAAAATCTGAAAAAAAATTCTTTACCCTGGTCCCATGACAGCACAAAGCAAATCAATGCTGTAGGGTTATTTCAGAGGCAGCAGATGAACAGAAATCTCTCTGCCATCACCCTGTGCTCAGAAGACACGGGGACCCTTCCTGCCCTTTAACTCTTCTGCCTACAAGACCCATTATGATGCTTTTTTCAGGAGGAATGAGAAATTAATTTGGTTTCCCTGCATCTTGTTCTATTTTTATCTAAGTTTGAACTGTTCATTCAAAAATAGAAACAAAGGATCACACAAGATGCATGCAACTAGCTCTTAAACTTACCAGTGAAAAACTGGTTATGAAAGAGGTTAATGTTGTTATTCCAGAGAGAGAACCCTGGTTGCTATGGCGAGGAATCTTCTGTCAATCACCCGGATGAAGTTGGCTCCTCTCACAAGAAAAGCCTGTATTAGAGCTGCGGTTTGAATATATTTGCCACTGAGCTTTGACTCAAATGTTTAACTTAGTGGACAGGTCTGTGTTTTATCAATTGGAATATTGTAGACTTTAAGTGTAGGGCTTGTAGAATGCAGCTAAGTGAAACTGCAAGCTCTCAGAATGGGCAAGGTTAACTACCAGGCTAGGTATCATTTTCGGGGAGGGGAACAGGTTCGATCACTAGTCAGGGAACTAAGATCCCACAAGGCACCAACATGACCAAAAAAAAAAAAAAGCATTCTTTAATTCTGAAAATATATGGAAGGATTTGGACAAGTATCAAGCTAACCATGACCAGCAAAGGAGAAGCTCCAAAGAGAACACTAGAATGTGTGGTGTGATTTGGTTTGTAAAATGGGAGTTCTTGATGGATTCCTTGATTGACTGATTTTTTGAAAAACTTTCAATGATTTTGATCTGTGGTGTTTACAGCTTAATGATCTGCCATTCTTGTTGAAATTTATTCAGGCAATAATCCACAAGAAATTGGTTGTTTTCAACCGTTTATGACTTGTTATTTAACATTTAACAGAATGGCTATTTATTTTGGAAACAACCAATTGTGAGAGGTTTATTGCTATTGTAAACCATAATCAACTGCTTGTATCATTACTAGTTTCGCAAGAGATAAAATGGGCAGCTGCAAGGGGAAAATTGTCAAGTAGCTTTAAACATTTGCATTTGTGATTGTACACGGGAGCTCCTTCACCTTGAAGTTCGCCTGCGTTTACAGCAACACGGCAGTTGCCTTCAGTAGGAAATGTTCGGCGTTCTGCTTAAAATCGGATCCAAATAAGATAACGCTCCTGAAGCTCTCTGCAATTTTTTTTCAATTACTTTCATGAAAAAGGAAGACACGATTTGGATGAGCTAGGACAATGCTGTAGATTACATTTTGTTTATCCCAGTATCGCAGGAGGAATTGCGTTTCACTGCTTTTAGAGAAATCCAGCCAGTGGAGTCATTTATTCCACCGAAACCTCAGAGAGCTCCTTCTGTCACCAGGGTTTACTGTTTCTGCACTTGATGCTCTGCTCTAAGACTCACCGGCGGTGGACTAAGACCCAGAATGTGATTAGAGCTCTGAATGGCCCTTCAGCCCAGAGTCCCCAGGAGCATCTCATGGTGACCGTGATTTATAGAGGACACCAAGGTCATCAAAGCCATACAGATTCTCTTGGGCAAGCTTGGTCTGCGTGGTCTGGAATTTCTGGTGGTAACTATAGAGTCCTAGCGTTGACAGGGGTGTGGAGGGAATGACAGGGGCTGAAAACCCATCCCTAGTAAATGAGTATCTGGGCCCTGGTGCAGTAAAACCAAGTCTGTGACAGTGTGCCAATCACGATGGCTCTCTGAGCCCCAGTTCCCACCTTTAAAGATGGAGATAATAGGGCTGCCCTGGTAGCTCAGTGGCAAATAATCCACCTGCCAATGCAGGAGACACAGGTTCGATACCTGATCCAGGAAAATCCCACATACCTTGGAGCAACTAAGCCCGTGAGCCACAACTACTGAGCCTGTGCTCTAGACCCCAGGAGCAGCAACCACTGAAGCCCTCGTGCTGCAGAGGCCATGCTCTGGAACAAGAGAAGCCACTGCCATCAGAAGCCCGTGCGCCACAATTAGAGAGTAGCCTCTGCTTGCTGCAACTAGAGAAAAGCCATGAAGACCCAGCATAGCCAAAATAAATACATTAAAAAAATGGAGATAATAGTACAACCTCCCCTACTATAAAAAGGTTATCCCGAGAAACAAAGAGGGGAAGAATATATACCAAAAAACAGATAATGAGTGGGTTCAGATAAAGTGCAGCGCTTTCATTATAATCATTTTATTCTTAGTTATTTTGCATGCTTAAAAGCAGACTGCATCTGTAAGACAGCTGCTGAGATTTTATTTCATTACCCTGGTTGTTCCAAAATTTGTCTTGCAAGACTTGCCAGGTGACTTTCTCACCACCAGTTTTTCCAGGCAGGACCCCGTATACTGTAATTGCTTTGTAGGGAAAAGGGCTGATAGAAGGAAGATGCAGTTTTATCTTGGGCCCAGGAACAAAGAATCCATTTACTGATGGGTGGCCCTGCCCTACATCACCAACCAGTGTCTGGTGATGCTGTGGTGGAGGCCTGGGGGGCATGGTCCTTAGTAGCGGCTGCACTCCAGACCACAGCCCCTGGAGGGGTGGAGAGGATTCTAGGGACACAGAGAGCCCAAGACGAGGGAGAAGGGAGGGGCAGAAACACACGCACAGAAAGACAGAAACCTACAGAGAGAGCAGGGGGTGGAGAAAAAGCAGCTCTTCGGGTTTTCCCAGGAGACTGAGAGAGGCCCTGGTTCTTAGCTGCAGGACTCACCAGAAGGAAGGAGGGGGAGCCACAGAAAGACAGCTGGAGGGTGTCTTTGTTTTGGATAAAATTGCTGCAAAGGGCAAAGATGACAAGCCTGGAATTCTTTTTTTTTTTTTTTTTTAATCTCTCCAAATCCCTATGGCTTAAAGCCAAGAGGCCTAAAAGAGCCTGAGAAGGTTGGCAGCATCCTCAGGCAGGGAGTGTGCAGTGGAGGCTTAGCACAGCTCCCTGTGGGTAGAGGGCTGAGGGCTCTCAGGTGCCAGACGGGTCCCCAGGTCCAGAGCCTTCCCTTCCCTGCCCTACAGGAAGGGAGACCGAAGCCACAACATGAAGGGATGCCCAGGGTCCCCGATCTTTTATTATCCTGCAGATTTCCAAGGCAAAAAATAACAGTAATCGCCACCTCATACTTAGTATTTAGGTGCCAAAGTGAAATGAAAGTCACTCAGTCGTGTCCAACTCTTTGCAACCCCATGGACTATATACATTCCATGGAATTCTCCAGGCCAGCATACTGGAATGGGTAGCCTATCCCTTCTCCAGAGGATCTTCCCAACCCAGGGATCAAACCCAGGTCTCCTGCATTGCAGGAGGATTTTTTTTACCAGCTGAGCTACTGGGGAAGCCCATATTTAGGTGCCAAAGACCATCCTAAATGTTTTCCTTGCATTATCTCACTTAGTCCTTATACAGTCCGTGAAAAGTCAAAGTGTTAGTTGCTCAGTCAGGTCTGACTCTTTGCAACCCTATGGACCATAGCTGGCCAGGCTCCTCGGTCCATGGCATCTTCCAGGCAAGAATATAGGAGTGGATTGCCATTGCCTCCTCCAGGGGATCTTCCCTACCCAGGGATTATACCTGGGTCTCCCACATTGCAGGCAGATTCTTTACCATCTGAGCCACCAGGGTGAATAGTGGATGTCACTATTTCACAGGGTGAAAGTCACTCAGTCGTGTCCACCTCTTTGCGACCCCGTGGCCTATACAGTCCATGGAATTCTCCAGGCTGGAATACTGAATTCTCCGGCTGTTGTGTTCTCCAGGGGGATCTTCCCAACTCAGGGATCGAACCCAGGTCTCCTGCATTGCAGGTGGATTCTTTACCAGGTGAGCCATCAGGGAAACCCCTACTGTATCCATGAATAGGTACTGGTATTGCCGTTTCACAGAAGGAATCACCTCTATCTGAACATTCTTAACCCCTCTGATATCTATAACAATATTTAAGGAATTTTAAAAGAAAAACATTCCCATAGCACCAAACATATGTCCCCTATTTTGCTTAATTCGTTATAAGGAGCTCATATACTTTAGTCCCATCTTTTACACACCTGCACCATCACATCATCATCATCAGTGTCTCCCTCACCCCTTGGGTGAACGATGTCTGGGATGAAAATAATCTGACTGTCCTACATCAGGTCCCTTGGAGTTTGCATTAGATCCATGTCAACCCAGTGAATTTCGCTGGGTGCTTCCAGTATGCCGAGCACTATGCTAGGTCCTGGGTGAGCACATAGCCCCTGCCGCTAACACACGCTCTGCATCCCTTAGGCAGACTCTGTCCTGGCCTGGGCTGCAGAGCATGGTCCAGGTCCCGGAAAGACAAGGATGACGGTGAGGACTAGATGCAAACACTAGACACAAAAGCCTTTACTTTTGTTTCCCCTGAGTCAACCTAAAAAAGCAGTGTAAAGGGACACAAAATGAAGACACAGGAGAGTAAAGGGGGCTCCCCGTGTCGCCGAGGCTTCTCTCAGGGCACACCCAGGGCTTCCTGGTCCTGCCAGCTGGTGTGGATTTGAGGTCCATCAGGATGGAGAAGCATATGGCTGCTGCTCCACTGCCTTTGTACTCTGACCATCAGCCACCAGAAAGGATAGGTGTGACCAAAGAAGGCAGTAGTCCTGCCACTGAGCCTGGAATTTCAAGGTTTTCAGCCAGTGTGGCTCAATGGAACTTTCTCTAATGTTGAAAATGTTCTCTCTCTTTGCTGTACAAAATGGTAGCCACGAGGTGAATGTGGCTACTGAATATTTGATATGTGGGTAGTGCACCTGTGTGGATCACAGCAAACTGTGGAAAGTTCTTAAAGAGATGGGAATACCAGATCACCTTACCTGTCTTCTGAGAAACCTGTATGTGAAGCAGCAGTTGGAACCGGACATGGAACAACAGACTGGTTCAAAATTGGGAAAGGAGTACATCGAGGCTGTATATTGTCACCCTGCTTATTTAACATATGCAGAGTATATCACGTGAAATGCTGGGATGGATGAAGCACAAGCTGGACCCAAGATTGCCAGGAGAAATATCAACAACCTCAGATATGCAGATGACACCACCCGAAAGTGAAGAGGAACTAAAGAGCCTCTTGATGAGGGTAAAGAGGAGAATGAAAAAGCTAGCTTGAAAATTAACATTGAAAAAATAAGACCATGGCATCTGGTCCCATCACTTCATGGCAACTAGATGGGGAAAAATTGAAAACACTGACAGATTTTATTTTCTCGGGCTCCAAAATCACTGCAGATGGTGACTGCCGCCATGAAATTAAAAGATGCTTGCTCCTTGGGAAGAAATGCTATGACAAACCTACACAGTGTATTAAAAAGCAGAGACATTACTTTGCTGACAATGTGAGAGTTGGACCATAAAGAAAGCTGAGCACCAAAGAATTGATGATTTCGACTAGTGGTGTTGGAGAAGACTCTTGAGAGTCCCTTGGACTGTAAGGAGATCCAACCAGTCCATCCTAAAGGAGATCAGCCCTGAGTATTCATTGGAAGCACTGTTGCTGAAGCTGAAGCTCTAATACTTTGGCCACCTGATGTGAGTGACTCATTAGAGAAGACCCTGATGCTGGGAAAGATTGAAGGCAGGAAGAGAAGGCGGCGACAGAACATGACATGGTTAGAGAACATCACTGACTCAGTGGACATGAGTTTCAGCAAACTCCGGGAGACAGAGTAGGACAAGGAAGCCTGGTGTGCTGCAGTCCAGCGGGGTCTCAAAGAGTCTGACACTACTTAGCGACTGAACAACAATAACAGATTTTAATTTAATTGCATATGACTTAAGTTTCTATTTAAACGGCCACATGTAGCCGCTGCCTACCGTATTGGACAGCACAATTCCAGGCTTTGAGATTCCTGGAGGCCAGCACTCCCTCTGTCCCATTTGCCTGGCTGTGCCTCTCGGTCACTCTCTGTGGACAGACCTGGAATGTGTCCTTACGTGCTCGTGCAGCCCTGATTTTCGCAGCAGTTTGACTTCCCTTCCCTCTGTGCGTAGGTGGCGGGAGGCAGAGTAGAAGAGCTCTGTGTGTCAGGCAGGTTCTTTCTTTAACAACTGGAACCAACTCAGGCTGATCTAAGCAGAAAAGGAACTCATTACAGGGATATTGATGAGCGCACAGAATCATAGAGAAGGCAGAAGAGCCAGGTTTGGCATCCTGCAGCAAGCACCGTGGCTTGGATGGACTTGGAGGGGTGGCGGGTAGGGTGGGGGGGTGGGGGGGGTAGTCACAGCCTCCATTACTGATGCTTCTGACATCAACCACCAGCTAGCACAGGCCAGGGTGCCAGTGCTGCCCTCAGAAAGTTAGCCACTGCCAGTGCCCTCATTTGGGGGCAGGCTGGTGGAGGCTGGGCCATTTGCCCATCTGCTGGCTACAGGGGAGTCTGGCCAAGCAAGGGGTTGCCATTTGCAGTTTCTACAAAGGGAGGCAGGGTCCACCTCAGCTCAGGGAAATCCACAAAGCTAAGAAGAGACTGAGATGCTTGGCGATGAAAAGAAATGAATATTCCTTCACGAACACCATGTGCCACTACAACACGTAACCAGATCTCCACTGAAGTCATCAAGATCTGCAACGACCCTGATTCAATGAATGAAGCCCATCTGTGAATCTAACCAAGCCAACACTGTACTGGCCGCCCGGCAGAACTACTTTCTCCAAAGGGCACTCAAGTGTGACGCCATGACTGAACAGGAAAGGATGCTGTACGACACAGCCCCGTGCAGTGTATGATGTCTTTTCTAAAGATGTTGTGGAGGACATTGTTCGCAACCCCTCAACAGAGCTGAGCTGGCTTCCAGAAAGCTTAGGGTAGACGCAATGGCCCACCTGAACCTGAGTAGAAGAACACACAGCATGGAATTTATGCACAAACTTCATTCTTTGTTTTTTCTTACCTGTCTAATCCCTATTTTCCTTTGATTTTGTCACCTAAAGTGAATGGTTTATTTTACATTTTAATTACACATTTGTAATCGACAGTATCTCCTTTTTGGAACATGTCAAAATACAAATACATATAATAATATGCACCCACACGGCTGCGCCAAGAGGTCATCTCACTGTGCTAAGGATGCACGAAGAAGGGCCAGTGGGCTCTCCTGCAAAGCCAGAGGGGAGGCAGAGCTGGGAAAGCCCCCAAAAGGGGGCACCCTTTGAAGGATGGAGAGGTACATCTATTGCTATTTAGTCGCTCAGTTGTGTCCAGCTCTTCTTCAGGCTCCTCTGTCCATGGGATTTCTCAGGCAAGAATACTGGAGTGGATTGCTATTTCCGTCTCCAGGGAATCTTCCTGAGCCAGGGATGGAATTCACGTCCCTTACGTCTCGTGCATCGCCTGCATTGGCAGGTGGATTCTTTACTGCTGAGCCACTGGAAAAGCCCCAGAGAGGTAGACATTTACTCACAAAAAGGACAAGGCAAGGGAGAGCCTTTCAGGCTGCGTGAGCAAAACCAGTATTGAATTCTGGTTTTCAGCTCTTCTCAGCAATAGCTGGTGCAATCTGGAGGTGAGCTTTTCACACACAGGCTCCTGGATGGTTTCTCTGACTCACGTTCTTATCTTCCACAGCTTTCCTATTTCCCAGAGCGGGCTGGGAAAGGACTCCGAGGCTAAATGAAGAGGCTCTCCACTGGCCCTGCGTGGATCCCATCTGCCCATTTGGCCGCCATCCTCTTGACAAAGGTCTGGCACAGCAGCTCATGCCTTTCCACCAACTGCGGGTGGCTTTTTTCTTTTTTTCCCACTAACTCCCAAAGGCAACACCCAAATAAATCCGCCCTCTTTGGTTGATTGAGCAGCCAAAGGAGCTTTCTGGAGAACCAGTGGTGCCAGAAACCAATTTAATATCCTTGTTTGATAGGATGAAAGGGCACACAGATAAGGAAATAACAGATGCGGCCTTCAGGGGGCTTCAGGAGAGCTTTTGACTCTGCCCACGTGATGTTCCCGCAGCAGAGCAAAGTGGCAGGGTCGGGGTGGAGTGAAATACGGAGGGAAGTCCGACTTCTTAGAATCTTGCTGTTTCCCACAGAGGCGCCATCAAACGGTAGCAATCTCTCTTGCCCCCAGACCTGATGCTGTCTCCTTTTAACACACAGTGTTTATCCTCTTTGCTGTGATACGTGCTTAAAAAATACTGTGGATCTGGAAATCCATCAAAGACGTCTAAAGAACGCCTGAAGATCTATAAGGCCTTTTCCAGTCCCAGCGCCAGCTTTTGAAGTCAATTTGTCACCACGCCTCCTGTTCGTTGCAATGGATGCGTCCTCTGGCGTCCTAAACGCAACATGACAAGTGACTAATGTCCTGAGAGGTGAGGCAGGTCCTTGGACTGTGATCAGGTTGGAATGAATGACCACCCTGAGGAGACGTAATAAAATTTCCAGCATCCAAGTTCTGGCCAGGACCTAAGGTTTTGAGAACTCAGGCTAAGAATTTTAAGGGCAAGTTTTGGGCTCAGCTGGGAATGTGCCCTGGGAGGCAGCAGGCTAAGGGGAAAGAGATCCAATTTCAAGGTTAAAACGCTGAGAAAAGTGCTTCAGCTCTTGAGTGCCCTCTTCCTGGATGAAATGGGGATACAAATACCTAGCTCCCTGGTTTCTGTAAGGACTGAAGAGCTAATGAATATAGGAAATGTTTGGCACGACTCTCAGGCCAGTAACTGACAGCTATTAGTATTGTTGCCAAAATCTTGGCTCCCTGTCCACAAGTGCCAAACGGAAATAGGGAGACAGGATTTGGAGGAGATAGAAAGACTGGCTTTATTATTTTTGCCAGGCCAAAGGGAAACACGGCAGGCCAGTGCCTCAAGGACTGTGCAGCGCCCCCACCCCACTTTCTTGGGAACAGGGAGAGGTTTTATACCCTATTGAAGGCCTAGCTCTTGTTTTCTCTTGCAGAGTTTCAAAACGGTCACAGCTGGCATCAGATGAATCAGCAACTGCATCTTGTGTCCCTGAAGTTAGGAGCCCATGACCTTCTTTTAGAAATGCAGAATGCCACAAGAGAGTGCAGGGGGAAAAGAGTGCCTGGTGCCGAGTGTCATCTATATGGGTCAGAGAGTACTTAGCTTTGTGAAGGACAAGTCCAGCTGCAAGTGTTTGTTAGTAACAGCTAAAGAATAACCAAGATTGCGTAACTCTTGTAGGCCTTTTTGGCTGTTACATGCCAAAGGCTGTTCACTCATTCGTGTTTTTGCTACAACAAATTCCTCCATGTTAGTGACTCCCTCCATACAATGGAGGGAAGGAAACAGGCATTGTTCTTGTCTGGCTGAAAACCAAATTTTCAGTTTTGCTCCTCTTGAGAAACATCAGCTGCGTGCTCCAGGTGCCCATCTGTCTCCCATATCAGCATTGTACTTTGCTTTGCCATAAACCTGGTCACAGGACTGTTTTTTTCCTTCTCTAAATTCTCTTGAATTTTCAGCTATTTCTCAGTATTGATAATCAGTTATTTTAGTAAAGCAATTCTAATTTTCATTATAATCTCATTATAAAATAGTATAATTTTTCTGATTTCCAATTGAGAGATCTATATACTTCTCCACAGGCATCTCCTGCACTATTTCTGCATATTTCTCCTTAGGCAAATTCCTAAGGCTCTATGTTAAGATGTACTGGAAGGAGCCTCAGAAAAAAATGAAAACAGTTGATATCAGGATGTTGGAATTACAGCTGACCTTTGAACAACATGGGTTTGAACTGCATGGATTGACTGTACATGGAATTTTTTCAATAGTAAGTACAGTGCTATGTCATCTGCAGTTGATTGAATTCAGAAATGCAGAACCGCTGACAGAGTGCTGACTATAAAGTTGTACAAGGATTTTCCACTGGAGGTGTGGTGGTGGATGGGGATTGGTGCCCAAGGCCCTCATTTTTTCAGTGGCCAACTGCATTGGTAATTTGTTAATCATTCTTTAAAAAAAAAAATCCATTTAGGGACTTTCTTGGTGGTCCAGCGGTTACAAATCTGCCTTGCAATGTAGGGGACACAGGCTGAATCCCTAGTCTGGAAACTAAGATCCCACACGTAGCAGAGGAACTGAGCCCACACGACTGCCACACTGCTGAGCCCCACTCTGGAGCCCGTGTGCCTCAACTCGAGAGCTCTCCTACTTCAACTACTGCAGCCCACATGACGCCAGCTAGAGTCTCTGTGACGCAACAAAAGCTCCCACATGATGCAACAAGGATCCTGAGTGCCATAACTAAGATCTGACGCAGCCAAATTAAAAAAAAAAAAAATCCATTTATTTTTGTTGTAATGTCTTGAAAGAAAAAAACAGCAAAGCCAAAGAGAAAGGACAAAGAAAAATGGACATTTTTGGGAAAAGCTACCATGTAGACACTAGGCTGGTATATCACTATCTACAAAATCGTTAAACTCCCCAAATAACTCTTAGAAGTACATATTATACCCATTTTATGGGTCAGAAAACCAAAAGAGAGGCGACAAAACTTCCACCAGGTCACTCTGCTAACAGAATGTGGATCAGGGATTTACACGTAGGTCTCTGTGCTGCCGGAGAAGGCAATGGCACCCCACTCCAGTACTCTTGCCTGGAAAATCCCATGGATGGAGGAGCCTGGTAGGCTCCAGTCCATGGGGTCGCTAAGAGTCAGGCACGACTGAGCGACTTCACTTTCACTTTTCACTTTCATGCATTGGAGAAGGAAATGGCAACCCACTCCAGTGTTCTTGCCTGGAGAATCCCAGGGACTGGGGAGCCTGGTGGGCTGCCGTCTATGGGATCACTCAGAGTCAGACATGACTGAAGCGACTTAGCAGCAGCAGCAGCAGCTCTGTGCTGCTTCTACATATTCCATGCTCCTCAGAGAACAGCAAATCCAAAGGGCCTCAGAAAAGGCTGTGTCTTGCCCAGGCACACAGCTCATTAGCTGCAGAGCTACAGGACCAGAACCCATGTCTCCAGCCCCCAGATAACAGGAACTCAGGTGTGTTCTTTGAGGAAAAATTGCCACCTTTAAATATATTTTTAAAGAAGAGAACACAAAATTCTCAAATAAATCTTGATGGGATAATGTAGGTTAGGCATGCAGTATTATCAGAAAATGCCCTGATAATAACAGATTTGTTGTCCTTGCCCCTCTGAAAGCACTTTGGATGGGTGAATGCAGGTTCCCAGGAGGCAGCACCATAAATATCAGCAGCAGGAAGAGCAACACCAGGTACGGTCATCCTCTGAACTCAGATCGAATTGGTAACACGTGTGGGTGTGTCTGCCTAACGGAGTGGGTGGAGGACCAGACCACTGATAACTCCCCGTCAAGTGAAAACAAGACATCTTCACACAGAGCCCAACGTGTTGCAGATCCCATTAGAGCAGTGCAGCTGGCTTGCAGCTGTTACCTGGCAGCTCCACACCTGGCTCTGTGAAACACACTAATTGGCATCAAGGTTTAGCCGGACACCTGATTGGCTGGGCTGCAAAGGAAAATTTTAAGCTCATCAGCGTGGTAGATTTGCAGCCTGGAACACATGCAGAGCATTCTATGCACAAGAGAGTCTGAGCTTAACATCAGCGAACTCATCCACTGAGCCCCAGAGAGAAAACTTAAAAATAATGCGGTATTACCCAAGACAGATTTCGGTGAATAGAAGAGCTCCCAGACCACCTGCAAAATGGAGCAAAGATTCATGCCTGGAGCTGGAAATAAAAAAATACCAGCCTCAAAGTCCATGCTATTAGGCCATGGGTGAGGCACCTTGCCCATTTACAAACGAGAAAGGTTCAATGCTCTGGTGACTCTGTGCAAAGGCAGAATGGTTCTTGGGTGAAAAATCAATGTTGCTGTTCCCTGCAAAAATATTACTAATGCCTTGAACAAACACGTCTCTCCAAAGAGTCCTGAACAGTCACTGCATTTCTCCTACTCGGTTCTCATCCCTTTTTCATTAGTCTTACCATCTCCCTCCATGGGCAGGCGAGCTAGAGGTCTTCCACGAGAAAGCAAGCGAGGCAGGCTGGGCCGCCAGGCTGGGCTCATGAACGGACCAGGAGGAATGTCACCCGGCTGCCCCAAGGCCACGAGGGTCCTGAGGTGTAACTGGTGCGAGAGTGAAAAAGAAAAAAGGCCAAGACCAGGAGAGGACAAAACCGATGGGCTCATTAGGAGAGAGAGGGACGCTCGCTGCCACTGTGGATGTGTAACTCCCAGACAGCAAAGACCACAAGCTGTCTTGGGCTGAGGCAGCCTTGGGAACGAGAAACAGTGTTGCTGGGGGTCAGATGGGGGACACACAGCCTAAAATTAAGCGAGTCAACTGCCACACATCCCTTCACTGAATCCAGAAAGTCGAACCCTTATTGTAACTGAACACTAAAAATCGTTAAACCTCTTTCGGTTGATCGATTTGTCCCCTGAAGCCAATTTATACTATGGTAATTCCATCGCCGGCCCTGAATGGGGCTCTGAGCAATTACCACCTGACCTGCTGACCTCCGCTAACAAGGTATTCACGGCTCCAGATATTTCCAGCCAGTTTAGCCCAACTGTTCTTCTTTCCCCAGGCGTAACTGTCAGCCAGGCTATGGGAGGAAAACACCCTACTCCCTTGATATTAAGAAATACAAAAGGGAGGACTTCCCTGCTGGTCCAGTGGTTAAGACTTTGCCTTCCAATGCACTGGGTGCAGGTTCGATCCCTGGTTGGGAAGCTCAGATCCCACATGCCTCACGGCCAAAAAAGCAAAACACAAGCAATATTGTAAAAATTTAATAAAGACTAAATTTCAAAAAAAAAAAAAAACACAAGAGGCCATCAGACCTCTTGACACTGGACACCACTCAGAGCCCTAAGAGAAGAAGCTGTAACCGACAGCACATTATCCAGCCACAGACCAGACCCTGGGAACCCATCCTTTAGGCATTATTGCTCTGTTTAAACGGAGAAAGTGCAGGCAACCCACTCCAGTACTCTTGCCTGGAAAATCCCAGCGACGGAGGAGCCTGGTGGGCTGCCGCCTATGGGGTTGCACAGAGTCGGACATGACTGATACGACTTAGCAGCAGCAGCAGCAGCAGCAGCAGCTCTGTTTAAAGAAATCAATCCAAAAAGGAAGATGGTGACACATTAAGATCTAATTTGTTTCGTATTTCCACAGAGTATATGGAGGACGTGGCTGCTTCACATACATCTTGAACAAAAATTCAAATTAATAATTTCATTATTTGCATATTTTCAGGTTTTCTCTGATTTTCCTCATCATTAAATTTCTTAACGTCGAATATCCCACACACCATCAGTATGCTTACAGTTCTCATATCATGGTACTATGTACTCCATTATGTCTGTACGGGAAACTGATGTTCCATACATAAATCCCATCAGCACAGTCAAATATAACATGCTCACCGATTCCGCATATTGTGCTTAAATCACAGACTGCTGTGAAAACATATTCCTCCCTGACAAGACAGGATCCAAGGTTGCATTTGGCGGCAGGCACTCTCTTCGTGTTATGTTGGCCCAGCGCAGTCCGTCCTCTTTCCTCCACTGGCCCAGCGCGGTCCGTCCTCTTTCCTCCACTGGCCCAGCGAGGTCCGTCCTCTTTCCTCCACTGGTTTGAAAACATGTCACAGGACCGTGTCTCACGACAATGTAAGACTCTCCCGGGGGTGTGTGTTAAGTGATGGCAACACACTCCAAAGGTCTAACTGGCCTTGGAAGAGAAGATAATTAAGCTGTGGCCATCCCCTGGGGGGTGTGTGTGTGTGTGCGCGCCATCCCCTGGGTGTGTGTGTGTGTGTGCGTGTGCGTGTGTGTGTGTGTGTCGGGAGAGGAGAAATAGGGAGCACACCTGTCTGGACTCTCCCCGTCAGACGCTGGAAACGGCCTCATCCTCCATTCACATCAAGTATGGGATCCCAGCGTGGGTGCAGACATATTCAGTAACACATGCCAGGGGTGACAGTTGGGCCGTGTCAGCATTTCTATTACCAATGCCTGTGTTTAGAGCTCTTTATGCAGTCCAGAGTGCTGCAGGCCAAAGACTGACGTGAAGACGTGCCGTGTCTGCCGTGCGCTCAGTCGCGTCCGACTCTCTGTGACCCCGTGGACAGCAGCCCACCAGGCTCCTCTGTCCATGGGATTCTCCAGGCCAGAATACTACAGTGGGTTGCCATGCCCTCCTCCAGAGGATCTTCCTGACCCAGGGACAGAACCTGCGTCTCGTGTCTCCTGCATTGGCAGGTGGGTTCTTTACCACTGCACCACCTGGGAAGCCTCAGACCAAAAAAAAAAAAACAAGGAAGCAGAAACTGCGAGGGAAGCCCATCTGCCTTATGAGGTGAGAGGTAAATACTAAAATTAGTTTTAAAGTAATGTGGGGCTGATTTCTGTGTTTTCCCTTGCCTGTTTTGGTATGAGAGGTGAAAACCGAAGTTTCACTCATGGCTTCTGAGAGAGTCCACAGGTCTATGACTTTGGTTTCCGATAGCTGCCTTTAGAAGTGAACCCATCAATACTGTGTTCTGAGAGATGATGGGCCCAGCATCTCCTGCAGCGGGGAGGGCTGGAAAGAAACTAGAGTAGGGTCTGTATGAGGGTTCATAGGGCAGATGAAGCTACATAACACATAGGTTAGTGTCTTTTCTTCAAGAGTTGTACAACAGAAAAGTTGAGTATAAATTCAATTTTAGCAAGTCAGATTTAATTTTGATTGTATTCAGAAAACAAAATAGATGAAACTATCTTACAGTTTATTCTTTATAATTTTAGAGCAAAACAAACATGGTAGTATTTATTATTAATTTACTTTCATATATCAGATTAAAAAAATCTGCTTACAAAGAGGAAAACAAGCCAACAAAAATGCAGTGAGTACAAAATGCAGTGAAATGGAATGCAAACTGAATAGCTAAGTACCAAGAAGCTGAGGGACAAAGCATAAATCAGATCCGAGGGGGTCAATGAGAGAAGGTTGCATTTCTGTGTACACACTGCTCTTTCTGAACACTGCCATCCAACATTCCAGGCCAGATGGGAGAGGCAGACTGTGCAAATAGAGTCCGACAGCTCACCGCAGGAAAAAAAATATTAGATATTTTCATCCTACTCCAGAGGCATGGAAGCCAAAATGTAAACAGTTTTAAAGTCAACTGTTGGTTATCCACATTCTAGAAGGAAAGAAGAAAGGCACTGATAATCTAAGAGTAGATAAATAGAAAGGAAAATGAGTTGGCTTTGGAATGCTCTTATTTTTTGAATGTAGGAATACCCATGTTCGTGGAACTCACAAAGCTGCCATGAGTATTATAGTAATGAGGTGGTAGAAATCTCCTCTAGAAATTAAACTTTTTCACCATTTGATTAGAGCAGGTGAAAGGACAGAAAGTTAAGTGACAACCTTAAAGACCCAGTCAGATTGACGACTCAGGTTCTATGGGTCAACTCAACTCTTTGTGTAAGTGTAATTTTGGAATTTGGCATAAAAGCATGGCATGAACCAATAACCCAGTCCACACTTGGGAATACAGGAAAGTAATTTTGAAAAGTTCTACTGAGCACTCAATTCCCTTTCAAGGTGTAAGTTATCTTTTTTTAGTTCAGTTGCCTCTCTAACCTTTTTTCATTGCCTTGCTACGTCTTTCAATAAATGCAGGCTTCTTATTCTCACCTGTATTATACTGAGCAATTTCTCCATTTCTCTTCTCTCCCCAAGGTCTGCTGCCTCACTTACGTAAGCTGTTTTCTGAACCTTGCTCTAGACATTCTCCTTGAAAGCTTTTGCCCATGAATGTTTCAAATAAAATATCAACAAAGATTCCTCCAGCCCCACTTTAAGTTAGAGAAGTACACACTGCTAAACTCTACAACTGAACTTTTCCTGTGAGTGGTTGGATGGACACCACAAGCTTCCAAGCCAAAATGAAGGACATTAACTACTCCCTGCTCATGCCAAGTGACGCTAGATCCATCCATAAGCCTGCTTCCCAAACTATAGCCCAAGGTCACAACCATCAAAAAATGAGCCAAGAGCTTCTCCAGGCCCTTCCTTCTACCATGATTCCCATATACCTACAATTAGTGCAATGAACCCTTGGACAGCAAGGTCAATCCAGTCCATCCTAAAGGAAATCAACTCTGAATATTCACTGGAAGGACTGATGCTGAAGCTGAAGCTCCAATACTTTGGCCACCTGATGCAAAGAAAAAAGAAAAGACCCTGATGTTGGGAAAGACTGAGGGCAGGAGGAGAAGGGGGCGACAGAGGATGAGATGGTTGGATGGCATCGCTGCTCAATGGACATGAGTTTGAACAAACTCAGGGAGATAGTCAAGGACAGGGAAGCCTGGTGTGCTGCAGTTCATGAGGTTGCAGAGTAGGACATGACTGAGCGACTGAACAACACACGTGCTTCAGAGTCAAGCCAAAGCAGATTTGGATCCCAGTCTTACCATTTACTAGCTATGGATTCTTGGCAAAGCTCTTAAACGCCTCTGAGCCTTTGTTTCTTCATCTCTAAAATGGGGATAATAAAAGTACCTATCTCTTAACAGGTGCTGTGAAAACAGAGAGACAGTGTGGGCAGGCTGCTTGGCACAACAGTTTCCGACTGTTGATTTAATTTTCCACGGGCATTCCCCACGCTCTAAATTGAGGTGAAGATTTGAAATTTATGGTCAACATCTAGCCTGAGTGATCCTATTCTGCCCATGTGAAATTAAACTTCCTCTTGATGTTGGATATTGCATATCTATATCTATATAATAGTCTGTTCAGACTTAAAATGTTGACCAGTGCTGCCAGGCACTGCTGAATAGAGCAGAGCAGGGCAGGGCTATTATGACAGGAAGAGAAATGAACAGTACTTAATGAACTTCCATTTCAATTGAGCAGGGTTTTAATAAAAAAAAAAAAAAAAAGGGAAAGGTTTTTATAAATTCTTTGCTCAGCAACAATAAAAAAAAGGAAAAGAGCACTCAGCTGGGAACAATAGCTACTCAGCTCATAAAAATCATTAGAAGGAACATTTTCTTTGTCTACCAAGTCCAGCAATTTCACTGGTGGGCAGTGATCCAGATCACTAAGATTCCACCTAAAAAATGAGCCCAGAGAATCTTCTCAAGTTTTCCAGCTAGTATATTAACTAATCTCCTAATGTGTCTAACTCCACTGTAAGTATAATTCTGTCTCATACTTCATGGTCTATTTTTGACAAGCAGATGATACTGACCTGGTGCTAACAGGACATGCCCTTTGGGCTGCCTTTCCATCAAGAGGGAGGCTTGGTGCTGGCACGTCTCCTGTACTCTGCTGCTAGCAAACCCTCCTGGCAGCCAGAGGCCTTTGTTCAGGAGGTGCTGGGCGAGGTGCAGAAGGCTTGTGGATGGCGTGGTTCCCACTGTGTGAAATGAGCTGGCCTCCTTGGGTACTTCACTTCTCACTGCAGCCTCTGGAGTTCATCCTAAGGGGGTGGAGTCATAGAAACTGTATTTTTGACATTAACAGCCTGGTTGATTCATCTTCCCCCACAATGTCATGAAGCTACCTTAAGCTAATCGCCAACTAATCGCCAAATGTGTTGCAGATTCAAGGTCCCCCATGACAACCAGAGGATTTCTATACTTGGGATAAAGTATGTTATTTCTTATGACCCTGCTGGGTAATCACAAACATACCCAATCATACAAGTCTTAGAATTTCTTAATTCAAAAGCATCGGGGGGTGGGGGGTGGGGCAGATTTCTCTAAGAACCTGTTCTTCCTTCTGTTTGAGAATCCAACACATTTTAAAAATGAGCCAATTTTGTATTTTCATTGCCTGATAAAGTAAATATTCTATTTGCTGAATAACCAAAATGCACTTCAAACCAAAACGAAATGATTGGAAAATTAAATAAAACAATGTCTCCCACAATGAACACACTTTTGTCTTTATTAAACTTCTACTTTTGACTTCAAGCTAGAGACTGGCACCATCAACCATACTATACATGGCATTCTGTGCCCCCTTTAGATAACTGTCCACTTGACTTACACTTTCTCTGGAATATGGGAAGTAACTGCTTTGTTTTCAAAAGGTCTTTCCTGCTCCCTCAGACTGCTTCTAAGATGTAAGAATAAACAAAAACTGCATCAACAAAGAACTTAATTAAGAAGAATCTGCAATAATAGCAAATATATAAAGGCAATACTTACTGAAGATTGGTAACCATTCAAGTAAGCTTTCTACAGATAATAAGGAGTTGACGATGGGTAGCCGCTTAGCCAATTTCATAAGTATTCTGGCATTTATAAGTATTCTGAGACTGACTACTGAATTAAT
Organism: Bos mutus; assembly: GCF_027580195.1. Lineage (NCBI taxonomy): Eukaryota > Metazoa > Chordata > Mammalia > Artiodactyla > Bovidae > Bos > Bos mutus. Next base: position 13,182,619 of record NC_091628.1, on the reverse strand, counting down.
ATCTACCTAAAATAATAGTTGTATCACCTGAAACTACACCAGTTGGTTGAACTTAAATTCGATATTCCTGGAGAATTTTTTAAAGGCAAAGCCTTAGCTGATTTGATTGGGGCGGGGGGTGGGGGGGCGGTGAAAATCCAGACCTACTACATATTAAAAGTGATAACCGCTTGATGGTCACTAATTTTTTCACCATTCTCTGTATGTCTTCTCCTTTTGAATCTTGGGGGGCTCCATGAGTTTTCCATCAAAACTGCCAGTTTTCAGACTCAGGCTGAGTTTGAAGCTTCCTCTTCCTGTCTCTTAGACCCCAGCTGCTGTGATGCGATTAACACCTCTGTAGTGTGGAGGCTCCAGGCCGACACCCCCAGTTAACCTCCAAGCCAAAAGTTCCAGTTGATGCTTCATGAGCGGAGATGAACTGTCTCCACCATGCACTACTTAGATGGAAAATTCAAGAGTACAATCAGTGATTACTGGAACATATACCAAACCTTATTTCAAGGTATTCTCACAGAGGGGATACTGAAAGAAGCAATAATTGCATTTTTTGAGCATTTGCTATATGACTAAATGCTTTATTTATACAACCTTATTCCATATAACAACCTTTTTCAGTTCAGTTCAGTCGCTCAGTCGTGTCCGACTCTTTGCAACCCCATGAATCGCAGCATGCCAGGCCTCCCTGTCCAGCACCAACTCCCGGAGCTTACCCAAACTCACATCCATCGAGTTGGTGATGCCATCCAGCCATCTCATCCTCTGTCGTCCCCTTCTCCTCCTGCCCCCAACCCCTCCCAGCATCAGGGTCTTTTCCAATGAGTCAGCTCTTCGCATGAGGTGGCCAAAGTACTGGAGTTTCAGCTTCAGCATCAGTCCCTCCAATGAACACCCAGGACTGATCTCCTTTAGGATGGACTGGTTGGATCTCCTTGCAGTCCAAGGGACTCTCAAGAGTCTTCTCCAACACCACAGTTCAAAAGCATCAATTCTTCGGCGCTCAGCCTTCTTCACAGTCCAACTCTCACATCCATACATGACCACTGGAAAAACCATAGCCTTGACTAGATGGACCTTTTTAGATAGGGTTATTATTTTCTCTATTTTATAGATGAGGCAATTAAAGCCTTGCAGATTAATTGCCCCAGATTATGTGATAGGAGGATAGTACTTAAAACCAGGTGTCTGATTTTTGGGCACACACTCAACAGATAAATGAGAATAGAATGAAGGAAATTTCAAGCTAGTGCTGGGGACTTAAATTTTCATGAACACAGTGTGGACTAGAAAATGATGTCAACTAACAGGTATGTTCTGAGGGTACCCCAATATTGCATAACATAACTTTCAAAACTAGTGGTTACATTTTTTGAAGCATAGTATTCAAAAAACATTTTTTTTAGTACTTACAACTTTATGATGTCTACAAAGTCCCAAGTGCTCCACTCTTAAGGAGGTTACAAAGACAAATGACAAGATTCTTGCTCTAAAGGTTCTTGTACTTTTGTAGAAGAAATAAGTCATGTCACACAAAGAGTTGTTTCACAAGTTACCAAATGTGAAGAATAAAGTGCTACGGGAATGTATTCGTTCATTTAACAAATATTTATTGAGTGTCAATGTAGCAGTGACCAAGACAGATACAATCCTTGTTCACTGAGAGCTGACAATTCATGGGATTACTTTTGCTGGAAGCACCAGAAAAGGAGAGACAGACTTTTCAGCTTGGCCTTCAACTATCCCCAGGCTTAGAACACGTGGAGATCTGGGTATCAGGAGGGCACTCAAGGTACCGGGGCAGCAGTGGGCCAGAAAACATACTAAAGCACAAAAAACTGTGACACACAGGGGATTTTAAAGCGAGAGCCGTATTTCAGTGACCCTAAGAATCAATTTCAAGTCAGGCCATCCATTATTTCATGTACCAAAGGAAAACACGGTTAACATTTAGAGCAGTGGCTCTCTACCTGGGGCAATTTTGCCCTCCAAGGAACGTTTGGCAACATCTAGATACATTTTCGGTTGTCACAACAGAGGGGGCGCTCCTGGCCTTTCGTAGGTGCAGGCAGGGATGTTGCTAATCATCCTACCATACACAGGAGAGCCCCCCACAAGCAGGAATCAGCAGCTCAATGAGTCAGTATCACCAATGCTGAGAACTCCCAACTACAGGATGTCGTAAAATCAAAGATGCCTCTAGACTATTACAAGAGTGTTTAAGACAGATGAAACGTGGTAGTTCTGTTTACCTGGGATGAGCCCAGCGTCGTAAAGCAGTACAAGAAATATGCTGGTATTCTGACTCTCTCTTTTCTCCCTTTTAGAAAAGTGATGATAACCAGGGGCTGTGTTGAGGGGGAAAAAAAAAATAATTGAATGCACTGCACATTACAGGGCCAGCCCTTCCAGACTGTGTGTTCATCCGTTACTTTGGAGAAACCCTGCACTCCAATGAACTAATATACCCTATTTCTGCTAATTCTGACTCACCCATCATATGGTATATCTCATTGTTTTTAAAGCCCAGCTCTACGCTACTGATTCTATGACACGCCCCCCTGACGCCCAGTGTAAAATAGTCTTTTATTTTGAACTTCTTTGCCTATCATCTGTGCCTCTCTAATAGTACTCCTGTGGTTTATCTTTCCTCTAAATTCAAGTTCCTTTGGGTCACGATCCGTGCCTGGTTCACACCTGGAACTCCTGAGGACCCCTACAGTGCCTCACCCGCTACAGGTGGTACAAATATTTGTAGAATGCATAATTGAATAAGTACACAGCACCAGAAGACTATATAATTAAGTACGAATCCCTCAGACTTCTCCCAGCAATTTCCAGGCTTTCCTCACAGGGCTCATTCTGTAAACCTTTAATCATTTTAGCAGCTCTCCAAGTTCTCATGCTACAGCCTTGGGATCTCTGGGAGAGCAGTGTTCTTTCCTAACCACTGCTTTACAAAACACCCTTTAGTAAATTCCATCAAGCTTCAGTTCACTTTCCTGGGGTGGCAGTCAGGGTTTCGTCTCATAACATTTAAAGCACTTCACATAGGCAGAGTGCTAAATTCCTTTGAAGAAACAAGGGACAATGCGAGCATAAATATAAGCAGCAAAAAATTCTACACTCTTGCTCCCAAATTCCAATTATATTACTGATAATGATACTGCTGCAGGGGCTGGGGTCGGGGGAACTTAGTAGTAGAAGTCTTCAAATGTATGACTATCAGAGAGAGGAAGAAAATGAGGGGGAAAGATCAGTGCTAGAGTTTCCATGTGCTCCTTTGAAAGCTAATACAAAGCTAGACTGTTCATCTTTTATTATCACATAGCTCAGACACGGAAGAAATGGCTGTGGTCGGTGCACATATGAAATTGTGAATGCCACGGTTTAGACTAATGTGCAGGACAGCTTTTATAAGGCCCCCCTTCTTCTCCCTCAGAGTGGTCCTTGAGCGTCCATCAGTGTTTGGTGGTTGCTTCTAGCAGGTCTTTCGCTTCATTAATTTTGGTTGCTAAGTAAGGAGACCCACCTGAGAGGACAAAGAAAAGAAAATGGATTAAAGGACACTTCACTACTGACATTTTTTAAAGTCTCAAATAAAGAAAAACACTCAGTTAGATGTCTCTGATATTTTCCCACACATTCATGCCCTGACAAATTATTTTATAAGCTCTCTAGAAATCACAACAGTATAACTTAAACTCGTTCAATGAAGCACTACAGATACCTAACAGTCAAGGATAATCTCTGAGAAAAATAAACTTATGATCAGGAGTAATTTAAAACACACTCAAACATTTCACTGGTCAGACATTACCTTTCAAATGCCAAATATCTGATCAGAGAATTTTCTGAAGTGGATGGTTAGGTAAATAAAATAACAGTCCTTCTCCAAGATGTAATTTTTTCTGTTTGTTTTTAAGGAAAGAACATTCTTCTATGAAGGAAGTTATCTTTCTGAAGGAGGTGAAGCAATCCAAGGGTGCCTTCAAAGTTTTATCAAACCATACATTTTCATAAAAATAAGTTAAAAAGGCAACTATATACTACCCAGCTCTAAAAGTATTTCACTAATATTGGTCAATATTAGTAAATAATATTATAACAAATCAGTGATAATAAAAATAACGTTAAAGGGTATGCCCCCTGCTCTCTGACACAGTGCCATCAGAATACTTATGGAGCACAGACAGCGTCACTGCGCCTTAAATAAAATGAAGTCAGTTTTCATAATTCTTCACAATGAATTATTTCTAACGTAAAGAGCAAGAGGAAAACTGAGGTGAATTTCAAATTCAGAATCATTATAAATGACAAACAGGAGCTCCCTTACATATAAAAATACTGGCCCCAAACTGTCACACTAAAAATATTTAAGCATCATACACCTTCTAACTTCTAGTCCTGAACACTTTCATGCTTAACACTCAAGCTAACAGTCCAGCTCACCAGTCTCTGTGTTTGTTTTTTATTTTTTATTCTCCCCCTTGAGTACAAATGATCCACAGCTGTTGAAAACATCTTAAGACCTGAGTGGCTCACAACAAACCACACACACACAAAACATCTAGACAGCAGTGGCGTATGCACTGTCCTGACTTTATCTGGGCCTTTTACTGATATCACACCACCCATTTGAGAAGGAAAAAGGAAGCAGGAAATGAATCAGCAATGGAAGGGTGGCGCTCAAGGAGCTATAGTTAGCTTTCCACCCTTGAGGAGATCACTGACATTTTCACATCAAGATCTGAATTGCTATAAGCACTTACGGAATGAATATATCAGAGTGTCCTTGAATACACAGTAAGAATCAGAAATGAAACCAATGCAAGTTTCCATATGCGCTTGGTTATGAAATAAACTGATATCAGGATTATCTTTGAAAATGATCTCAGAATTAGGTAATGTCACTCTTGGTGGTAAGCTGTTTCCATTTTTAGAGTTACCAAGGTAATGCCAGGCATCTTGTATACCCTCCACAAATATTAAAATATTAATTGAACTCAAACATAACCTTTAATTGATTGAAATGCATTCTGGATATTTCAATCATTGGCCATAATATGCTCAGTTAGCAGAAAGAAAAAAAAGAAAAGCACAGAAGATCGAAAGTCTCATTAAACATTATATTTATTGATGGCAATGCTAGAGGAAATGACTGACAGTTTACTCAGAACAACACTGAATTCCCCTCACCCTCTTAGTGAGAGGGACACTGGACTTTTCACTTACGTGCATGGCTGAAACTCTGGGTTCAGTTCTCATTCTACCCTTATTCTATCTTCCTAAAACTGGGCAAAGTTCCTAAGCCAAAAATTACAATTGCTATACGCCCTTTGGGGGCTTCCCTGGTGGCTCAGTAGAGTCCACCTGCAATGCAGGAGACCTGGGTTCGATCCCTGGGTCGGGAAGATCCCCTGGAGAGGGGAATGACAACCCACTCCAGTATTCTTGCCTGGAGAACTCCATGGACAGAGGAGCCACAGTCCACGGGGTCGCAAAGAGTCGGACATGACTAAGCAACCAACACAGGCGCACGCACACACACGTACATATTCCCACTGAACAGTGCTTGGTTCAAATCAGCATCTGTCAGTGGGAGGCACTCCTGTGAAATCTGGAAAGCGGAAAAGAGAAAGGCTTTCTTGCTGGGCCTCTTTTTACTGCCGCTAGCAAGCGGGATCGTGGTGCTGTGAGGGCAGCAACTACGCTTTTTGTACAGCCCTAGCGGTGGTCCCTGGGGTAGTCAGTGAGGAGCTCCTCTGACAGAGCAGCTCTGTAATTACCAGCGGAGCCACTTTTGCAAGCCAAGCCTAAAATTTACTCCTTTAGACCTCGCAACAATTTATAACCATTCATTTCCTGCACTAAATGCTCTTCTGCTTAAAACACCTTGTTTCTGGCACTAAATCTCAACTGACAGAAAATATATAGGATACATATCCTTTATTTAATGGAAAAATACACTTTTGAATCTTTCAGTCCTGTTCAGATTTCTTGGATTCCATTTAATCAGAAAACTCACCCCCAAACTCGATCTCGAACCTTTGTACCTTCACTGTATGACTACTGGAGCTCTTCAGCTTTGGGCTTTCGTGGACTATTAGGTTTTAGACCACCCCTCCCACTGATACCAACTAGAACACTTCAATACAATTCAAACACAGCAGTATGAAGGCACTGGAGGTCTACCAAGTCAGCCAGGACTTGAGTGTCAAGATCCTGGAGATAAGGAAATGTGCTGTGATCAGTCCAACATTCTGCGCTGCTTCTTGTCTTCAAAGAAATCAGACACAAAATAGTACATACGATACAATTCCACTTGCATGAAACACATCTACAGTGGGAGAACGTAGAATGGTGACTGCTCAAGATGGAGCAGAGACTAGCAATGAGAAAGAACACCAAGGAACCTTTTCAGCTTTGAAATGTTCTACGTCTTCATTATGCTAGTGTTACATGGGGGTATGTATTTCTCAAATCTCATCAAACCATGCATTTAAATATACATTTTATTGTATGCAAATTATAGATCAATATGGTTGATGAATAAACTAACCAGCAAACTATATGTTGGTTACAAGATACCATCTTTTTTTTTTTTTGAGACAATCTTTCTAAAGCAATATAAAAAGGCATACACCAATGAAAGTAAAGTTGGCACTGGTATGCTAATTATCAGATGAAGTACACTTTAAGGCAAAATCCAACACTAGCAATAAAAGGGAGAAATTTCGAAGTGTTAAAAGGGCCAATCTTAAATTTGAATATATCTGATAACATATGATATGCAGATGATACCATCCTTATGGCAGAAAGTGAAGAACTAAAGAGCCTCTTGATGAAAGTGAAAGAGGAGAGTGAAAAAGTTGGCTTAAAGCTCAACATTCAGAAAACTAAGATCATGGTATCTGGTCCCATCACTTCGTGGCAAATAGATGGGGAAACAGTGGAAATAGCAGCTGACTTTATTTTCGGGGGCTCCAAAATCACTGCAGATGGTGACTGCAGCCATGAAATTAAAAGACGCTTACTCCTTGGAAGGAAAGTTATGACCAACCTAGACAGCGTATTAAAAAGCAGAGATATTACTTTGTCAACAAAGGTCCATCTAGTCAAGGCTATGGTTTATCCAGTAGTCATGTATGCATGTGAGAGTTGGACTATAAAGAAAGCTGAGCGCCGAAGAACTGATGATTTTGAACTGTGGTGTTGGAGAAGACTCTTGAGAGTCCCTTGGACTGCAAGGACATCCAACCAGTCCATCCTAAAGGAAATCAGTCCTGGGTGTTCACTGATGTTGAAGCTGAAACCCTAATATTTTGGCCACCTGATACGAAGAGCTGACTCATTTGAAAAGACCCTCTTTCTAGGAGGGATTGGGGGCAGGAGGAGAAGGGGACGACAGAGGATGAGATGGTTGGATGGCATCACCGACTCAATGGACGTGAGTTTGAGTGAACTCCGGGAGCTGGTGATGGACAGGGAGGCCTGGCGTGCTGCGGTTCATGGGGTCGCAAAGAGTCGGACATGACTGAGTGACCGAACTGAACTGATAACATAGGTTTAAGATATATAAGAAAAACAAGGACAGAACTAAAGGGGGAAACACATGAATCCATAATCAATGAGAGATTTAATATACCTCTCTCAGTAATCCATGGAAGGGTTAGATAAAACGAAATACTGAACACACTTGATCTAAATGACATACAGAAAGCACTCCACCCTACAACTGCAGAGTGACCTCCATTTAAACAGCACACAGAACATTTACTGAAGTCAACATGTGCTGAGCTCTAAAGCAAGTTTCAACAAACTTCAAAGACTCAAATCACAATAAGCAGTGCTACCTGAATTCAGTTCCATGGATCAGTGCTGGGGTACAGGTGTTACTGAACCACAGTGAGAGTTACTGAACTAAACTAGGTTTAGAAACTGAGAGCAAGTGTTCAGCAAATACTACAGCCAAACATAATACCGTGCATCTGCAGAATCTAATGATGAAAAATTAGGGCTTAGATCTTGTATGTCTTTTTATTTCAATTTTCTAATAAAATCATTTTTGTTATATTTTACAAAAGTTACCAGCCCAACAGAGATTGGGAAAACAAAAAACAAGTCCTCTATCAAGACAGTTTGAGAAGTACTGATACATGAATTAACAATGGTAGAATTAAGCTGAAAATCAGTAATACAGATAGGGAATTACAATGTTTGGAAATTAATCAATATACTTGTAAATTACCTAAGCATCAAGGAAAATATCACAACAGAAATTAGCATTCAAGATAATTAACCAAGCCAAAGGTTAGATTTCTGAGAAAAACTAATTAAGTTCCTAGCAATGCATTTAAAATTTAAATGAAATAAATTCTAAGAAAAATAATGTATCAAGATAAAATGATACAAGAAGAAATGGAAAAATCAAGAGAATTGTAACTGTTTAAGAAACTGAATCTGTAACTAAAAACCTTCCCACAGATAAGAATTCTGGCCAGGATAGGTGTATCAGTAAATTTTTCTGAAAAAAATAGGAGAAAAAGAAAACATTTTAATTCTTTTTATGAGTAGCATTCTTTGAGACAAACTCTGATAAAAAATATATCACAAGATAAACACAGATGCAAAAGCAAATATCAGCTTATCAAATCAGACTAAATTCATAACCAAGTTAGGTTTATATGAGAAATCCAAGACTGGCTTTAACATTAGAAAATTAATCAATTTAATTCATTACATCAACATAAGGAAGAATACATGTATAATCACTTAAACAAATGCAGAAAATGTACACTCACGATAAAAACTTTAAGTAAGCTAAGAATAGAGGGAAACTTCTTTTATGTGAGAGGAAGTTATCAAAAAAATATAGCAAATATCATACTTAGTAGTAAAATGCAGAAACCTTTGGCTCTGAGATAAGCAACAAGGAAAAGATATCTACTATCATTTCTATTTAACACTTTATTGGAGTTTCTGGCCGTATATTATAATCAATGTCCCCCTCCACTCCCTCCCCCAAAGGACTAAAAAGAAAGAAACTGTCATTCGTCATAAACTGAATGACTGAGTAAGCAAAAAAATCAAAAGGCTCTAACGACAAAATCACAGAATTAATAACTAAATCTAACAAAATGGTGGATATGACAGCAATTTAAACAAAAATTAAATTTTTATGCCCTAGAAATAAGTATATAGTGTACACTTTTAAAACAACACAATATATAATAGCATTTGAATAATCAACACCTAGGAACAAATCTAACAAATGATGCATAACTACAAACTGAAAAATCTCATTGAAATAAAGTAACCTAAATAACACCCAACAAAGATGTCCTTTTCATTATAGGGGACTGGAAGGCAAAAGTAGGAAGTCAAGAAACACCTGGAGTAACAGGCAAATTTGGCCTTGGAGTACAGAATGAAGTAGGGCAAAGGCTAAAAGAGTTTTGCCAAGAGAACGAACGCACTGTTCAGGTATGACCTAAATCAAATCCCTTACGATTATACAGTGGAAGTGAGAAATAGACTCAAGGGATTAGATCTGATAGACAGAGTGCCTGAAGAACTATGGACGGAGGTTCGTGACATTGTACAGGAGACAGGGAGCAAGACTATCCCCATGGAAAAGAAATGCAAAAAGGCAAAATGGTTGTCCGAGGACGCCTTACAAATAGCTGTGAAATGAAGAGAAGTGAAAGGCAAAGGAGAAAAGGAAAGTTATAACCTCTAAATGCAGAGTTCCAAAGAATAGCAAGGAGAGATAAGAAAGCCTTCCTCAGCAATCAGTGCAAAGAAATAGAGGAAAACAACAGAATGGGAAAGACTAGAGATCTCTTCAAGAAAATTAGACATACCAAGGGAACAATTCATGCAAAGATGAGCACAATAAAGGACAGAAATGGTATGGACCTAACAGAAGCAGAAGATATTAAGAAGAAGTGGCAAGAATACACAGAAGAACTATACAAAAAAGATCTTCATGACCCAAATAATCATGATGGTATGATGACTCTCCTAGAGCCAGACATCCTGGAATGTGAAATCAAGTGGGCTTTAGGAAGCATCACTACAAACAAAGATAGTGGAGGTGATGGAATTATAGTTGAGCTATTTCCAATACTAAAAAATGATGCTGTGAATGTGCTGCACTCAATATGTCAGCACATTTGGAAAACTCAGCAGTGGCCACAGGACTGGAAAAGGTCACTTTTCATTCCAATCCCAAAGAAAGGCAATGCCAAAGAATGTTCAAACTATCGCACAATTGCACTCATCTCCCACGCTAGCAGTGTAATGCTCAAAATTCTCTAAGTGAGGCTTCAACAGTACGTGAACCGAGAACTTCTAGATGTTAAAGCTGTATTTAGCAAAGGCAGAGGAACCAGAGATCAAACTGCCAACATCCACTGAATCATCGAAAAAGCAACAGAGTTCCAGAAAAACATCTACTTCTGCTTTATTGACTATGCCAAAGCCTCTGACTGTGTGGACCATAACAAACTGTGGAAAATTCTTAGAGAGATGGGAATATCAGACCACCAGACCTGCCTCTTGAGAAATCTGTATGCAGGTCAGGAAACAACAGTTAGAACTGGACATGAAACAACAGAATGGTTCCAAATCAGGAAAGGAGTTCATCAAGGCTGTATATTGTCACCCTGCTTATTTAACTTATATGAAGAGTACATCATGAGAAATGCTGGCCTAGATGAAGCACAAACTGGAATCAAGATTGCTGGGAAAAATATCAATAACCACACATATGCAGATGACACCACCCTTCTGGCAGAAAGTGAAGAAGAACTAAAGAGCCTCTTGATGAAAGTGAAAGAGGAGAGTGAAAAAGTTGGCTTAAAGCTCAACATTCAGAAAACTAAGATCATGGCATCTGGTCCCATCACTTCAAGGCAAATAGATGGGGAAACAGTAGAAACAGTGAGAGATTTTATTTTCTCGGGCTCCAAAATCACTGCAGATGGTGATTGCAGCCATGAAATTAAAAGACGCTTGCTCCTTGGAAGGAAAGTTATGACTAGCCTAGGCAGCATATTAAAAAGCAGAGACATTACTTTGCTAACAAAGGTCTGTCTAGTCAAAGCTATGGTTTTTCTAGTAGTTATGTATGGATGTGGTAATTGCACTATAAAGAAAGCTGAAGCTGAAGAACTGATGCTTTTGAACTGTGGTGCTGGAGAAGACTCTGGAGAGTCCCTTGGACTGCAAGGACATCCAACCAGTCCATCCTAAAGGAAATCAGCCCTGAATATTCATTGGAAGGACTGATACTGAAGCTGAGAGTCCAATACTTTGGCCACCTGATGTGAAGAGCTGACTCATTTGAAAAGGCCCTGATGCTGGGAAAGACTGAAGGCAGGAGGAAAAGGGGACAACAGAGGATGAGATGGTCAGATGGCATCACTGATTCGATGGACATGAGGTTCAGTAAGCTCTGGGAGTTGATGATGGACAGGGAGGCCTGGTGTGCTGCAGTCAATGGGGTCACAAAGAGTCGGACACGACTGAGTGACTGAACTGAACTGAAATAAATGAAAGGATGTCTTGTACATGGATTTGAAAAATCACTATTGTAAAGATGTCAATTTGCTCCATACTGACTGACAGATTTATAGTGATCCCAATCATATATTATCACCCTGCTTATTTAACTTATATGCAGAGTACATCATGAGAAACACTGGGCTGGAAGAAGCATAAGCTGGAATCAAGATTGCCGGGAGAAATATCAATAACCTCAGATATGAGATGACACCACCCTTATGGCAGAAAGTGAAGAGGAACTCAAAAGCCTCTTGTTGAAAGTGAAAGAGGAGAGTGAAAAAGTTGGCTTAAAGCTCAACATTCAAGCTTTAAAACTAAGATCTCAAAACTAAGATCATGGCATCTGGTCCCATCACTTCATGGGAAATAGATGGGGAAATAGTGGAAACAGTGTCAGACTTCATTTTGGGGGGCTCCAAAATCACTGCAGATGGTGACTGCAGCCGTGAAATTAAAAGACGCTTACTCCTTGGAAGGAAAGTTATGACCAACCTAGATGGCATATTCAAAAGCAGAGACATTACTTTGCCAACAAAGGTTCATCTAGTCAAGGCTATGGTTTTCCTGTGGTCATGTATGGATGTGAGAGTTGGACTGTGAAGAAAGCTGAGCGCCGAAGAATTGATGCTTTTGAACTGTGGTGTTGGAGAAGACTCTTGAGAGTCCCTTGGACTGCAAGGAGATTCAACCAGTCCATTCTGAAGGAGATCAGTCCTGGGTGTTCTTTGGAAGGACTGATGCTAAAGGTGAAACTCTAATACTTTGGCCACCTCATGCAAAGAGTTGACTCATTGGAAAAGACTCTGATGCTGGGAGGGATTGGGGGCAGGAGGAGAAGGGGATGACAGAGGATGAGATGGCTGGATGGCATCACTGACTCAATGGACATGAGTCTGAGTGAACTCCGGGAGTTGGTGATGGACAGGGAAGCCTGGAGTGCTGAGCGACTGAACTGAACTGAACTGAACTGAATCATATCCTAGGAGGTTTGTGTGTGAATTGTGAATGTGCATATGCAAACTGATGAGGCAGTTCCTAACTTACATTAAAATGTAAAGGGCCAAACATAGCTCACCCCTCACAAATCTTAATAACAAAATATATAAAGAGTTCATATACCAGAAATGAGGATTTGTTATAAAGCTAGATAATTAAAACATCATGGAGATTGGCACAAGAAATTAATCAAGGGAAGATGAAAGGAAATAGAGAAATAATTCCAACAAATAGTGCCAGACCACTTGGTTATCCAAATAAAAATAAGTGAAACTTTACCCTCGTCTCACACCATATACAAAATCCCATTCTAAGACGTAACTAGGTAAGATAATAACGTCTGCAGAAATTGACTTCATGACTTTGAGACAAGCAAAAATTTCCTAAACAATAAAAGCAATAATTATAAAGGTAAAGTTTCAACTATAACTGATCTGTAACAGTATTAAAAATTTCTATTAATGTATGAACGTCAATAAAGGTGGGCAAAAATAAGCCAAAGAGAAAAGATATATGTAATACAGTGGACTCATATCTAGAACAAAAGAGTATAGGATGTTCCCAAAAGTCAGGTAACAAAAGAGAGAAAAGAAACTGCAAAGAAAAAACGGATAAACGGCAGGATATTCATCATGTAATGATGGAGAAGGCACTGGCACCCCATTCCAGTACTCTTGCCTGGAAAATCCCATAGACAGAAGAGCCTAGTAAGCTGGGGTCGCGAAGAGTCGGACATGACTAAGCGACTTCACTTTCACTCTTCACTTTCATGCATTGGAGAATGAAATGGCAACCCACTCCAGTGTTCTTGCCTGGAGACTCCCAGGGACGGCGGAGCCTGGTGGGCTGCCTTCTATGGGGTCACACAGAGTCAGACACGACTGAAGTGACTTAGCAGTAGCAGCACTCATGCAATGAAATACTATGCAACAAAAAGAATCAATGAATTACTACAGGATTCACTGCTGCATGAATGAATTTCACAAAGATAATAAAATGAGGAAAGGCAAAGCATAGAAGACTACACACTTAGATGATATATATATATATAAAGTTCAAGAACAGGCAAAGCTTATCTATGGCAATAAAAACTAAAACAGTGGTCATTGGTGAGTGGGGAATGACTAGAAATGTACATGAGGAGAAAGCTTTGTGCAATTTTTTTTTTCATTAATATATTTTTTAATTGAAGGATAACTGCTTTACAGAATTTTGTTGTTTTCTGTCATAATCTGGGTACTGGCTACGTAAATGGATTCACTTCACGATAATGCATCGAGCTGTATATTTAATGAGCTGTGTACTTTTATGAAGGTATATTTAAGTTTTTAAAACTTTATTAAACACTAGAGATATGTTGACCTCCGTGAAGTCTGATGATACTACCAATTAATACTATCCAGAAATCACTGGGGCTCAGAAAACCTGTGATGAAGACCATAGTGATGAGGATAGTAATTAGGCATTATTCAAATGTATTATTTCCTTTCGTTCATCCAACTATCCTTTGTAGTTGCTCAGTTCTTATTTTCCTTACCTAAAGAGACTGAATCACAAAGAAGTTTAGTTACTTGCCCAACCCTAGCCACAGAGTTAAAATGAGGTAGGGTCAGGACTCCCAGGAAGGTTACCATACCATGCTGTCTCTCAGTTTGGTTACATAATTATTTGTTTATTAAATTTCTACCATGTTAAACATTTGGTTGTTGTAAACCCTTTCTACTTTCTTCAAGCCTGTAACTCCATCCTGGGTCCTCTTCCTTCCTGAGTGTGCTAAGTCACTTGGAGACTGACCCTATGGACAATAGCCCACCATTCTCCTCAGTCCATGGGATTCCCCAGGCAAGAATACTGGAGTGGGTTGCCATGCCTTCCTCTAGGGGTCCTCCCAACCCAGGGATCGAACTCGCATCTCTCATCTCCTGCATCAGCAGATGGGTTCTTTACCACTGTGCCACCTGAGAAGCCCTTTCCTTCTTGGGAAGATTGTAAAATCACACCTTGTGGTTTACTTTTAAAATATTAATATATGCTTATCTACTCATTAGATAGTACATATCTTGAAGAGAAATCATGCCTTAGATCTCGCTGAGTACACAGCAGGGACTTGAGACGTGTGTCCCTGATGGGGAGAAGGAAGTGGTGAATCACCATTCCCTTATCTTCTTGCATCAAGGACCAGTTTCACTAAAGTAAAATCACTCCAGAGAGACAGAAAATAGAACAAACAAATGTGTTAGGAGTGGATAAACATCTCTAGAAAGAAACATCTGAAAAACATCTGGGTAAAAAAAAAATCCTAACCAGCACAAGAGAAAATAAGCAAATAGTCTACAACTAGCAACTGCTGCCAGGTTAGGTACAGGCAGGCCTTATCTGATCAGACTTTGATTTATTGCACTTTGCAGATACTGAGTTTTTACAAATTGAAGGTCTGTGGCAACCCTGTGTCAAGTAAGTCTATTGGTGCCATTTTTATAGCAGGTTTATTTTTTAATTACAGTATGTATATACAGTTTTTTACAATTTACTTATTTTAATTGGAGGCTAATTACTTTATTGTGGTGGTCTTTGCCATATATTCACTCAGCCACAGGTGTACACGCGTTTCCCCGTCCCGAACCCCCCTCCCAGCTCCCTCCCCGTCCCATCCCCCCGGGTTGTCCTGGTGCACCGGCGTTGAGCGCCCTGTTTCATGCATCGACCTTGGACTGGTCATCTGTTTCACATATGGTAATATACATGTTTCAAAGCTATTCTCTCAAATCATCCCACCCTCACCTTCTCCCACAGAGTCCAAAAGTCTGTTCTTTATGTCTGTGTCTCTTTTGCTGTCTTGCATATAGGATTGTCATTATCATCTTTCTAAATATGATATATATGCATTAATGTACTGTATTGGTATTTTTCTTTCTGACTTACTTCACTCAGTATAATAGGCTCCAGTTTCATCCACCTCATTAGAGCTGACTCAAATGTGTTCTTTTTTATAACTGAGTAAATTATTTCATTGTACACACTGTTTTTTAAGCATAATGCTATTTCACACTTAACAGACAACAGTATAGTAAAAACATAATTTTTCTATGTGTTGGGAAACCAAAATGTCTGTGTGACTTGCTTTATTGCAGTATTTGTTTTATTGGGGTGGTTTGGAACTGAATCCAGTATCTTTGAGGTATGGCTGTATAAGTTATTACTAATGTGAGTTTCATAGAAAATACACCAACTTGAAGATTAAGTTCTCTTTTATCCTTGGGTCTTCTTTATACAGATTTACATATTTCTTAGGCTTCCTCTGTAGCTCAGTTGGTAAAGAATCTGCCTGCAGTGCAGGAAACCCAGGTTCAATCCCTGGGTTGGGAAGATACCCTGGAGAAGGAAATGGCAACCCCCTCCAGTATCCTTGCCTGGAAAATCTCATGGACAGAGGAGCCTGGTGGGCTGCAGTCCATGAGTCGCAATGAGTCAGGCATGACTGAGCAACTAACACTTATTTACTTACACTTAACTCTGATTAAAACATGAATTTCTACATCCCAAGTCTGTAAGACTGAAGTAAAAAGCATTGCCATCTGCTGATTTGAAGGGTTCTTAAAGTTCACCCACCCTTCTTAAAAGAAAGATGTTAAAATCATGAAGCAGCATATAGGAGACTGACTTCCAGAATGAGGAGTTCCACTGACCCACTTCCCAATGCAACTGGTCAATACTATATAATAAACTCCCAACCACTGGAAGCCTCTAGAAACGGTCTTCAAAACAAAAATAAAAAAGAATTGAAGTATGAAAATTCAGTAAGAGAGGCAGGAGTCTGTGGGAAATAACTCGTTCCTTTCCCCCTCTCCACTCAGCAAGGCAGAGACTCCACACTGGACTGCTGCAGTCAGAACACAGGGCTCCCTCCCTCCCCAGCTCCGGCACAGAGGACTCGTTCTGGGAAGGGCTGGGTGGACCTGTATATTTCACTTCCGGCCCCCAGATCCCCAGTGCTGAGGCTCAGGCACAGGAAAGTGGATCAGAAGCTCTACCCTGGGCCTGGCTCCCTTAGAATAAATACTGGGACCTTGAAAACTCTTTTCCTAGTCCTCAAGGCATGGTGGTTCCAAACAGGAAAGGCATTCTGAGAAGGCCTTAGGCTACTTCACTAAAAGAATCCAGCCAGTTACTAAACAAATAAACAAACAACAATAACAAGCCTTCATCATCAGTGAAAGGGTGGCGGACCAGAGCTGGTATAATATATAATCTAATATATTCAGCTTCTAACAAAGTATTTCAAGGCATGTGAAGGAGCAGGCAAGTACGGCAGTACGACCCATGTATACATCATGAAAAAAGCCATGAAACTACCTGTGAGAGTGACCAAACGTTGGATTTATGGGAAACGATTCCAAAATAGCCATTATACATTCACAGAACTAAAATTTTACGTTATACATTCACAGAACCATACATTCACAGAACTAAAAGTTTTTAAAAACTTACTAGAAGGGCTCAAGAGAAGATCTGAACTGGCATAAGACAGAACTAGTGAACTTGAAGATACAGTGATTGATAGTATGTAAGCTGACATCAGAGAGAAAAGGGAATGAAGGGGAAAAAACCGTAACCTCAGAGAAATGTAGGACATCGTGAAATCCATAAATCATATGAAATGGGAGTACCAGGAGAGGAAAGGAGGGGGAAAAGTCTTTAAAGAAATAGTAGCTAAAAACGTTCCAAGGTTATTGAAAAACAATAACCTACATACCCAAGAATCTCAAACTCTAAGTAGGATTAATCTAATAAGACCTAAAACACACACCATAAAAAAATGCTAAAAGTCGAAGACAAGGAGAAAATATGGAAGGTATCATTAAATTAAATAAACAGAAATGCCATTAGATTGAGGTGGCTTTAGTGCCTTAGGAGACTATATAATCAAACTAAACCCTAAGCCAATAAGTCTCTCAACATTAAGAGATTAAAACCCAAGCACAACTAATCACACAGAGCCAACTAGGACTTTCCAAGTAAAGCAAATTCTTATGCTATAGCCAATCAAGTAACTCCTTGTTTGCTCTGCCTCTTCCATGGAAGTCTTTCCTCTAGAGGGCTCCTCACCACTTCCAGTTTGGTGCTGCCAAATTCAAGTCAATTTTTGCTCAAATAGACTCTTAAAATTTTTAATATGCCTCAGTTTACCTTTTAATAGTAGCAAAAGAAAGACAATGTGTCACTTATAATGGAAGCCCAATACGATAAAAGGCTAATTTAGCAGAAACCATGGAGAACAGGAAGGCCATGGAATAACATAATCACAGTCCTTAAAGAAAAAGCTGTGGACCAAGACCCGTTATTCAATAAAGCTGTTATTCAGAGACAAAGGTGAAACAGCATCCTAGATAAGCAAAAACTGAAAGAATTTACTGTTAACAGATCCACTTTAGAATAAATAAAGGAAATTCTTTAGGTTAAAAGAAAGTGACCTCAGATGGTAATTTAAATTGATATCTACAAAGAGTACTAGTAATATAGCTGTGTAATTATAAAAGACAATATAAATGCCTAATTTTGTTTTTTCTCTTAGCTGATGGAAAAAGTAATGGTATAAAATAATATGCATAAAACATATTATTGGGCCTATAACATATAGAAATGTAATACATGCATATTATATGTGCTATTAATAGCACAAAGGAGATCTGTAAGAGCAAAGGTGTTACAGATTGAGAAAATGACAGGAGACAGTAATGCTTCTAACAATGTACTGTTAGGCTTGTGACATTAGCAGATGTTATATGTATAACAATAATACCATAAAAGGGGGAAGTATTGAAGTATTATTTCTATATATAGTACAAGAATTAAGCTTGTCTAAATCTGAAGCTAATTCTGAAAACTTAAGATGTATATGGTTAGATCCTAGAGCAATCACTTTAAAAAAACCCTCAAAAATAATGAAGTAATAAAATCAAAATACTACATTAGAAAATATTCACTCAGTACAAAAGAAAACAGAAAGGAAGAAAAACAGAGGGGCAAAAAAGACACGAGACAGAAAACAAAAAGCAAATGCAGACATAAATCAAACTATATCAATAACATATGTGAATGGATTAACAATCCAATTAGTCATTACACTGTCAGGTTGGATTAAAACAACATGATCCAACAATAGTCCTTTTACAGGAGACAGATTTCAAATAAAATAATAAAAATAATTTTATTATTTTGGCTGTGCTGTACAGCATGCAGTATCTTAGCTCCCTGAACAGGGATCAGATTTGTGCCCCTTGCAGTGGAAAGACTAAGTCTTAACCACTGGACCACCAGGCAAGTCTTGAGACAGACCTTAGATTCAAAATCACAAATAAAAGAATTGGGAAAAAATGTATCATGAAACACCAACTATGGAAAAGCTAGAATGGCTATACTCATATGAGATTTTATAACAAAAAAAGTTACTAGAGATATAACATGGACTTCATGCTGCAGTCCATGGGTTGCAGAGAGTTGGACATGACCGAGTGACTGACATGACTGAGTGACTGAACAACAAAGAGATAAAACAATTATACTCAGGTGGTGCAGTGGTAAAGCATCCTCCTGCCAGTGTAGGAGACTCAAGAGAACAGGGTTCAGTCTCGGGGTCAGGAAGATCCCCTGGAGAAGGAAATGGCAACCCACGCCAGTATTCTCACTTGGAAAATCTCATGGACAGAGAAGCCTGGTGCACTACAGTCCATAGGGCCACAAACAGTTGGACAAGACCGAGTGACTGAGTGCACATGCATGCCTGTGTGCACATAAACACACACACACACACACACACACACACACACACACACACTCTAACAGAGCATCAAAATACATGAAACCAAAACGAACAGAGAAACAGACAATTCAACAATAAGAATGTCCTACTTTCAGTAAAGGATAGAACTAGACAGAAGGTCAACAAGGAAGTAGAAGACTTGTACAATGCTTAAACCAACTGGACCTGACAGACATCCACAGAACACCCCACCTAACAACAGAATATCCAGGAGGAATCATATGCTAGGCCATTAAACAAAGCTCGATAAGTTAAAAGGATAGAAGCAATACATTATCTTCTCCAACTACAACGGAATGAAATTAGAAATCAACGCGTGCATGTGTGCTAAGTCACTTCAGTTGTGTCTGACTCTTTGAGATTCTATGGACTGTAGCTCACCAGGCTCTTCTGTCCATGGGATTCTCCAAGCAAGTATACTGGAGTCGGGTGCCATGCCCTCCTCCAGGGGATCTTCCCTACCTAAGGATCAAACCTACATCTCTTAGGTCTCCTGCATTGGCAGATGAGTTTTTACCACTAGCACCACCTGGAAGCCCCTAAAAATCACTAACAAGGACAAATTTGGGAAATAAATACGTATAGACTACAATTTAAGTAGTGCTAAGAAGGCAATTATAGCTGTAAATGTCTGTATTAAAAAGAAAAAATCTCAATAACCTAAACTACAAAATTAGACAAATTCCTCAAAGGACATAAATTACTAAAACTGTCTCAAGAAGAAACAAATAATCTGATAGACCTATTACAAGTAAAGAAACTGAATCAGTAATCAAAAATGTATGCAAAGAAAACCCAGGTGCAGATGGTTTATGGAGGGGGAAGGAACAATTTTCTAACTCGTTTTATAAGACCCATACTATGTTGATACCA
This sequence comes from Bos mutus, assembly GCF_027580195.1. Lineage (NCBI taxonomy): Eukaryota > Metazoa > Chordata > Mammalia > Artiodactyla > Bovidae > Bos > Bos mutus. The sequence continues at coordinate 13,162,362 of NC_091628.1, read as the reverse complement.
AGCCAAACAAAGACATCACAAGAAAACTACAGATCAGTATTTCTTATGAATGTGAATGTAGAAGATGCAACAGAATACTAGTAAACTAAATCCAACAACACGTTAAAAGTATCTGCACACCATGACTAAGTGGTATTTTTCTCAGGGATGAGAAGTTGGTTTAACAGCCAAAAACCAATTAATGTAATTCATTACATCAACAGAATAAAAAACAAAAATCTCATAATAGCCTTAATAGATGCAGAAAAAGCATTTGACAAAGTCCAACGTCATTTCATGATAAAAAGGCTCAATAACTCGAAAGGAACTTCCTAATTTGATAAAGGTTATCTATGGACAGCCCACAGTTAATAATACCACACTTCGCCTAATACCCATTATTAGGCAACTGGATGCTTTTCCATAAGATCAGAAACAAGACAAGAACGCCCCCTCTTACAACTTCTTTTCAATACTGTACTGGAAATTCAAGTCAGGGAAAAATGGGTAAGAAAAAGAAATGAATTGCATCCATATTGGTAAGGAAGAAATAAAACTATTCACAGATGACATAGTCTTATAGTTAGAAAATCCGAATGAACCTACCAAAAAAAAAAAAACCTACTGGAATAAACAAGTTCAGCAAGACTGAAGGATATAAAACAAATGAATGATATTCCTATACATTCACATTAAACAATCAAAAAATAAAGTTAAGAACATAATTTTATTCACAACAGCATCAAAAAGAATAAAACACTTTGGAACTACAAAATATTATTGAAAGGAATTAAAGGTCTAAGTAAATGAAAAATCATCCCATGTCCATGGATAAAGAGATTTAACATTAAGATCTCAGGCAATACTCCCTAAGCTGACTCACAGATTCAACAAAATCTCTATCAGAATTCCAGTCAACTTTGTCAAAACTGACAAGCTGATTCTAAAATTCACCTACACCTGCAGGGGACCCAGAATACCCAAAACAATCCTACAAAAGAAGAATAAAGTAAGAGGACTCACACTTCAGAAAATGAAAACGTATTACAACGCAAAGGTTGTCAAGACTGTGTGGGGCCGGCACAAGGCCAAACATACAGGTCGGTGGAACAGAGCTGAGGGGAGGGGACGGGGTGAGGGTGCGGCCAAAGGGTGACAGGGTTCCTTCTGAGGGGGTGAAAATGTTCTAAAACTGACTATGCTGACGGCTGCACACATCTATAAATACACTCAAGACTAGTGAAGTGTGAAGCACAAGCTGGAATCAAGATTGCCGGGAGAAATGTCAATAACCTCGGATATGCAGATGACACCACCCTTATGGCAGAAAGCGAAGAACTAAAGAGCCTCTTGATGGAAGTAAAAGACGAGAGTGAAAAAGTTGGCTTAAAGCTCAACATTCAGAAAACGAAGATCATGGCATATGGTCCCATCACTTCATGGGAAGTAGATGGGTAAACAGTGAGAGACTTTATTTTTCTGGGCTCCAAAATCACTGCAGATGTTGACTGCAGCCATGAAATTAAAAGACGCTTGCTCCTTGGAAGAAAAGCTATGACCAACCTAGACAGCATATTAAAAAGCAGAGACATTACTTTGTCAACAAAGGTCCATCTAGTCAAGGCTACGGTTTTTCCAGTAGTCATGTATGGATGTGAGAGTTGGACTATAAAGAAAGCTGAGTGCCGAAGAATTGATGCTTTTGAACTGTGGTGTTGGAGAAGACTCTGGAGAGTCCCTTGGACTGCAAGGAGATCCAACCAGTCCATCCTAAAAGAAATCAGTCCTGAATATTCATTGGAAGGGCTATTGCTGAAGCTGAAACTCCAATACTTTGGCCACCTGATGCAAAGACCTGACTCGTTTGAGAAGACCCTGATGCTGGTAAAGATTGGGGGCAGGAGGAGAAGGGGATGACAGAGGATGTGATGGCTGGATGGCATCACTGACTCAATGGACATGGGTTTGGGTGGACTCTGGGAGTTGGTGAAGGACAGGGAGGCCTGGCATGCTGCAGTCTATGGGGTGCCGCAAAAAGTCGAACACAACTGAGCAAGTGAACTGACTGAGTGAACTGTACACTTTAAGTAGATGAATCATATGGCACTTGAATTATATCTCAATATAATTTAAAAAAAAACAGAGACAGAAGGCTCTGAAGAATACTTAGAGTCTGATTCAGTTTATCAGATCATTAGAGAATCACAGAAACCTAGAGTTGGAAGTCCTAAAGGGTTCTACCTATTACACATTACAAGAATACGTCCTATTATACCTCTGAGAAGAAACTAGTCCAACAGGTTTTGATCTCATATGACCTTTTCTGCTTTGCCTGAACATCACTTTTTCCACTGCTGAGTGCCAGTGCCTAGAACACTGCCCAGCTCCCAATTTATTGTTCAGTTGCTCAGGCGTGTCCGACTCTGTACGACCCATGGACTGCAGCACACCAGGCTTCCCTGTCCATCACCATCTCCTGAAGTTTGCTCAAACTCATGTCCACTGAGTCAGTGATCTTAGAATTTTTAGGTTGACTATCAATAATACTGCAACTCTCTCCTCTCCAAATGCTCTCCTCTCTATCCATCTCCTTAAAAGCCCTTATCATGTAGCATTTTCCATACTAGCCTTTACTGCCTAATTACCCCCCAAAACTGACTGGCTAGTAATACTAGAATAAATGAGTGACAAGTACAGAAGTTTGTGGAAATATTCAGTCTTATAATACAGATACTGTATGCCCTTTAATGCAGCTTAAGAATGCACTGACTTATTTTTAGTGGCTTTTACACTGTTGAATATTATAGCCTTTGAGATAAAAAATACCCATAAGACTCTCTTTCATGTGAAACACTGCCACGTCTCTTTCCTATATTTATACAGTTGATTTTAGGGACCTAAAATAATATTATATTTATCCTTTTTGAATTTAAATTTTGTCGTTGTTCAGTCCTGTCCAACTCTTTGTGACCCCAAGGACTGCAGCACACCAGGCTTCCCTGTTCTTCACCATTTTCCAGAGCTTGCTCAAACTTGTATCCACTGAGTTGGTGATGTCATCCAACCATCTCATCCTCTGTCGTCCCCTTCTCCTCCTGCCTTCTCTCTTTTCCAGCATCAGGGTCTTTTCCAATAGCTGGCTTTTCCCATCAGGTGGCCAAAGTACTGGAGTTTCAGCTTCAGCGTCAGTCCTTCCAATGAATACTAAGAGTTGATTTCCTTTAGGAATGACTGTTTTTTTTTTTCTCAGTGAAGTCCAAGGGACTCTCGTCGTCTCCAACACCACAGTTTGAAAGCATTAGTTCTTCAGTGCTCAGCCTTCTTTATGGTCCAACTCTCACATCCAAACATGACTATTAGAAAAACCATAGCTTTGACTATACAGACCTTTGTAGGCAAAGTAATGTCTCTGCTTTTTAATATGCTGTCTAGGTTTGTCATAGATTTTCTTCCAAGGAGCAAGCAAGCATATTTTAATTTCATGGTTGCAGTCACCATCTGCAGTGATTTTGGAGGTGAAGAAAATTAATCTCTTCTAATTCATAGATCTCTCTGCTGCTGCTGCTGCTGCTACTAGGATGCTTCAGTCATGTCCGACTCTGTGCGACCCCACAGACGGCAGCCCACCAGGCTCCCCCGTCCCTGGGATTCTCCAGGCAAGAACACTGGAGTGGGTTGCCATTTCCTTCCCCAATGCATGAAAGGGAAAGTGAAAGTGAAGTCGCTCAGTCATGTCTGACTCTTCGAGACCCCATGGACTGCAGCCTACCAGGCTCCTCCATACATGGGGTTTTCCAGGCAAGAGTACTGGAGTGGGCTGCCATTGCCTTCTCTGATAGATCTCTCTAGTTGATCATTTTTATTGATATACTTTTTGATCTGAGACCAAAGAGTTTGAAAATTGTTACTTTCCTACAAAATACATGTGTGTGTGATAGTTACTCAATCGGGTCTGACTCTGAGATGCCATGGACTGTAGCCTACCAGGATCCTCTGTCCACAGAATTCTTCAGGTAAGAATACTGGAGTCAGTTGCCATTTCCTTCTCCAGGGGATCCTGCCAACCCTGAGATCAAACCCAGGTCTCCTGCATTACAGGCAGATTCTTTACCATCTGAGCCAACACATGGATTTCAAAAAATAATTACTTTGTATACCCAAAGAAGGCCTGAAAACCAAAAGGGGAAGAGTAAATTCCTAAAAGAGTAATCCTGGGGGTCCACAGTGCACACCTTGCTGAGGCTGCTACATTAATGAGAATGAACAAACAATTGTTCCACATTACAACAGGGATGAATCCCATAGGGACAATGTTGATCGAAAGCAGCCAGATGCACATGACTAGATATTCAAGACACAAAGCTAACCCATGATATTATGCATCAAGATAGTGATTCCTTTAAGGTTGAGGTAGACTGAAAGTGATGTTGCATGGTGAAGCACTTTAAAGAATTGTCTTCTACTTTGTGGTGGACCAATATTTTACAAAACACAAAGGTATCCCATACTTGATGTCACAACAATGTCAAATGGCTATAAAGATGTCTGAAGGCTTACTATTGATTTTAGTTTTTGATTTCTTGCACACAGCTAACAAACTGGCCTGGAATGAACAGGCCAACTACACTTTGAGAAGCACGGATTAGGTAGTCTATGAGAGGTTCCATAGTTTTTCAAAGTTAACTTAGTCTGTTTTCCTTTGTACTTTTGTTAGGCATTAATGTCAAACTACTGATTTCAAGTTACCTGGGGCTTCCCTGGTAGCTCAGCTGGTAAAGAATCTGCCTGCAATGCAGGAGTCCCTGGTTCAGGAAGATCCCCTAGAGAAGGGATAGGCTACTTACTCCAGTTGTCTTGGGCTTCCCTGATGGCTCAAGACGGTAAAGAATCTGCCTGCAATGTGGAAGACCTGGGTTCAATCCCTGGTTGGGAAGATCCCCTGGAGAATGGAATGGCTACCAACTCCAGTATTCTTGCCTACAGAATTCGATGGACAGAGGAGCCTGGAAGGCTACAGTCCATGGGGTCGCAAAGAGTTGGATGTGACTTTCACTTTCACTGACTTCATATGGGCTTCCTTGGTGGCTCAAATGGTAAAGAGTCTGCCTGCAATGGAGGAGACCCGGGTTTGATCTCTGGGTCAGGAAGATCCCCTGGAGAAGGGTATGGCTACCCACTCCAGTATTCCTGCCTGGAGAATTTCACGGACAGAAGAGCCTGGTGGGCTACAGTCCACGGGGTCACAAAGAGTTGGACACAACTTAGTGACTAACACCACTCCTACTGACTTCATAACAACTAGCCTTTTTCTCCAGTAATTTTTACAACTATAATCTAATTAAAAGGTATTCTAAAGGCATCAGATCAAAGATCTGAGACATTTTTACTGCATTAACATTTTTTCACTCAAAGAAAAGGCAAAATTTACTTTTTACCAAAGTACATCTGAATGCTCACTTAAAATTGATTACAAAAAACTTACTTCCAGTCATTTCCACACCTAATTTTTCTGGTGTCACTTTCTCTGCCCAAGGTGATAATGAAATATGTAACAAATTATCGTAGATCACACATTTGAAGTTCTAGCTTTTGTTTTACCAGCTGGTGGCAAAACCAAGAGAAAAGTCATTTGGGGTAGGGTGGTAGCGGGGAGAATATTCATGAATTTCAGAAGCACTGGGTAGACAAGTCAAGTTTTTTTAACCACCTATATAACACTCAAGGGTGAGCTGGCCAAAGCAAATATGGTGAAGAATTATAAGAAGAGGAGGCAAACTGAGAGTTGCAGATTCTCAGGTGCTTAGTTGCTCAGCTGTGTCCAAATCTTTGAGACCCCATGGACTGTAGCCTACCAGGGTCCTCTGTCCATGTGATTCTCTAGGAAAGAATACTGGAGTGGGAAGCCATTCCCTCCTCCAGAGGATCTTCCAGAAACAGAGATCACACCAGGGTCTCCTGCACTGTAGGCAGATTCTTTATGGTCTGAGCCACCAGGAAAGCCTGCCCATTCTCACACTTCCCTGGTCAGAGAATTAGATCCCAAATGCCACAACTAAAATTCTGTGCAGACTAATAAATAAATAAATATTCCTTGAAAAAAAAAAAAACTACTAGAGTTAGAAATCAGAATATGTAAACCATTGTAAAAATAAACAACAACAAAATCCATTATCTTCTTCCCTTTAAAAATGAAGCAAAACAACCTTCCCTTTGAAGGGACAGTTTTCAGATTTATGATTATCTCCCAGCTCCAACATACATGAATTCTTTTCCCTCAAGTAGTTGCAATATTCCTTAAATCATCATACTTTTACTAGAGCAGGAATTCTTAACTATGAGTATATGGATGGGTTTGAAGAAGTCTAAGAACTCTCTGAAACTCCAAATGTTGTAAAATGTTGGCTGAATGAGCAGCTATATGGACAAGATGTCTCCAGTTGTCAACACATCTGTTATTGACAACTGTTGATTAAAAGCATCTTTCTTTAGTTAAAAATGTGATCCAAATAGAGAGATAGGGTTCTTCATTAATTAAACAGGTATATAAAAACATTAGGAGAAGGCAATGGCAGCCCACTCCAGTACTCTTGCCTGGAAAATCCCATGGACGGAGGAGCCTGGTAGACTGAAGTCCATAGGGTCATGAAGAGTCGGACACGACTGAACAACTTCACTTTCACTTTTCACGTTCATGCATTGGAGAAGGAAATGGCAACCTACTCCAGTGTTCTTGCCCGGAGAATCCCAGGGACGGGGGAGCCTGGTGGGCTGCCGTCTATGGGGTCGCACAGAGTCGGACACGACTGAAGCAACTTGGCAGCAACAGCATAAAAACATTACATCATATACCCAAAAAAGGCATGTGAAAAATCCATTCATTTTGTAGATGATAACACTGACATTTAGAGAGATTAAGGGATGTTCAAGCCCATGCTGCTAGCTAGAAGGCAAAAATCGGGGAATAACACTTCTGCATCCATTCCCTCCCACAATGCCACCATACTGGAGGATATTAGTAAGCACATTACGGGGAGCCAACAGCCCCACTTCTCTTAAATATACAATCTCAGAATAAATAATTCTTTAACCACTACTGGCTCATAACAAACATAAACGTTCTTTTTTTTTAACTGAAAGTATCTAAAAATATATATTCTTTTAGAAACATTTTAGAGCTTAATTCTTTGCCAGTAGACACAATCAATAACTTGTCAATCATCTGAAAGACATAAGTGCTTGATCCCCCTGCAATCAATCAGAGAAGGCCACACACTTGACCTGGAAGGGATGGAAGATGTTTAGGAGACAGAAAGCTTCAAGTAGGCCCTTAAAACACATTCGTTTCTAAGTCAATGACTCTGAAAGCCCACAATGCAAAGTAAATTAGTTGAATGGATCTTTGAGTAACCGTTGAAGCTGTTTAGAAATTTTAAGCAAAACCTCTTTTCAAAGTTTAGTCTCTGGTTTATTCACATGAAAGAATAGCAAGTGCAAAAACCAAAGGAGATGATATTTAGTGAAAAGAATTTTTATAGTAAGTAATTAAGTGAGAAAGCTGAAAAAGAATGCCTTATTTTGGAGTTAGTTAGGATGGATAGGAACCCCAAATTTGCTTTTAACATTTTTCAAAATAATTCGTAAATTAAAAGTCTGTAAGGATACAAGAAACCCTGCACTCTCTGCCCCCCCAACCCGCCACCCCCCCCCTTTTGACTCCTAAAATACAGTGTAACTTTCTACCATCTGTTATTGTAGAGCAGAAACAGTAATGAACATATGGGCTTTCTCTCTCAAGCAGCTGTAGTGTAGTTAAAGTTATAATAATTGTCTTTCTGTAAGATAAATTTACATTAAAAACCTGGCCAGTGAAAAACAAATGGCTCAGCCTTAGAGCCTTCCAAAATAAAATTAAGAAACTCAGCATCATGTGTGACATACATGCAGAGATTTAGAGAATAGTCTCTAAATCTTGTGCTTTTATGTGTAAGGTTAAACAAATACAATTCATTATGCCCAAATCAGTTTACACAATCAAAGAGTCCATAACTCACCTTTCTCTTTTCCATCAAAATGCTAGGAGCCTCAAACAGGGGTTAGATAAGTTACATATAGAAATCAGGAACTAAGTTCTCAAAAGTTGATAACTATAAATCTATCATTTCTGTGAGTCACTGAACTCCAATCTAAAGGCTCATTTATTTATAAGAAAAATCACAACACGTGTGACACATAAATTTCCATTTTAACTATTATCATTTATAATGAGTTTAAGTAAACAAAGAAATTCAGAGCATATTCTGATTCACGTATTATGAAAAACAGCAATTTTACCTACCTTTATCTGGGTGATTCAAAATCATGATTCTCCTGTGAGCTGCTCTAATCTTGGCCTTGCTGGCAGATGGGCTGTAAAAAGAAAGTGCTTATAACAAATAGCGTCAAATACAGATTATAAATTAACAGTTTATATGAGTTTCAAGAAATTAAAAACTAATGAGAATTTCACCATCTTGTGGATAAATATAAAATTACAGCTTGTCACTTCATTCTACCAACCATCAAAATAAATCAGATTCAATGCTGCATGTACCTTTCTTCAGTCCTTTGTCTCAATTAAAAAAACACATCCACAAGAACTAGGACAGGAGGAGCAAAGCCCAAGGCCAGGTCCTGCCCACTGGCTGCTGCACACAGTAGGGTGTCGCTCCAGGACCTTCCCCTAGACTGAGAGAAGAAATACAGCTCCACCCACCAGAACACCGACACAAGCTTCCCTAACCAGGAAACCTTGACAAGCCACCTGTACAAACCCACACACAGTGAGGAAACGCCACAATAAAGAGAACTCTACAAACTGCCAGAATACAGAAAGGACACCCCAAACTCAGCAATTTAAACAAGATGAAGAGACTGAGGAATACTCAGCAGATAAAGGAACAGGATAAATGCCCACCAAACCAAACAAAAGAGGAAGAGATAGGCAATCTACCTGATAAAGAATTCCGAATAATGATAGTGAAATTGATCCAAAATCTTGAAACTAAAATGGAATCACAGATAAATAGCCTGGAGACAAGGATTGAGAAGATGCAAGAAAGGTTTAACAAGGACCTAGAAGAAATAAAAAAGAGTCAATATATAATGAATAATGCAATAAATGAAATTAAAAACACTCTGGAGGCAAATAAATAGTAGAATAACAGAGGCAGAAGATAGGATTAGTGAATTAGAAGATAGAATGGTAGAAATAAATGAATCAGAGAGGATAAAAGAAAAACGAATTAAAAGAAATGAGGACAATCTCAGAGACCTCCAGGACAATATTAAACGCTACAACATTCAAATCATAGGGGTTCCAGAAGAAGAAGACAAAAAGAAAGACATGAGAAAATACTTGAGGAGATAATAGTGGAAAACTTCCCTAAAATGGGGAAGGAAATAATCACCCAAGTCCAAGAAACCCAGAGAGTCCCAAACAGGATAAACCCAAGGAGAAACACCCCAAGACACATATTAATCAAATTAACAAAGATCAAACACAAAGAACAAATATTAAAAGCAGCAAGGGAAAAACAACAAATAACACACAAGGGAATTCCCATAAGGATAACAGCTGATCTTTCAATAGAAACTCTTCAAGCCAGGAGGGAATGGCAAGACATACTTAAAATGATGAAAGAAAATAACCTACAGCCCAGATTATTGTACCCAGCAAGGATCTCATTCAAGTATGAAAGAGAAATCAAAAGCTTTTCAGACAAGCAAAAGCTGAGAGAATTCTGCACCACCAAACCAGCTCTCTAACAAATACTAAAGGATATTCTCTAGATAGGAAACACAAAAACAGTGTATAAACTCGAACCCAAAACAATAAAGTACATGGCAATGGGATCATACTTATCAGTAATTACCTTAAACGTAAATGGGTTGAATGCCCCAACCAAAAGACAAAGACTGGCTGAATGGATACAAAAACAAGACCCCTACATATGTTGTCTACAAGAGACCCACCTCAAAACAGGGGACACATACAGACTGAAAGTGAAGGGCTGGAAAAAGATTTTCCATGCAAATAGGGACCAAAAGAAAGCAGGAGTAGCAATATTCATATCAGATAAAATAGACTTTAAAACAAAGGCTGTGAAAAGAGACAAAGAAGGTCACTACATAATGATCAAAGGATCAATCCAAGAAGAAGATATAACAATTATAAATATATATGCACCCAACATGGGAGCACCGCAGTATGTAAGACAAATGCTAACAAGTATGAAAGGAGAAATTAACAATAACACAATAATAGTGGGAGACTTTAATACCCCACTCACACCTATGGATAGATCAACGAAACAGAAAATTAACAAGGAAATACAAACTTTAAATGATACAATAGACCAGTTAGACCTAATTGATATCTATAGGACATTTCATCCCAAAACAATGAATTTCACCTTTTTCTCAAGCGTACATGGAACCTTCTCCAGGATAGATCACATCCTGGGCCATAAAGCTAGCCTTGGTAAATTCAAAAAAATAGAAATCATTCCAAGCATTTTTTCTGACCACAATGCAGTAAGATTACAGCTCAATTACAGGAGAAAAACTATTAAAAATTCCAACATATGGAGGCTGAACAACACGCTGCTGAATAACCAACAAATCACAGAAGAAATCAAAAAAGAAATCAAAATTTGCATAGAAACGAATGAAAATGAAAACACAACAATCCAAAATCTGTGGGACACGGTAAAAGCAGTCCTAAGGGGAAAGTTCATAGCAATACAGGCACACCTCAAGAAACAAGAAAAAAGTCAAATAAATAACCTAACTCTACACCTAAAGCAACTAGAAAAGGAAGAAATGAAGAACCCCAGGGTTAGTAGAAGGAAAGAAATCTTAAAAATTAGAGCAGAAATAAATGCAAAAGAAACAAAAGAGACCATAGCAAAAATCAACAAAACCAAAAGCTGGTTCTTTGAAAGGATAAATAAAATTGACAAACCATTAGCCAGACTCATCAAGAAACAAAGGGAGAATAATCAAATCAACAAAATTAGAAACGAAAATGGAGAGATCACAACAGACAACACAGAAATACAAAGGATCATAAGAGACTACTATCAACAATTATATGCCAATAAAATGGACAACGTGGAAGAAATGGACAAATTCTTAGAAAAATACAACTTTCCAAAACTGGACCAGGAAGAAATAGAAAATCTTAACAGACCCATCACAAGCACGTAAATTGAAACTGTAATCAAAAATCTTCCAGCAAACAAAAGCCCCGGTCCAGACGGCTTCACAGCCGAATTCTACCAAAAATTTAGAGAAGAGCTAACACCTATCCTGCTCAAACTCTTCCAAACAATGCAGAGGAAGGTAAACTTCCAAACTCATTCTATGAGGCCACCATCACCCTAATACCAAAACCTGACAAAGATGCCACAAAAAAAGAAAACTACAGGCCAATATCACTGATGAACATAGATGCAAAAATCCTTAACAAAATTCTAGCAATCAGAATCCAACAACACATTAAAAAGATCATACACCATGATCAAGTGGGCTTTATCCCAGGGATGCAAGGATTCTTCAATATCCGCAAATCAATCAATGTAATACACCACATTAACAAATTGAAAAATAAAAACCATATGATTATCTCAATAGATGCAGAGAAAGCCTTTGACAAAATTCAACATCCATTTATGATAAAAACTCTCCAGAAAGCAGGAATAGAAGGAACATACCTCAACATAATAAAAGCTATATATGACAAGCCCACAGCAAACATTATCTTCAATGGTGAAAAATTGAAAGCATTTCCTCTAAAGTCAGGAACAAGACAAGGGTGCCCACTTTCACCATTACTATTCAACATAGTTTTGGAAGTTTTGGCCACAGCAATCAGAGCAGAAAAAGAAATAAAAGGAATCCAAATTGGAAAAGAAGAAGTAAAACTCTCACTATTTGCAGATGACATGATTCTCTACATAGAAAACCCTAAAGATTCCACCAGAAAATTACTAGAAATAATCAATGACTATAGCAAAGTTGCAGGATATAAAATCAACACACACAAATCCCTTGCATTCCTATACACTAATAATGAGAAAACAGAAAGAGAAATTAAGGAAACAATTCCATTCACCATTGCAACGGAAAGAATAAAATACTTAGGAATATATCTACCTAAAGAAACTAAAGACCTATATATAGAAAACTATAAAACACTGGTGAAAGAAATCAAAGAGGACACTAATAGATGGAGAAATATACCATGTTCATGGATTGGAAGAATCAATATAGTGAAAATGAGTATACTACCCAAAGCAATTTATAGATTCAACGCAATCCCTATCAAGCTACCAACAGTATTCTTCACAGAGCTAGAACAAATAATTTCACAATTTGTATGGAAATACAAAAAACCTCGAATAGCCAAAGCGATCTTGAGAAAGAAGAATGGAACTGGAGGAATCAACCTACCTGACTTCAGGCTCTACTACAAAGCCACAGTTATCAAGACAGTATGGTACTGGCACAAAGACAGAAATATAGATCAATGGAATAAAATAGAAAGCCCAGAGATAAATCCACGCACATATGGACACCTTATCTTTGACAAAGGAGGTAAGAAGATACAATCGATTAAAGACAATCTCTTTAACAAGTGGTGCTGGGAAATCTGGTCAACCACTTGTAAAAGAATGAAACTAGACCACTTTCTAACACCTTACACAAAAATAAACTCAAAATGGATTAAAGATCTAAACGTAAGACCAGAAACTATAAAACTCCCTAGAGGAGAACATAGGCAAAACACTCTCTGACATACATCACAGCAGGATCCTCTATGACCCACCTCCCAGAATATTGGAAATAAAATAAAAAATAAACAAATGGGACCTAATTAACCTTAAAAGCTTCTGCACATCAAAGGAAACTATTAGCAAGGTGAAAAGACAGCCTTCAGAATGGGAGAAAATAATAGAAAATGAAGCAACTGACAAACAACTAATCTCAAAAATATACAAGCAACTCCTACAGCTCAACTCCAAAAAAATAAACGACCCAATCAAAAAATGGGCCAAAGAACTAAATAGACATTTCTCCAAAGAAGACATACAGATGGCTAACAAACACATGAAAAGATGCTCAACATCACTCATTATCAGAGAAATGCAAATCAAAACCACTATGAGGTACCATTTCACACCAGTCAGAATGGCTGCGATCCAAAAGTCTACAAATAATAAATGCTGGAGAGGGTGTGGAGAAAAGGGAACCCTCTTACACTGTTGGTGGGAATGCAAACTAGTACAGCCACTATGGAGAACAGTGTGGAGATTCCTTAAAAAACTGGAAATAGAACTGCCTTATGATCCAGCAATCCCACTGCTGGGCATACACACTGAGGAAACCAGAAGGGAAAGAGACACGTGTACCCCAATGTTCATCGCAGCACTGTTTATAATAGCCAGGACATGGAAGCAACCTAGATGTCCATCAGCAGATGAATGGATAAGAAAGCTATGGTACATATACACAATGGAGTATTACTCAGCCATTAAAAAGAATACATCTGAATCAGTTCTAATGAGGTGGATGAAACTGGAGCCTATTATACAGAGTGAAGTAAGCCAGAAGGAAAAACATAAATACAGTATACTAACGCATATATATGTAATTTAGAAAGATGGTAACAATAACCCGGTGTACGAGACAGGAAGAGACACTGATGTATAGAACAGTCTTATGGACTCTGTGGGAGAGGGAGAGGGTGGGAAGATTTGGGAGAATGACATTGAAACATGTAAAATATCATGTAAGAAACGAGTTGCCAGTCCAGGTTCGATGCACGATACTGGATGCTTGGGGCTAGTGCACTGGGACGACCCAGAGGGATGGTATGGGGAGGGAGGTGGGAGGAGGGTTCAGGATGGGGAACACATGTATACCTGTGGCAGATTCATTTTGATATTTGGCAAAACTAATACAATTATGTAAAGTTTAAAAATAAAATAAAATTAGAAAAAAAAAAAAAGAACTAGGACAGGGAAATCATAGTCTATAGATGATTACTTTGAGTGTGAAAACTTGTGCTTCAAGCTCTTTGGGGGGAAGGCAGTACATATGATGTAACAAATAGGTATCTGAACTCTAGAGCTACCAGACAGCAGGATTTTAATCACAGCACTGCCATGAAGGATGGGGTGTGTGTGCTCACACACTCAGTCAGGCCTGACTCTTTGCGACCCCATGGACTATAGCCTGCCAGGCTCCTCTGTCCATGGGATTTTCAGGGCAAGAATACTGGAGTAGGTTGCCTTTTCCTACTCCAAGAAGGATGGGGTGCCCTTGGCCAAATTTTTTACCTTCTCTGTGCTTCAGTTTCTTCATTGTAAAACAGAGCCAGGAACAACATAGTCCTCATAAAGTAATTACAAGGGATTAAATTAGTTAATGCCAACAAAGTGCTACAACAAGGTCTGGTGTTTGTAGCAAATGTTACATAATAGTTTTTACTATTATTATCTTTCAACAGAACATCTCAAAACTCTTCATAGCTCATTAATTTATTTAGTTTTGTGAGAAATCTACGGGAAAAGCTTGGCTGTGAGAGCCTAAACTCTAAACAAAACTTGAAGGAGAAAGTTAAATAAGCCTAAAATTATCCGTGTAAAACCTAATTTATTCAAGTAGTGGAAATCCTTCTTTCTAGTACGTCTTCCAGTCAAGGAAAAAAATTTACACTAACAGTAACAAAATCCTGGTGTTTCTACTTAACATTTACACTAGCTTATTAAGATCTTTTTTTGGGCCTCCCACGGAAATAACAGTGGCTAACTCAAAGCACATGGTGGTTGCTATGAAACTCAGAACAGTCTGTATGGAGGAACCACACAACAGGGACCAGTAGCAGGTACTATTAGAGACATTCACACACTGGTTTAAATCCATTACTCACTGCCTATAAAACTGTGTCTTGCTTACTTAACTCTCTGAGTTATAATTTTCTCATAAGTAAAAATGTACATTAAAAAAGTGAAGTATAAATAATCTAATCTAGCATTTCTCGAATGACTCAAAAAACTACCATGAATATCAGTTAAGTGGAAAGAAATTCCCAAGGTCTGCGGAGGTTTGCTTGCCCTTCTACTAATTGGTCATAAAATGTTTAAATTCTGCTTTGAACACCACATTCCTTGCTATCAGTTGCCAATCCTCCACTCTGGCAGGATTCTAGTCTGAAGCTGTTACTTGCCAGTTACTTGCTGCTTCTAATCTCCTGGGGTTAAATAACAGACCATCAGACATGTTAAAAATACACTATCAATTGCTACACAAGCTTATAAAGTATTCTTCTATAAAGAAAATACGTAAGTCTTAAGTTAAAGGGGAAGCCAAAAGAAAAATAAAAATATATCTTGAGACAAAGAAACAACCTACTAAAACTTCTGGGATGCAGCCAAAGCAGTTCTAAGAGGAAAGTTTATAGTATTAAAATCCTACATTAAGGGGAAAGAAAAGAACTCAAACAACCTAACTTTACACCTTAGGGAAGTATAAGAAGAACAAACTAAGCCTAAAATTAGTAGAAGGAAAATAAAAATCACAGTGAAAATAAATGAAATAGAGACTAAAAGACCAAAAAAAAGAACAAAAAAAAAATCAATGAAACCAAGAGCTTTTTTTTTTTTTGGAGAATGTAAAGAAAACAGACAAACCAGAAGCTACACTCACCAGGGAAACAGAATTCAGATAAAATCAGAAATGAAAATGGAGAGATTACAACTGATACAACAGAAATACAAAGCTAAGAGGATAAGAGGTGTACTATACAATAAGAGACTGCAAACCCTGGAAGAAACAGATGCATTCCTAGAAACAAAGCACCTACCTAAGTGAGGGAATCTCAGTTCTTAAACAAAGCATTAAAAATTAAATGTAGCTCTGATATATCTCCAGCACAGATAATTTCACTAGGAACTGAAAATGGAACTTGAAATACAATTTTGCCCAGATCAGGGATTTCAAACTGCTCCCTGGAACGTATTTGACTGAGAGTAGGGGATTAGGGTGCCTAGAACAGAGCAGTGTTCCCTGATCCTGCAGCAAATAGAGCAGCTTTGGTTTCACCTTTTTCTACTACTAGTCTATTAAATAACATTTAAAGAGAGTTCCACAGAAGTTTTTATAAAGTCTGAATATCACAAATGTATGTGTACTTTCAGAAAATAGCAGGTATAGTTAAGTTTTCCCAAGCAACTCAGTAGAATATTTTAGGCTTTATTCAATATGGTAAGAAAACATAGAATCATCTAGTAACAAAGAGAATTTCTTTGTTTTTAAACAGGGTATTATCAGAGTCAGCTCCATTTTGTCTTTACCTACTTGTCATACAGTCTAAATCATTTGGATTCCAAGACCAAGGAAAATGGAACCACAGCAATGTATTCACATCTTAAAAGAATCTCCTCAGAACAACACTGCCTGACTGAAAGAAAGGGCTGCTGCTGCTGCTGCTTCTGCTAAGTCGCTTCAGTCATGTCCGACTCTGTGTGACCCCATAGACGGCTGCCCACTAGGCTCCTCTGTCCCTGGGATTCTCCAGGCAAGAACACTGGAGTGGGTTGCCATTTCCTTCTCCAATGCATGAACGTGAAAACTGAAAGTGAAGTCGCTCAGTCGTGCCCGACTCTGTGCAACCCCACGGACTGCAGCCTACCAGGCTCCTCCATCCATGGGATTTTCCAGGCAAGAGTACTGGAGTGGGGTGCCATTGCCTTCTCTGAAAGAAAGGGCTAGAGGAAATAAATTTTACCTTTCTATTTAATGTGTTAAAGGCAAATATTTAGACTTTGCACTCAGGAGAGAGACAGGAAGAGAGGGGACCAACCTTTATTCAGCACCTGTTCTTTGGTAAGCTCTTTAAAAAAAAGGACTTCCCCGGTGGCTCAGACAGTAAGGCATCTGTCTACAATGTGGGAGACGGGGGTTCGATCCTTGGGTTGGGAAGATCCCCTGGAGAAGGAAATGGTACCCCATTCCAGTACTATTGCCTAGAAAATCCCATGGACAGAGGACCCTGGTAGGCTGCAGGCCATGGGATCGCAAAGAGTTGGACATGACTGAGCGACTCCACTTTCTTTCTTTGATAAAAAAGGTACCACTCAGGGCATTTTACATTATTCCAACAAGGCAAAGTAGTATTAACTGCAAATCAAAAATGAAGGAGAAGTGCATAAAAGCTAAAAATCAGTGCCTCCATGATAGAATCAGAATCTGTTTGCTTAGCTGGTATCTACTGAGTAGTTACTAACTGCTACGTTTATGCTAAAAAAACTTCCTCTGTGTTAGTTTTTGCAGCAGTCCTATGCAGTAGAAACTAATGAAGAGACTGAGGCTACGCAGCTAACAAGTGGTAACACTGATACTTGTGCCCAGGTTCACTGTTATCAGAGTCCGTGCTGTGAGTCACTCAATTTTCCTTGTGAAATTCTGTACACCTTCCTGCTCACTGGAATAAAACTTAATAACCATGTATTTTAAGTCAACTCCAAATTATCTACCCGAAAAACAGGAGGAGTACCTTGGATGATATTAAATGATATCCTCAAAAACTTTTGTTTGGATTAGTAATGTACTTTGTGTACACATATCCAGAATGAGATGATATGGGGACCTCAGAAAAATAACAGAGGCATTCAGAATAATATTAAACCAAAGAATAGTTAACAACATAGCTAATTTAACAGTGTGGTTCCCCTGCTTAAAATCATTCCTTGTTTTTGTATCCTTGGTAAGAAAGCTCATCTCTTCTTATATTTAAACGAAGCCCCAAGCCAAACTGACCTGTTTCTCCCCTACCCACCTTTTGTGTTGTTTGTTTGTTTGTTTTGATTAGTCATAAGAAATAACAAAATGTTTTGGCTTTAAATATCTGCTAACCTAAAGAGATTTAAAAATTCTGTCAATATAAGACTTCATGATCTATTCTGCCTAATTATGTTGACTAAGTCACCGTAAGATTTGTCATAGGTAACATACTATAACCAACCCAAATAAAATTTTGAGTGAGCTCTAGGGAACATAAACAAATATAGATACTGGTAAATCTATGCTAGGGGATGTATTCTTAACTCTCAGTGTTAAATGATATCATACAGTAATCACAAAGGATTATTAACTATCTCCTACACTGTCCAAAGTCAGACAATAAATGGCTACTAAGGTGAAATAAGTATAATAAAACATCAGTTCAGTTCAGTCGCTCAATCGTGTCCAACTCTTTGCGACCCCATGAATCACAGCACGCCAGGCCTCCCTGTCCATCACCAACTCCCAGAGTTCACCCAAACTCATGTGCATTGAGTTGGTGATGCCATCCAGCCATCTCATCCTCTGTTGTCCCCTTCTCCTCCTGCCCCCAATCCCTCCCAGTATCAGGGTCTTTTTCCAATGAGTCAACTCTTCGCATGAGGTGGCCGAAGTATTGGAGTTTCAGCTTTAGCATCAGTCCTTCCAACAAACACCCAGGACTGATCTCCTTTAGGATGGATTGGTTGGATCTCCTTGCAGTCCAAGGGACTCTCAAAAGTCTTCTCCAACATCACAGTTCAAAAGCATCAATTCTTCGGCGCTCAGCTTTCTTCACAGTCCAACTCTGACATCCATACATGACTACTGGAAAAACCATAGCCTTGACTAGACGGACCTTTGTTTGCAAAGTAATGTCTCTGCTTTTGAATACGCTATCTAGGTTGGTCATAACTTTCCTTCCAAGGAGTAAGCGTCTTTTAATTTCATGGCTGCAATCACCATCTGCAGTGATTTTTGAGCCCCAAAAATAAAGTCTGACACTGTTTCCACTGTTTCCCCATCTATTTCCCATAAAGTGATGGGACCAGATGCCATGATCTTCGTTTTCTGAATGTTGAGCTTTAAGCCAACTTTTTCATTCTCCACTTTCACTTTCATCAAGAGGCTTTTTAGTTCCTCTTCACTTTCTGCCATAAGGGTGGTGTCATCTGCATATCTGAGGTTATTGATATTTCTCCCAGAAATCTTGATTCCAGCTTGTGCTTCTTCCAGCCCAGCGTTTCTCATGATGTACTCGGCATATAAGTTAAATAAGCAGGGTGACAATATACAGCCTTGACGTACTCCTTTTCCTATTTGGAACCAGTCTGTTGTTCCATGTCCAGTTCTAACTGTTGCTTCCTGACCTGCATACAGATTTCTCAAGAGGCAGGTCAAGTGGTATTCCCATCTCTTTCAGAATTTTCCACAGTTTCTTGTGATCCACACAGTCAAAGGCTTTGGCATAGTCAATAAAGCAGAAATAGATGTTTTTCTGGAACTCTCTTGCTTTTTCTATGATGCAGTGGATGTTGGCAATTTGGTCTCTGGTTCCTCTGCCTGTTCTAAAACCAGCTTGAACATCTGGAAGTTCATGGTTCATGTATTGCTGAAGCCTGGCTTGGAGAATTTTGAGCATTACTTTACTAGCATGTGAGATGAGTGCAATTGTGCGGTAGTTTGAACATTCCTTGGCATTGCCTTTCTTTGGGATTGGAATGAACACTGACCTTTTCCAGTCCTGTGGCCACTGCTGAGTTTTCCAGCAGTGGGAGCAATTTGCTGGCATATTGAGTGCAGCACTTTCACAGCATCATCTTTCAGGATTTGAAATAGCTCAACTCGAATTCCATCACCTCCACTAGCTTTGTTCGTAGTGATGCTTTCTAAGGCCCACTTGACTTCACATTCCAGAGCGTCTGCCTCTAGGTGAGTGATCACACCATTGTGATTATCTGGGTCGTGAAGATCTTTTTTGTACAGTTCTGTGTATTCTTGCCACCTCTTCTTAATATCTTCTGCCAACAGAATGGGAAAGACTAGAGATCTCTTCAAGAAAATTAGAGACACCAAAGGAACATTTCATGCAAAGATGGGCTCGATAAAGGACAGAAATAATAAAACATGCTAGGTGTCAAATTGTGGAACTACAGAAGAATTGCAAAAGAGATTCCATGTTATAATTGAAAATATGATACAAATCAAATAGAAAACTGAATTCAGAAAGAATTTAATGTCACAATAAGGGATTTTGATAATTGCTTTAAAATTTTAGTGTTCAAATACAACAGCTCCTTGTAAAGGAATAAAGGCACATCACAACTATGCCTGATTTTTTTTTTATCAGTAGTAGGATAATCTCTTAGACTCAAGGTTTGAGATGTAAAACTTTCCTATTTTCTCCTCTGCCTCCTATTCATAATTTAAAATATAAGGATAATTTTACTGTCACATTTTCTCCTTTTTCACGACAAACTCAGCCACAGAACAAAATAACACTTACGCAGGACACCTACCTTACACCCAAAATGAGACTTGCTTCTCGCCTACTCATTTTCTGTTCAAATCCTCCTTTATAGTAGGATGAAAAGCTCTGAACAGGGAACAAATAGCGAGAAATGATTAGTTCCACGTATGAAGGGGCATGACCTCGACCCCACCACACAGCTGCAGTGGGAGTGACAGATTTTCCAGAAGTCAACCTGGAATTGTGGGGGTAGGGCAGGAGAGCACTGGACAAGGAACCTGGGCATCACTCAAAGCACGTCAGCAATGGTTTCCACTTTCCAGTATGTCAATGTTCCTACACTGAAGGAATAAAAGAGACCGGTAGAAACAAAAGGCTTCAATTTTTTCTAAGCTCTACAGGGACTTTCTCAATGGATAACCTTGACCAAGTTACTGCTGAGATGACAGACATCTTTTTAACCTACAACACTGGCTGACTGAGAAAGAGGAGGAGAAACTGACAAAATAGAGAGGACATCAGGAGAGCAGACAGGAAGGCCAAGAGGGAGCAGAAGACTCCCTCTTGGATTGTAGGGTCAGTGTGGCTGGAGAGGCCCGAGCAGGGAGGAGAGGAGTGGCAGGGGAGGGGCTGAGGCCACGGGGAGGGCCCTGGAGGTCGGGAACGACCGGGCTTTACTCTCAGGGGCAGGATGGCCAGAGCACTGGGCACCCAGATTTGACTTGGACGACTCCAGGGCTTCCCTGGAGACTCAGTGAGTAAGAATCCGCCTGCCAATGCAGGAGACAGGGCTTTGTCTCTGATCTGGGAAGATCCCACAGGCCATGGAGCAACCAAGTCCACAGGCCACAACTACTGAGGCTGTGCTCTAGGGCCCGGGAGCCACAACTACTGAGCACATGGCCACCACTAGTGAAGCCTGTGCACACTAGAGCCCATGCTCCCCAACACGAGAAGCCCACACAGCAACCAGAGAGCAGTCCCCACGTGCTGCATCTACAGAGAAGCCCACGCAGCAAGGAAGCCCCGCACAGCCAAAAATAGATGCATACATGAGATTAATTCAAAGGATTACTCTGCTGTGCGGAGACAGGTACAGAGTAGAGGCAGGAGACCAGTAAGAGGGCACAACCATAATCTAGGCAAGAGACAGGGGTGGTTTGGAGCAAACTGGTAGAAGAGGAAGAAGTCAGAGCCGTCAGATTTGGGGTGGATATGGAGAGCAGAAATGACCTTTGCTTGGACTGAATGTGGAATATGAGAAAAAGCAGGGAGAGATGACGCGGTAAACACTGCCGTGTTCAGCACAGGGCCCCCTTCAGCAGTAAGGCACTTGCTCCTCAGATCCCAGGGCTGCTTCTGGCAGACAGCACTCTGCTGTCAAACTCCAGCAAGGGCCTCTGCTGAAGAATGCCACGCCCCCTTCCCAGGGCAGCCTCTAGCTGATGACCGGCTGACCTCATGGTACAAACACTGGAGTTCTCCAGGGCTCAGTCTGTGAGCTCCTTTTCTATATTTACTTCCCAGGTGATGTCATTTAGTTTCATGGCCCCTTGCCACAACCTGGGACAACCACGATGAGTCACCTGAGAGTCAGAGCCCCCACCCTGTGCCCCCCACCGGCTGCCTCAACCCTTGCTAAGACTGCACTGCAGCCTAAATTATCCCTCCATCCTTCTTCCCTTTCTTGCCTTCTGGAGCTGTTGATCCTCAGAGCATTCTCTAATAAACTAACAGCTTGCTAATCTGTGTCTCATTCTGCTTTCCAGAGAACTTCAACTGCAAATGACTGCAAGGTTTCTGGCCTAAACTGCCAATTATTGACTTAGAGGAGGAATGGTTATTTGTTTTTTGTGGGTAATGGATATCAGGAGATTGGTTTTGGTTATATTAAGTTTCAGATGTCTACTATGTATGTTAAGTGGAGGAAATGTCTGACCTGGGGATAACATTGGGGAATTATGAGTACACAGGCGGTATTTAAAGCCATGAGACTAAACGAGATCACCTGGAGCCGGAGTGTAGCTAAGAAGTAGGAAGACTGAGCCCCAGAGACTGCAACATTCAGCAGCAGAGAAACGGAGGGGGTCAGTAACAGACACTGGGTAGGCCCGGCAGTGCGGGGGAGGAGAAGCAGGCGCCCAAAGTGACCAAGTGGAAACAGTTTCCAGGGCTTCTGACAGGCCAAATAGGAGCAGAGCTGAGGCTAGACCTCTGGATTTAACCTTTGCTGGATGGCATCACTGACTCGATGGACGTGGGTCTGGGTGAACTCCGGGAGTTGGTGATGGACAGGGAGGCCTGGCGTGCTGCGATTCATGGGGCTGCAAAGAGTCGGACACGACTGAGCGGCTGATCTGATCTGATCTGAAACCTAAGGCTAAGTGAAGGGACTGGGCATGAAGGTTTGATTAGAGTGAGTTTAGGAGAGAACAGGAAGAAAGGAATGGGAGACAGCAGAGAGACACAACTATTTTCAGGAGCTCTCAGAGAAAACTGTATGCGTGAACTCAACTTTACCAAGGAAGAACATACATACATGACTGAATGTGCACATGTTTCTAAAATGTGAACTCTTTCCTAAGGAATGATAAATAAGTATGTGCTTGCATAAAACAAAATCTGAATACCCCCTCAGTGTTATTTTGGGGTGGTGGAATTATGAATATTATTTTCTTCATGTTCATTTATACTTTCTAAATTTTCAACAATGAACATGGTTACTTATACAATTTTCTTTTTTAAAAGGACTAAATAAAGGAAACCAAGGAAATTACTAGAGTGTAAAAAGAGTCCCAGGGAGCCAGATCTGGTCATTTATATAACTTGTTCTTTTTGACCAGCTTGTCATAAATTTCCATTGGTAATAATCCCCTGACAATCCTTCAACAAATGCTTTAGCACCTAATATGTGCCAGGAACTTTTCAAATGAGGCAAGTGAAATTCTGTCCTTCACCACACAGTTGTTCCTCTGTCTGTGTACCAGTGCTGTGAGGAATATAAGGTACCACTCCAAACCCAAGTAATTAACAATCTAGTAAGAAAACAAAAAACAATCTCCTCCTCCAAACTGGAAGGGAATCAAATCATTTAAGTACACATATTAACATGGACAAATTATGTATATATACACAAGCACACACACACACACACAGAGGAATATATAAAAGAATAAGAGCTGCATAGGGAATATACATACAGGAGCAGGGCTCTAACAGAGGAAGAACAGCTGGCTTTAAGGTTTCCCTCAAGCAGCTAAAATTTCTACTAGATGCATACCTTACTCCCTAATATTTCTATGAGTATCTACCTTTGGGAGTTCCAAATTTTGAAGTGTTCAGCATACAATAAACATAAATTGATGTTATTTCATGAACTGCCATTTCCACTATATTCACAAAGTTCACTAAAGCGGCTATTACATCCAAACAAACTTTTTACTTTGTTTTTTTCCAGGTAGAAAAGGTGACTAAGACAAGGTTAAAATCTAGCATCTGGATGAGGCTCAGACCATAAATACTGACCTGCTTTAAAGTAAGTCAATCTGTAAGCACACAATCATCACGATCCTTCTGAAGGAACTAGATCATTTTTGAGGACAGACATTTAATATTTGGGGTTATATATAGAAAAGTAGACAGAAGACAAAATCATGCCTTCTAAACTCATATGGAGTTTAGGTTTTATATTACATAATTTTCCATTGAAATTGGAAGCCCTTTGAAGCTTACAAATATAACATACCAATACTGCATTACATTATTAGCTTATATAGAAATAGGCAGTGCAGAACTGTTTTCTGACAACATTGGTGGGTCAACAAAATGGTAAGATTCACAAAAAATGTGACTACAATAAGGAACAACTATATCAAACAGATGGAGTAGACAGTTACATTTTTCTAATAGAATTTCCAAGAACAGAAAGAGTGGGATTTATTCTGTTGTCTATTTGAAAGATACTCTGATCCTTACAAATTACTATTTGTATTATTTTACTCATAAAATATATAAATATATAAACAAAAGTCAAAATAATTTTCTTACTAAAATTAACATTGAATGCTATAGTGCTGCTGCTGCTGCTGCTAAGTCACTTCAGTCGTGTCCAACTCTGTGCGACCCCATAGACGGCAGCCCACCATGCTCCCCCGTCCCTGGGATTCTCCAGGCAAGAACACTGGAGTGGGTTGTCATTTCCTTCTCCAATGCATGAAAGTGAAAAGTGAAAGTGAAGTCGCTCAGTCGTGTCCGACTCTAGTGACCCCATGGAGTGCAGCCTACCAGGCAGCCTACTAGGCTTTTCCTCCTAGAAAATCCATGGGATTTTCTAGGCAAAAGTGCTGGAGTGGGGTGCCATTGCCTTCTCCACTGTAGTGCTATATATTATAAAAAATGATGTGAAATGAACCAAGTTAAATGAAAGTCTTCATTAGCTAATTTACTCAATCACTTGAAACATAACAGTCCTCCAAACAACCAGAAAAATACATCATTCCATAGTCTTAAGAGAAGAAATACTTTTTACATTTAACATAAAGTATAAACCTTAATTATATAGAATCATCTATTTGATTTATAGATCCACAGAAGGAGAGTTTTAATTAGTGTTATTTCCATGAATTTCACCTAACCATAAAAACAATTTAAGTCCAATTTTAAAAACTTGTATTCAAGTAAAAAGGCAAATTCACAAATAGAAAAATAAAAGCCTCAAAAAAAGATGAACGACTTGGGTTTTTCTCCAGAAAAAAATTAGGGGTAATTAGACAATAGCTGAGTCAATAAACACACATAAATACTTTAAAAAATTAAGTAAAAGGCTCTGATTCAAAATAGCAGACTGAATAATTAGTCTTTTACTTTGCAAAGGCTCTTTGAAATGAGAAATGAGATATTTTAAACAAGAAAAATCTACAATAGGCCTAGAAAACAAGAAATGGAACAAGTACCAAAGCAGAAAGTTCAAAGAAATCCTGAAAGGTTGAAAACAGGTAAGACTGCACTAAATATAGAAAAATCACAGCAACCCAATCACCAGAGGAAAGAAAGAAGAAAACACTAAATCCAGGCTCAACAAACACAAAACATAACTTCAGGGTAATTAACTGAACCAGGACGGCAGACAGACCATTCCTAACTCCATTAGTACAGGGCATGAGGGCTGCCACCTGCCACCTCAGCCCTCGGGCCAAAAAAGAGAACCGTATGCCTATAATGCATCTTAGTGTACAGAGCAGGTCCCAAGGGAAGCAGAGAGGCTTAGCAACAGACAACGTTTCAGAACCCAGAGGGCTGAAGAGAGGGGCATTTATACCAAGGAGTAAAATTCACACAATACTCAACCACTCCTGGGTTCTGCAGGTTCCCAGACAGCCTCTGGGCTTCTTGCTTCCAACGAGATGTGACTGTGGACATAACCCACCTCGGTGCTCATAGCACACTGCCAATCCTCTCATTCAATTAAACTGTTGAAGCCAATCTACCAAACTGCTGAAAGAGGCCACGAATATGAGTTCCAGGAGCAGAGACACATTGGAAGGAAAAAACCTAAGAGGATCTTACAGAACAAACAGCTGTATATGTAAAGAGGGAAAGAAACAAACTCTCCAAACATTCCATGTGAAAGAAACTATTCTAGGCAACATTCCAGAAAAATGGGGCCGAGGGAA
This sequence comes from Bos mutus, assembly GCF_027580195.1. Lineage (NCBI taxonomy): Eukaryota > Metazoa > Chordata > Mammalia > Artiodactyla > Bovidae > Bos > Bos mutus. The sequence goes on along the minus strand of NC_091628.1, from coordinate 13,136,376 downwards.
GTATGAGAAAAAGAAAGATGAGATATAAGAACAAACTGATGTTAAAGAATAGAAGGAGCAAATACACTTTGAGAAAAAATGAAGAGAGAGCCCATAGGAACCTGAGTCGAACCTTCTCCTTTGAGTGACAGGAATTAGTGACAGGAATTTATTGGCGCGTGACTGCAGTCCCTATCTGTTAGTAGCTGGTTCAATAATGAACAGAGTTATAAAATCAAAACACTGGAAATGCCAAGCTTATGAACTTGGCTTTCTGAGATCAATGTCAAGGGAAAGTATGCATATTTTTCATTCTTCAATTTCCCTGGAACAATTAATGTTTAAAGAATTACTTTTAAAAACTAATATCTTCACTGAGGTTTAATTACGATGATGATAGATACTCCAAGAGGCTTCACTGCAAACTGGATGAGTAGTACTTTGTGGAAAAGAGGCCAGAAGAAAGCCACTTGTCTTAACTTGAAGCCCACAGAGGGAAGGGGAAAGGGGGCCGGGTGTGTGTGTGCATCCCTTTCCTCTTATTAAGAAATGCTGGGGCCGCCTTTCAGGATACCCATGACGGTCTCTTAAACTAGGCCACCTTATCTGTGAGCCTCCACAGAGCAGTGAAACGTTTCTCATTTTCTTTCTCTCCCTTCCTTTACAACATTAAATAATATAATTCTACAAAACATGACTCTTTTTATAAGTCTGTCTACTGAAGATCATCAAACAGGAGAGAAATGATTTCTGAAAGTCTCCCAATTTACTATACATAAACATGTAGCCGTAAAGGATGAGATGGTTAGATAGCATCACTGACTCAATGGACATGAATGTGAGACTCTTCGGGAAATAGTGGAGGACACAGGAGCCTGGTGTGCTGCAGTCCCTGGGGTTGCAAAGAGTCGGATACCACTTAGGGACTGGACAACAACAAACGTGGAAAAACACTTAAACATTTACGTCACTATTTCCAGGCATACTGCTCTATTTCCACTGACCATCACCTAGTCCCTGGACTGTCTCAATGCCCTTTCAACACATTTCACAGCTTCTCCTCTGGCTTATTCTAGTCTGTTGCCCTCCTGCTCATAACCTTCCAAAGGCTTTCCATCAGACTTAAAATCTGCAGTCCTTGTCACAGTCGATTTGGCCCTAAGTGATGTGGGCCCAAATGACCACTATTCCTTCCACATACTGGAGTTACTCCTACTGCTAAACTCATTCCCACCTCAGGATCTCTGCAGCATTCCCACCACCTAGGAAGCTCTTCAGATGTTCACATGGTCTGTTCCCTTGTCAGAGAGACCTTCCCTAACCTATCTAACACAGACTCTTCTCTGCTGTTAAAAAATCAACCTCTTACTCTGATTTGGGTGGCCCAGTGGTAAAGATTCCACCTGCAATGCAGGAGACACAGGAGACGCAGGTTTGATTCCTGAGTCAGGAAGATCCCCTGGAGGAGGAAATGGCAACTCGCTCCAGTATTTTTGCCTGGAAAATTCCACGGACAAAAAGGAGCCTGGTGGGCTACAGTCCATGGGGTTGCAAAGAGTCGGACAATTGAAGTGACTAGGATGCATGCACCCTGATTTAGTTTTTTAAAGAAAACTAAACTTCTAACTTCAATACCTCTACATATTATATTATTATATATCTTGCTGCTGCTGCTAAGTCGCTTCAGTCGTGTCCGACTCTGTGCGACCCCACGGACTGCAGCCTACCAGGCTCCCCCGTCCCTGGGATTCTCCAGGCAAGAACACTGGAGTGGGTTGCCATTTCCTTCTTCAATGCATGAAAGTGAAAAGTGAAAGTGAAGTTGCTCAGTCGTGTCCGACTCTTAGCGACCCCATGGACTGCAGCCTACCAGGCTCCTCCGTCCATGGGATTTTCCAGGCAACAGTACTGGAGTGGGGTGCCATTGCCTTCTCCCATTATATATCTTACTTATCTGTTAATTGTCTCCACTAAAAAGTAAACTAGAGGGCAGTGTCTTTATCTGGTTCATGACCACCTCGCACTCCCCACAATTGCGTCTAGTATGGAGCAGGTGCTTCCCTGTGGCTCAGCTGGTAAAGACTCTGCCTGCAGTGCGGGAGACCTGGGTTTGATCCTGGATTGGGAAGGTTCCCTGGAGAAGGGAAAGGCTACCCACTCCAGTGTTCTGGCCTGGAGAATTCCATGGACTGTACAGTCCATGGGGTTGCAAAGAGTCGGACATGATTGAGCAACTTCCACTTTCACGCAGTAGGTGCTTAATGAACATTTGTTGAATGAATGCTATTAGTAAATACCGATTAATACTTAAGATGAAATATAAACAGGAAAGCAGAAGATAAACACATGCTCCTTCTAATCACAGACATGCATTTTCAATCGGCAAAATCACTTATAGTTCTTTCGTCCCTGAGTTTAATTATCTGTCCACTTGTCATCCTTTTAAAGTATGGTTATTGTTCATAACTAAGCCTCAGGGGCCTATAATGCCTTTGCTGAAACAAGTCACTCATTCTCAAATTGCTGTAAGCCAAGCTGATGTATCCCAGATCTTCTGTTTCCCAGAAGTCAGTGTTAATGCTGCATTGCTTCCGTGAGCTTTCTGGGCATGGTCTCCAGGCGTCACAAACCCCAGCTCACTAGGCTATATAGCTTCTTAGATACCTACTACCATTCATTCTTCACTTAGATTCCACTCAGCAGAGTAGCCGTGATGCTGGTAGATGGATGTATAAGCTCTATAGGGTTTCAAAGTTGGAATCATATAATTTCAAGTTTGAGACAGCCAGGTGTGGTGGTACAAGGAAGCTAGTTTCAAATTTCAAGATGAAATAAATTTGGGGGTATACTCCATCTGGACAGGGACCATGTCTGTTTTGTTCACCGGCTATGCCCAGGCCCTGGCACAGGACAATCACTGAATGAATAAATGAACACTAATTAAACAAGGAAAGTAAATTATCTCAGAGTTGATGTAATACTACTAAAAGGAATATAGTAATTAGCAAAGTCAGGAATAAGCATAGATATAATATGCCCAGGAAACTTCAAAGTAAGTTTAGATTTCTAACTAAACTATTTTTTTTAACTTACAGGAGTTGAAATCTTCTTCGCAGTTTCTGTGATTACTTGTCCTAGAGGTTTCCAGATCTGAAATGCGTAGCGACCTAAATATAATAGTAACAGGAATAAAGGCAAATACATTTTCTGTAATGAAAGCCAATACCCACAAGGTGCTCACCATAGCAGTTATTTATAGTCTACTTTATATATGTTAAATAACTATTTCAAAACCTACCAGAAAGACAAGTCATTTTTTCAAACTTCTAATTTGTTAAATGGAGGACAGATTTCATTTTAATTACTCCAATTAAAAAAAAACAATTCTATTGCTTCTCACAATGATAATCACTTTGAAATATATAGAAAACAAGTCATGTTTATGATCTATACAACACAGGACTGCTTTTAATGAAGTTACCGCTAAAGTAATAAAGCAATTACGTAGGAAATATTTATAAAGAATGTGTTTACTATCAATTCCTCACAGAGGATAACCAAAAGCTTCTTTTATTTTAGTGCTTTTCTTTCTTAGTCACCCTAATTTCAAAACCCCTCTGAGACTAGACAACTAAGAATCAATAGCAAAACAGGTCCTAACCAGTTTTGAGGGCACAGAACAGGAATAAAATATCATCAGGCCAATCAGACTGTGTGTCCTAACCAGACTGTGTGTCTACTAATACTAGTGTCTCTTTTCTAAAAGCTACGATCCTCTTAAGTTTCTAACCACGTTATTTGCAAATTAAGATTTCTACTGGGAAAATTCAACTACATAGATTTCTTATAACAAGTTATCTGTCTAAATATACTGTTATTCCTGTTCAGACAACATGCTATAGTGAAAAATAAAGGATGCTAGTTAGACCTAGGAAGATGTGAAGTAGTCAACCTAAGTAGGAGACAAAAAGCTCTTGAAACCAAGGAGAACGTTAAAGTAAAATTAAAAAAGCTGAAACCCTAACTCGTCTAAATCTCTTATCACATAGAGATCAACTTTCATTTGATTCTTCAATAGTATAAAATATGGCTTTTCAATTCAGTTCAGTCGCTCAATCGTGTCCAACTCTTTGCAACCCCATGGACTGCAGCACACCAGGCTTCCCTGTCCATCACCAACTCCCAGAGCTTGCTCAAACTCATGTCCATGGCTTTTAAAGTGTCTCAAAATTACTTGAAAACCACAGTCATGCAATCTTGATGTAAAAAAGCAATCAAAGGCTTCAAGAACTGACATTTGGACATTTACTTTAACCATAAAAGAGAAGACAAAGTTCTAACAGTCTAGGAATACTTTTCTTCTAAATTCTACACTTTCGTTGTAGTTGACTATGAAAAAGAAATGCCTGCTATTTAATATTCTACTTAGTAAAATGAATTTGGCAACAGTGTAATATGTATGCAGTACATATACCAATGCTTCTCATTTTAGAAAGAAGACCTTGGCAAAAGCATATCTTTCTCTAATTTCAAATAAAAATCTTACATTTGAATTTGAACTATGCCTATTCTTATTTTACATTCAAATATAAGATTTTTATTTGAAATGAGAAAGACATGCTTTCAGAAAACTAAGATCATGGCATCCAGTCCTATGACTTCATGGCAAATAGATGGGGAAATAATGGAAACAGTGAGAGGCTTTATTCTTTTGGGCTCCAAAATCACTGCAGATGGTGACTGCAGCCATGAAATTAAAAGATGCTTGCTCCTTGGAAGAAAATCTATGACCAACCTAGACATATTAAAAAGCAAAGACATTACTTTGCCAACAAAGGTCCGTCTAGTTAAAACTATGGTTTTTCTAGTAGTCATGTATAGATATGAGAATTGGACTATAAAGAAAGCTGAGTGCCAAAGAAATGATGCTTTTGAACTGTGGTGTTGGAGAAGACTCTTGAAAGTCCCTTGGACTGCAAGGAGATCCAACCAGTCCATCCTAAAGGAGATCAGTGCTGGGTGTTCATTGGAAGGACTGATGCTGAAGCTGAAACTCCAATACTTTGGCCACCTGTTGCGAAGAACTGACTCATTGGAAAAGACCCTGATGCTGAGAAAGATTGAAGGTGCAAGGAAAAGGGGATGACAGAGGATGAGATGGTTGGATGGCATCACCGACTTGATGGACATGAGTTTGAGCAAGCTCCGGGAGCTGGTGATGGACAGGGAGGGCTGGCGTGCTGCAGTCTATGGGGTCACAAAGAGTCAGACCCAACTGAGCAACTGAACTGAACTGATGCCTGTTCTGCCATAGCAATTAATACTAAAATTATTTTATGTTTATGGGCAAGTCTGTCAAAATTCCTTTTCAGACATGATACTCTTCACATGAAACCTCCATAAGTAGTTAACTATAGTTACATAACGAGACATAAGACTTTGATGGTATAAGAACCAAGAAAAACTGAACCACTGATCGTCCTGTTTTTAAAGTTCTCACTGGTAAGGTGTTTTAAATAGAGCTGTGTGCAATTAAATATTATGTAAAACAGAATAAAATCTTTTAAGTCTCTTTTCCTATTGGATGTCACTGTATATAACCACAATAGAATGTATTAATAGCTCCACCTACAAAGAAGATCCAATTAATACGATCAAACCCATGGCCCTTAGGAGACACAAAAGCTAACTGAAAAATGTAAATCTTTATCAACAAAGAAATGCTCTCAGATGAACATTTAATTAGAGAATAGCTATGTAATTTAAAATTATAAATTAATGACTGGAAGCAATAGCAATTTTACTTTAAATCTTTATAACTATTCTTTCTAAAAAGATTTTTGGCAGTTAAAGAAATCCTCCTGGGTTTCCAAAGAAATTACACCAATACATTAAGTTGAGTAATAAACACACTACCAAGGCTAACTAGCTCATCAGAAAGAACTGACAGAAAATGTATAAACTTATCTGCAAGAAAAAAATAAATATGGGCGTACAGAAGAGCCCCATATCACTTATACTGCTTCACATTAAAGTTTATTTTTTAACAGTATACTATAGCTCACACTAAAAAAATGTCAGGAAGATCAATTATTACAGGGGCTAGTTTCCCAAACTTTGGTAGCATTAATTTCCTTCACCACAAAGTTTATCTATACTGACAAATGTTCACAGACTATGAACGCTGTCAAGAACGGGAATGTATGTCTTAAAACCAAAAACCTCAGAAAACTGAGAGTCTTCTCAAAATTCACTAAAAGCTATTTGGAAATATTTCTCCTACAACATTTATTGATATGTATCCTTTATTTATCTTACCTGCAAAGCCAAGAGCTGCAATACCCAGCCCCACAGCTATCAAACTTCTTGCCTACAGAGGAAAAAAATGATTATCATTTACAGTGCTACATATGAGTTTTTAAAGTAAATCATTTAAAATAATGAGAACAATTATGTTAAATATCACATTTTCTTCAAGCTCTGCTCTGTAGAAGGTTTAAATATCTGCAGTGTCTATGAGATTCTATCTCCTACACATTATATTGGCTGATTTTCAGTGAACTAATTTTAGACTTCATTCAATTTCCATGTATTTGACTTCATTCTGACCAAGAGCTTTTATGTTACTTGTTGCTAAAATGTTTTCTATAGACTATTCTTAACAGTGGGTCTAGTGTATTTATCTTCCATAAATATAAAAGGCAAATATTTCCTCCTCCTTTACATATGTGAGGCACAAATGGACTCCGCTCTATTTAAAAATTTGATAAAATATGATATCCAAGTGTAGCCAAGAAGCCAAATTGTGGAAAATTAGTAAAAGTGATGAAAAGCTTAATAACTAGCTTATTTCTACCTTCCTAGACCAAGGTAAAACTTTTAAAATAAGAGCGAAAAATCCAGAGTCTAAAAATATGAGCTCATCCAGATAAATTCTGAATTAGGTATACACTCCATATTATTCTCTGCTTTTCTCCTTAACCACCTGGGGAAAATATTTAAGTCACAACAGAAAAAGGTTTTAGGTAGCAAAGATCAATGGATGCCCCCAAGATCCATTCTCCCTTTCTTCTACAGGATCAAAAATTCCTATTTTTAGCCACACACATATTTCCAAGCATCCCTTAGGCTTAGGTACAGCACTGTTTAGTAAATGTTGGCTTATAGGATATAAGCAGAGCAGTGCGTGCAGCATCTGCGAAGTCTTTCAGGGGGCGGGGGAATGTCCCTCCCCTGCTCCATTCCTCCTTCCTACTGGCTGCGATATAGACATTATACCAGAAGCCGCCGTGTCGGACAAGGAAGGAGGAAAAATGAGGTGGAAGGACACTGGTCTGGACGATCATGGAGCTGCCAGTGCCCCTGGATAGCCTCTATTTATAAGAGACAAAAATAAAATTCTGGCTTCCTAAGATACTACTCATATTTTCAGTTTTCAGGTATCTGCAGCCAAATCAAAATTTTGATGGGGTCATAATTGAAGAGAGACACTATAGAAATGATTTTGTCTGATTAGTGGTGAGAGAGGCAAATCCGTCACATCCAGCAAAGACTAAGAATAGCTACAACAATCTCACCAGTGGACAGGAATGGATTCATTTCACATCAGTGCAGAAGTCAAAAAATGGAGGTTGAGACTGGAAGGACAGTAAAACCAAAAAGCCCTACAGCTATTAGTTTTCAAGTTCTGTAAGGGAATGCAAGTCTTAGGAAATTAAACCCCTAAATATTCAACAAGAGACTCTAAAAGGATAAACATCAGGACACAAAGGCCAACCATATGAAGGTGCTCTAACTTTAACACCCAGTAGGGCTCTCTTTGGAGAAGGGCACAGCAAACCCACTCCAGTATTCTTGCCTGAAGAATCCCATGGACAGAGGGGCCTGGTGGACTACAATCCATAGGCTCGCAAAGAGTCGGACACGACCAAAGCAACTGAGCACTCATGCACGCAACGCTCTCTGAGAAATCTAGAGCTCTTTATAGACAAGATGAAGAAAGTTCATCTAGGTTTCTTCAGTTCCAGTTTTAAGATGCACCTTCTCACTGGGCAGAGCACTGGGACAATCTCAGGGAAGGAAGATTCTTTCTCTGGTAGAGGTCAAGCCTAGAGCTAGCTAGCCAGAGGGGCCAAACAGTCTTCAAGGTTCCCTTTAGGTTAAGTGAAAGTGAAAGTCGCTCAGTCGTGTCTGAGTCTTTGCGACCCCATGGACTATACAGTCCATGGAATTCTCCAGGCCAGAATACTGGAGTGGGTAGCCCTTCCCTTCTCCAGGGGATCTTCCCAACCCAGGATCGAACCCAGGTCTCCTGCATTGCAGGCAGATTCTTTACCAGCTGAGCCACAAGGGAAGCCCTCCCTTCAGGCTGCCTAGACTTAATTACTCCTGAAACTGAAGGGAGATGTGTATTGGCTTAAAGAAGATGTTCTGGGTTGGCTGAATCCCTTTGCTGTTCACCTGAAACAGCACACAATGGGCCACCACACTGTTAACCAGCTGTACGCAAACACAAAAGAAACATTTAAAGAAGGAAGAAAAGGAAGTTCTGTTGAGGTGTATTTTTGCCATTTTCCAGAGCTTCCCAGGGACTACATATTTTGAGTTTCCCAGTCTTATTTTCCATTGGTTCACTTTAAAAATCCTCAGTTCAACCAAAGTACTCAACTGCTTCATGTGTGAATTTATTGTCCTTCCTTATAAACTCTACTTACTCTTTTATCTCACTAGAAATATCTATCTGTGCCTATCAAGATTTGACATATTCTCAGTATTTCAGCTTGAACCAGCCACAGAATGGGAGAACTCATTTGCAACACATAAAATAAGCACATATCCAAAAATACAGAGAGTTCTTCCCCATTAATAAGACAGACAATCCAATAGAAATGGACAAAAGAGTAGGTCGGGGACTTCATAGAAAACAAAAATCTAAACGGCTGATAAACATGAATACTAATGATAACAATCACCAAACCAAAATGGTGTAGAAATATTAATACCAGAATACAAAGATCTCTGACCTTTGTGGAATTTGTTCTGTTCACCAATGAATCAAGCACCGAGCAGCAGTATCTACACTTCTGGGGTGATTCTTCCAGGATATTCTTCTAGGATACACTTCTAGAATAATAGTAATAATGTACTAAAAGGACTTAGCACAGTGGCTTGGCACATACACTTTTAAATTTGTCTGAGTAAAAGAAGACTCACAGAAGTGGTTTTTGAGGTAGGCTCTTTTTTATAGATTAATTATTATATCATTTTTACTATTCTGACTATTCAAATATATATGAGACAAAATAGTTGCCTTACTAAAGAGATTTTTATGTCAAGATATTTATATCAAAAACATTCAACCATTAGGCATTTGGTCATTTTCCACTTTAATCTAACAATATGTAAGGCTCAACTGTACTTAACAGCTAAAAATTCAATTTAATTTTCAATAAATAAGTATTGGATACGCCAATGATTACTGTCCATTTGTCCCCCCAGGTTCATTTCCCGCTCTTCCCTGACTTGCTCTATATCTCTGTCTCCATTTAGCTCAAAAGACTACATTATCCAGTCCTCATTTGCACTCCTGCTACTGGTTGGGTTTGCCAATGAGAGGAAGTTTCACAAAACACCAAGCACTAGCTACCAATCACAGAAAAGGACTCTAAACATCTCTGCCCAGTATATCTTGGTACCAAAGTTTCGAAGCCAACCACGATGCTCAAGCACTGGATAGAATAACATTTCTTACCCAGAGAAGGGGCAGAGAAAGATCAGCTCCAGCCCAGCTGTGTGCACCAGTTTCACGGGGCTGGGGGATGACGGCTGACAAGAGGAAACTGGCCCGGTGCTCCCTTCCCCTCTTTAGCCCACACCATCCCTGGAATCTGAGATACTGAAAGCTGGGGGCAAGACTGAAACAGGAAACGATCACCCCACAAAACACAGGCTGTGTGAGCTCCTCACCTTTTGCTAAAAAAGTGCTCTGAGTCCAAGACCTCTCCTCATGAGGCCGAGCAGGGCTGAAAGCCTGTGCACGTGAAACTGCTTTTCTCAAAAGGAAGAATCAGCAGAAAAGTACCAGTGGAAGGACACAGAAAAGCAGTACCATTTATTCCCTGCTGTGCCTCCTCTTCAGCCACAGCTCCTGTTCAGCGGCTCCTCCCCCACACCTGTAACTCTCACTGGGTTCTGGAGCACAGTTCCCAACCCCTTGCCTCTCTGCCTCAGTAGGTACTGTTTCCAACTGTCACTAGTCCCTGGGTCATTCATCATCCTTTCTTGTTTACCCACAACTCTGCACATAGTCCCTTCATTAAACTATGTCCCCCAAACCCACCCATTACTACTCACTGACACATGCATTAGTATACATGAGTCACTATATTATGCATAAGAGATGCAGCGTATAAGGCAAAGGCTTGTATCAAATGGGTCCTCTACAGGATGCTGAACATGGTGAGCCTCCACTGCTAATGCTAACCTCCCAAAGGTCTTTATCTTTAACCTTCAGTTCAGTTCAGTTGCTCAGTCATGTCCAACTCTTTGCAACCCAATGGTCTGCAGCACGTCAGGCTTCCCTGGCCATCACCAACTCCTGGGGTTTATTCAGACTAATGTCCATTGTGTCGGTGACGCCATCCAACCATCTCATCCTCCGTCATCTCTTTCTCCTTGCACCTTCAATCTTTCCCAACGTCAGAGTCTTTGCAAATGAGTCAGTTCTTCACATCAGGTGGCCAAAGTATTAAGAGTTTCAGTTTCAACATCAGTCCTTCCAATGAAAACTCAGGACTAATTTCCTTTAGGATAGACTGGTTAGATTTCCTTGCAGTCCAAGAGACTCTAAAGAGTCTTCTCCAACACCATAGTTCAAAAGCATCAATTCTTCGGCGTTCAGCATTCTTTACACTCCAACTCTCACATCCATACATGACTACTAGAAAAACTATACCTTTGACTAGACGGACTTTGTTGGCAAAGTAATGTCTCTGCTTTTTAATATGCTGTCTAGGTTGGTCATAACTTGTCTTCCAAGGAGTAAGCGTATTTTAATTTCATGGCTGCAGTCACCATCTGCATTGTTTTGGAGCCCCCCAAAATAAAATCTGACACTGTTTCCACTGTTTCCCCATCTATTTCCCATGAAGCGATGGGACTGGATGCCATGATCTTAGTTTTCTGAATGTTGAGCTTTAAGCCAACTTTTTCACTCTCCTCTTTCACTTTCATCAAGAGGCTCTTTAGTTCTTCTTCACTTTCTGCCATAAGGGTGGTGTCATCTGCATATCTGAGGTTATTGATATTTCTCCTGGCAATCTTGATTCCAGTTTGTGCTTCTTCAAGCCCAGTGTTTCTCAAGGTGTATTCTACATATAAGTTAAATAAGCAGGTGACAATATATAGCCTTGACAAACTCCTTTCCCTATTTGGAACTGGAGATCAGTGGAGAAATAACTCCAGAAAGAATGAAGGGATGGAGTCAAAGCAAAACAATACCCAGTTGTGGATGTGACTGCTGATAGAAGCAAGGTCTGATGCTGTGAAGAGCAATATTGCATAGGAACCTGGAATGTTAGGTCCATGAATCAAGGCAAATTGGAAGTGGTCCAACAGGAGATGGCGAGAGTGAACGTCGACATTCTAGGAATCAGCGAACTAAAATGGACTGGAATGGGTGAATTTAACTCAGATGATCATTATATCTACTACTGTGGGCAGGAATCCCTTAGAAGAAATGGAGTAGCCATCATGGTCAACTAGAGAGTCCGAAATGCAATACTTGGATGCAATCTCAAAAATGACAGAATGATCTCTGTTTGTTTCCAAGGCAAACCATTCAATATCACGGTAATCCAAGCCTATGCCCCAACTGGTAACGCTAAAGATGCTAAAGTTGAACGGTTCTATGAAGACCTGCAAGACCTTTTAGAACTAACACCCAAAAAAGATATCCTTTTCATTATATGGGACCGGAATGCAAAAGTAGCAAGTCAAGGAACGCCTGGAGTAACAGGCATATTTGCCCTTGGAGTACGGAATGAAGCAGGGCAAAGGCTAAGAGTTTTGCCAAAAGAACGCACTGGTCATAGCAAACACCCTCTTCCAACGACACAAAAGAAGACTCTACACATGGACATCACCAGATGGTCAACACCAAAATCAGACTGACTATATTCTTTGTAGTCAAAGATGGAGAAGCTCTATACAGTCAGCAAAGACATGACCAAGAGCTGACTGTGGCTCAGATCATGAACTCCTTATTGCCAAATTCAGACTGAAATTGAAGCAAGTAGGGAAAACCACTAGACCATTCAGGTATGACCTAAATCAAATCCCTTACGATTATACAGTGGAAGTGAGAAATAGATTTAAGGGACTAGATCTGACAGACAGAGTGCCTGATGAACTATGGACAGAGGTTCCTGACATTGTACAGGAGACAGGAATCAAGACCATCCCCATGGAAAAGAAATGCAAAAAGGCAAAATGGCTGTCTGAGGATGCCTTACAAATAGCTGTGAAAAGAAGAGAAGTGAAAAGCAAAGGAGAAAAGGAAAGATATAATCATCTGTATGCAGAGTTCCAAAGAATAGCAAGGAGAGATAAGAAAGCCTTCCTCAGCAATCAATGCAAAGAAATAGAGGAAAACAACAGAATGGGAAAGACTAGAGATCTCTTCAAGAAAATTAGAGATACCAAGGGAACATTTCATGCCAAGATGGGCTCGATAAAGGACAGAAATGGTATGGACCTAACAGAAGCAAAAGATATTAAGAAGAGATGGCAAGAATACACAGAAGACCTGTAAAAAAAGATCTTCACAACCCAGATAATCACGATAGTGTGATCACTCACCTAGAGCCAGACATCCTAGAATGTGAAGTCAAGTTGGCCTCAGGAAGCATCACTACGAACAAAGCTAGTGGAGGTGATGGAATTCCAGGTGAGCTATTTCAAATCCTGAAAGATGATGCTGTGAAAGTGCTGCACTCAATACTCCAGCAAATTTGGAAAACTCAGGAGTGGCCACAGGACTGGAAAAGGTCAGTTTTCATTCCAATCCCAAAGAAAGGCAATGCCAAAGAATGGTCAAACTACTGCACAATTGCACTCATCTCACATGCTAGTAAAGTAATGCTCAAAATTCTCCAAGCCAGGCTTCAGCAATACGTGAACCATGAACTTCCAGATGTTTAAGCTGGATTTAGAAAAGGCAGAGGAACCAGAGATCAAATTGCCAACATCCTCTGGATCATCGAAAAAGCAAGAGAGTTCCAGAAAAAAATCTATTTCTGCTTTACTGACTATGCCAAAGCCTTTGACTGTGTGGATCACAGGAAACTGTGGAAAATTCTGAAAGAGATGAGAATACCAGAAGACCTGACCTGCCTCTTGAGAAATCTGTATGCAGGTCAGGAAGCAACAGTTAGAACTGGACATGGAACAACAGACTGGTTCCAAATAGGAAAAGGAGTACGTCAAGGCTGTATATTGTCACCCTGCTTATTTAACTTATATGCAGAGTACATCATGAGAAACGCTGAGCTGGAAGAAGCACAAGCTGGAATCAGGATTGCCGGGAGAAATATCAATAACCTCAGATATGCAGATGACACCACCCTTATGGCAGAAAGTTAAGAGGAACTAAAAAGCCTCTTGATGAAAGTGAAAGAGGAGAGTGAAAATGTTGGCTTAAAACTCAACATTCAGAAAATGAAGATCATGGCATCTGGTCCTATCACATCATAGGAAATAGATGGGAAACAGTGGAAACAGTGTCAGACTTTATTTTTGGGGGCTCCAAAATCACTGCAGATGGTGACTGCAGCCATGAAATTAAAAGACGCTTACTCCTTGGAAGGAAAGTTATGACCAACCTAGATAGCATATTCAAAAGCAGAGACATCGCTTTGTCAACAGAGGTCCGTCTAGTCAAGGCTATGGTTTTTCCAGTGGTCATGTATGGATATGAGAATTGGACTGTGAATAACGCTGAGCGCCGAAGAATTGATGCTTTTGAACCATGGTGTTGGAGAAGACTCTTGAGAGTCCCTTGGACTGCTAGGAGATCCACCCAGTCCATCCTAAAGGAAATGAGTCCTGAGTGTTCACTGGAAGGACTGATGTTGAAGCTGAAACTCCAGTAGTTTGGCCACCTGATGTGAAGAACTGACTCATTTGAAAAGTCCCTGATGGTGGGAAAGATTGAGGGCAGGAGAAGGGGACGACAGAGGATGAGATGGTTGGATGGCATCACCAACTCGATGGATTTGAGTTTGAGTGAACTCCAGGAGTTGGTGATGGACAGGGAGGCCTGGCGTGCTGCAGTTCGTGGGGTCGCAAAGAGTCGGACACGGCTGAGCAACTGAACTGAACTGAACCTCAAATGGTCCAAAATAAGAATATCATTTGTTTCCTAGAAAAGAATATTTATTTCCTATCTAACAGTTTTTCATTCACTAAAAAGTCAATGGAATTTTTTTCCAGACATGAATTTAGATAGCTCTTCCCAGGTGGCTCAGTAGTAAAGAATCTGCCTGCCAAGCAGGAGACAGGGGTTTGACCCCTGGGTCTGGAAAATCCTTTGGAGATGGCAAGGGCAAGCCACTCCATTATTCTTGCCTGGGAAATCCCATGGACAGAGGAGCCTGGCAGGCTACAGTCCACGGGGTCACAAAGAGTCAGACACAACTTAGCGACTAAACAACAATAACAACAAGCTCCCCCAACCCTTCATATATGTGAATGACCCAAACAGAAAAAAGTAACCATCTAACTACAAATACAGGAAGTAGGAGGCACAAGAGAGTCTATCTGACATCTAACCAAGTAGTTCAGAGAACTCTCAACCATACCTGTATCTGTCCTTAAATTTTTTAAAGTATAAAATTACATCTAAGCTAACTGAGGTTTAAAAAAGGAAATAGCCGATGGTTCATTTAGCATAATTGTGTAAATAATAGAGAATTCCATCAACATCTTCTCTACTTTACCACTGTTGAAAAAATTTCACATTTGCTTTATCACTATGCTATTTCACATTTATTTAAATGTTCGTATTGTACCGTCAGGCTAACAGGATCTATTTTATTTCTTTTATAGACACAACACCATATTTGATCTAGTGTCAAGCACAATGATGTGCTTCAATTTCTATTTTGAATGTTTTTTAAACAATGATGCTTCAAAATTAAATTGTCAGTAACAGAACAAAACGTTGAAAAGACCATTTAAAAGCAAAATGGAGAATGAGGCATGGGGTTAGTAACACTAGTACTGTAATTTTCCACCAACCAGGCAATAGCCAGGTTAAATGTCCAAAACTGCTTTCATGCAACCAGACTGACATCATGCTACGCCTGTGTTTTTATAGAAACTAGAGAAATGTTCCTATTTCTTTGACTTTGGAAAATTAGAATATGTGCTAAAAAGAAAAGAAATAAGGCAGTGTGATTTAAAAGGACAGATATGTATACACGTGTACTCTGGCCTGAGCTAAAACTGCCATAGGTATCGTACATATGTAGGAGATCAGTCAGTCAGTCAGTTCAGTTCAGTCGCTCAGTCGTGTCCGACTCTTTGCGACCCCATGAATCACACAGCACGCCAGGCCTCCCTGTCCATCACCAACTCCCGGAGTTCACTCAGACTCACGTCCATCAAGTCAGTGATGCCATCCAGCCATCTCATCCTCTGTCGTCCCCTTCTCCTCCTGCCCCCAATCCCTCCCAGTATCAGAGTCTTTTCCAGTGAGTCAGCTCTTCGCATGAGGTGGCCACAGTATTGGAGTTTCAACTTTAGCATCAGTCCTTCCAAAGAACACCCAGGACTGATCTCCTTTAGAATGGACTGGTTGGATCTCCTTGCAGTCCAAGGGACTCTCAAGAGTCTTCTCAACACTACAGTTCAAAAGCATCAATTCTTCGGTACTCAGCCTTCTTCACAGTCCAACTCTCACATCCATACATGACCACAGGAAAAACCATAGCCTTGACTAGATCGACCTTTGTTGGCAAAGTAATGTCTCTCTTTTGAATATGCTATCTAGGTTGGTCATAACTTTCCTTCCAAGGAGTAAGCATCTTTTAATTTCATGGCTGCAGTCACCATCTGCAGTGATTTTGGAGCCCCAAAAAATAAAGTCTGACACTGTTTCCCCATCTATTTCCATGAAGTGATGGACCAGATGCCATGATCTTAGTTTTCTGAATGTTGAGCTTTAAGCCAATTTTTTCACTTTCCTCTTTCACTTTCATCAAGAGGCTTTTTAGTTCCTCTTCACTTTCTGCCGTAAGGGTGGTGTCATCTGCATATCTGGGGTTATTGATATTTCTCCCAGCAATCTTGACAGTAGATGGTAAATGTAGATGCCACACAAGGTGTTTTCATTGGTTTTAAATATCCACAAGACTGCCTTCAGCAAGTTTTAGTTTTGTAACATTTTCTTTGAAGATTCAGAGGGCTGGAAAAGTAGCTAACATTTTTCAAGTAAAAGATCTAAATGAATTCTTAGATCCATTTTTTTTTCCTACGTAAAATTATGCTAGCACGTATTTATAACAACTTGATCTTTTTTATAAAAAAGGTATGTATATCTAAAATTTAGATCAGTTACAGTCAGGTAAAAATTCTACCCACTAATTATTTTACAACTGGTCTAGGCCAGTGTTTTGGGAAAGTGGTCTATATAAGGAAAACAGAAAAATTCTATTCATGCCAAATTTGGAAATTTGGTTTTTAGCAATCCTATCGTGGTCACCAGGGAAAACAAAGATGATATGTATGCACATAACAAATGTATGTGTTACTGGCTAATGGTATTGAATTAAAAGTTTTAAAAATTCATGACAACTTCAGATATTTCTCAAAATGCCAAACAGCATAGTTTTCGCTGCATCCCCTATGACTACAAACAACACATGAATATTTTAGATTTTAAAATGTCCAAGCGTATGTATAACAGCACTGCATAAATTAACAAACAGTATATTCCCAGTGAAATTGCTGATTGATTTCAAAATGGTTGGAGAGTTACCATAAAGAATCCTTTGCCTAGACTGCTAAATCTGGCTGGAGAAAAGTCTTACATCTACGCTAAAGAGCACCACTATAAAACTACGGTTTCCGCTGTTGGCTGGGCTTTCGCCCTCTCCCTCACCCTTTACTCACAGCACTCCCCATCCCTCTTTGCCACTACTGTACTTTACTTTTTTCAGTCTCCATCTGTGAAGCAAGCATGAACTTCCTCAGTCTTTCATCCCTTCAGCCTTGAATGGAGACTCCACGGGCTTCAGAGTTAATCAGGTATGGGCTCTAATTTCAACTCAATCTTGACCAAATCTGGGACCCTAAGCTGATGTCTCTAGGCCCATTTCCTCATCTATAAAATGGGAATATGAAAATATACATCACAGGAAGCTCAAAATGATAATGAGAAAAGATCATGAAGAGCAGCCGATACACCGTGTACACATGGCAGATGTCTGTGAGTCCTTCCTTCACTCTCACATTTTCACTCCTAATCCTTCCTGTTCTTCTATTTTCAGTCCTCCTGGAAAATCCCTGCTTATTTTTCAACAAACAGCTTTAAGGTCACCTCATTTCATCACCCATCTCTTCACTCAAGTAAAACATTTCAGTGACCCCAAGGTACTGGGTTGGCCAAAAGGTTCGTTTGTTAGAAAAACCCAAACGAAACTTTTGGTCAACCCAATACTTAGCAGTTCTATTACAGTACATAGCACATTCTTTATTAATAATAATAGTTTGCCTATTCCTTTCTCTATTTTTAGAATTAGACATATGTTTTATTTATTTAATGGAAAAGCATTTTATTTTAAATACAGCAGTTTGTACATACCAATCCCAAACTCCCGACCTATCCCTCCCCCAACCTTTCCCCTGATTTACCTATTTTAAACCCCTTCTAAAATGTGAGCTTCTGGATGTAGGGACTGCTTATCTCTAGATTTTCAGTCTAACAAAGTAGTTAGTAATAGGAGAAGGCAATGGCACCCCACTCCAGTACTCTTGCCTGGAAAATCCCATGGACGGAGGAGCCTGGTGGGCCGAAGTCCATGGGGGCACTGCCAGTCGGACACGACTGAGCGACTTCACTTTTACTTTTCACTTTCATGCACTGGAGAAGGAAAGGGCAACCCACTCCAGTGTTCTTGCCTGGGAAATTTCACAGGCAGAGGAGCCTGGCAGGCTACAGTCCATGGGGTCACAGAGGTGGAAACAACTGAGCATACACACACACACACACAGTTTCTCAAAAATTAATATAAAGGGATGAAAATGATCTTAAGCAACATCCTCACTACCCAGATGCCTTTTGGAACTTGTATTATTTGTTCTGTGTATTGGTGTCTGCTAATGAATGGAATTATGATTGAAATGGGAAAATATAATGCAAAATGACAGTTAAATTTAATTAAGAAATTAACACATAATCATGTTTCAAAATATCCTGGACCAGGTAAATACATCCAAAAGTCTCACAGAAGACAAAGAAGATGAAATTAAGGGTCTGTGCCAGGTAAATTTCATTACAAAAATTTAAATGAATACAATTCACATATCCACGTAGAGAAATAAGGAGGAGTAACTGAACTGCTAAACAAAGAAAAATACCAAAACTCCCAATAAAAAAAGTCAGGCATTTTTTCAGCCATTTGGAGGCTTTCTCCCATCTCTGAGTATTTCAAAGAGACGGACAACAAACAACAGAAATCAGAAAAATATACACAGAAAGTGATACATGCAATGGAGAAAATGAAGCGACCAGAGAATTCACGTGTGTTTATACAATGAAAGCAACAAATTAGTGAACAGAGGAAGCTTCACTGAAAAGGTGACTTTTGGGTGGCGAAAAATAGGAAGAAAGTGTAGTCATGTCAGTATTTAAGGAGAAACCATTGTGGGCAGAGGCAACAAATCCGAAGTCCCTAAGGCAAGCGTGTATAAACTGCTGTGCCCGCGAACACTCAGGAGGCCAGCACGCACAAAGAAAGGAGAGAAGGAGGAACAGAAAATGAGCGCAGAGAAGCAACATGGACAGCAGGTTGCGTCAGGCCTTAGCATCAGCATAAGGACTTCAGTTTTTCTGAGTGCGATAAACCATGTGTTTTAAGAGGCCTAAGACTTCATACGTACAATTCTAAAATGGTTATTAGTTGTCATGCTGAGAAAAGACATGTCAAAGACAGAGGCACTGATGAGCTAGGAGTCATTTAAAATAATCCAGGAAGGAGATTGTGATAGCTTGGACCGAAGTGATTAGCCATGAAGTTGGGGGGAAGTGGTCAGATTCTGGATATATTCTGAAGATAAAGCCAATAAGATTTGTTGAGAGAGACTGGATGTGAGGTATAAAGGAAAGAGAAGACGATGAACGAAGAAAATGTGGTATGCATGTACAATGGAATATTACTCACCCATAAAGAGAAGGAAATTCTAGCATTTGTGACAACATGGATGAACCTGGAGGATGTGTTCAACTCTTTGTGATCCCATGGACTGTAGTTCACTAGGCCTCTCTGTCCATGGAATTCTTAGGCAAGAATACTGGAGTGGGTTGTCATTCCCTTCTCCAGGGGATCTTCCTGACCCAGGGATCAAACCCAGGACTCCTGCATTGCAGGTGGATTCTTTATTGTCTGAGCCACGAGGGAAGCCATAACACAAAATGAAATAAAGTCAGACACAGAAGGACAAATTACTGATTGACCTCACATATATATGTAGAATCTAAAAAAAAGTCAAACTCATAGAAGCAGAGAGTAGAACAGTGATTAGTGGGTGAAATGGGGTAATGTGGGTCAAAATTCCTGTTAGATGAATAAGTTTTACACTTGAAATTTGCTGAAAGAGGAAACTTGAGTGTTCTCACACATATATACACACAGAAAGTAACAATGTGATGGACATGACAGATGTGTTGATTAGCCTGAATTATGGTAATCACTGCCACTCCAGTACTCTTGCCTGGAAAATCCCATGGACGGAGGAGCCTGGTAGGCTGCAGTCCATGGGGTCGCTAAGAGTCGAACACGACTGAGCGACTTCACTTTCACTTTTCATTTTCATGCATTGGAGAGGGAAATGGCAACCCACTCCAGTGTTCTTGCCTGGAGAATCCCAGGGACGGGGAACCTATGGGCTGCCGTCTATGGGGTGGCACAGAGTCAGACACGACTGAAGCGACTTAGCAGCAGCAGCATGGTAATCATTTCACAATGTATATGTCTACGAAATCATCATGCTGTAAACCATACATACACACAGTTTTATTTGCCAATTATACTTTAATAAAGCTTGGGGAAAGACGTCAATGTTACTGCCTTAAACAACTGGAGGAATGGAGTTGCCTTTTGCTGGAAAGTCTGTAGGAGGAAGTGGGGCAGAGGGAAGGGCTGTCATAAGCTCCCTTTTGGTCTTGCTTTTCTAAAAACATGCCACCCTGAGTTTGATAAATTAAACCTGAGCAAAGCTGTACATGAATTCCTAACACCTGGGGAAGAAAGGGTCTCATCTACTAATGGAAAAGAAGAGTGAGCAGGTTGTCTCAAACTGCATTCTTCGTTATCTGGCAGTGGTTCAATTCTCAAGGGTTAATCACAAGCAAATCACTTTCTGCTGAACTCGGTGTTTTATGTGGCCTCATTACTTGGTTCAATTTCTCCAAAGAAAGCTCTTTGAATTTAAACAACAGCAAGTGGAAAGGAGAAAAAAGGGAAGAAATAAGAAAGACTGCTGGCAAATTAGCAGAATTGGAGAAAGAGGTATTGCACATGCAGATCAAAAGAAGGAGAGGATTTATATTCCAGAAAGAGGGGCAGACATGATACAAAGACATTTAGGAAGAGAATTTTTATTTTTATTTTTTTTACAATTATCCTTCCCTAAAATTTCAAGCTGACATGAATTTCACAGATTTTCGTATCTAAATTGGACCAATCCACATTAATCTACCTGGCCCTTACCATTACATTGCCCAAAACAAATACACCTGCACTTTACTCAAAACACCAATTCTGTAACTAATTGAAGTGAAAAACTTAACCTAAGTAAAAGAGAAAAAACAATGCTAGTGACATCTTACTTGCTCAATGTTAAAGTCACTTGTTTTAAACCAGAGGCAAGCATTCATTTCTACAGCATGACTAGAGAGGAAATAAAAGGGCAAAACAGAAACAAATCAAAACAACAACATCCGGAAGCAAAGACAGTCAGAAACAAAACCCTAGGCTCACGCCAAGCGAGTGCTTCTCCACTCTCTAATGTAACTGACAACAAGTTCCCCAAACTTAAATCCTTGCTGTAACTTGTGAGAAAGTGCTGCTGTGCATTCATTCAGGGACCTAATGATACGAACCTTGTCTCTAGTAACACAAGCAGGTATTCTTTGTTCACATTAAATGTGACTAGTCAGAAAGTCCTGTCTCAGTACCAGCCTAGTCCTGGTGGCCCTGCAGAGCATCAGGAGCCCCTGGGCTCATCATAGGTTTGCCAAACCAAGCTGCACATTCGGCTTCAAGTTCTCAAACCCAAGGATACTGTGATGGTTCATTTTATGTGTCAATTTTACGTGTCAGGTCAGTCCATTAAATCCCAAGCCAGGTGTTGGCATATTGGTATTTTGTACATCAGGCTGACATCTATATTCAGCTGACTTTATTAAGGAAAGGGGTTTCTTTGATCATGCAAGTGGCCTCATCCAATCAGTTGAAAGGCCTTAAGATGAAAAACTGAGATTTCCCTGGGGAAGTAGAAATTCTACTCAAGAATGAGCTGCCGTCTGAAGGTTTCCACCCTGTGGGCCTGCCCTACAGATTTTAAACTTGCCAGCTCCCACAACTAGGTAAGCTGATTCCTTTAGAAGTAATACAAACAACTTAGCTCAGTTTCTTCGGAGAACCCTGAATGATACGTATTTCTGCTGTGTTTCAGAACCAGAAAATACTGCTTTTAGGCATAACCCTTGACTCATTCAAGATAAATAAATGTTGAATTTGTGACATTTAATCTGGGTGCTGACTACAAACCAGGCACTGTACTAGGGGTAGAGATACAGATTAATAAGATCATCTCACAAAGGTTACAAACTGATTCACAATCTCAAAACAAAACATGTGAGTTCTCAAAAACTATTTATTTATTCATAAATTTATCTAATTTCTTTTAGAACTTATTAGATTTTTTTCACCACTGCTCATGTAAAGATAGCATTAGTGACCATAGCCGCTAACACATCAGGATGTCAGATAGATATATATATATACATCAGTTCAGTTCGGTCGCTCAGTCATGTCTGACTCTGAGACCCCATGAATCGCAGCACGCCAGGCCTCCCTGTCCATCACCAACTCTCGGAGTCTACCCACCCATGTCCATTGAGTCGATGATGCCATCCAACCATCTCATCCTCTGTTGTACCCTTCTCCTCCTGCCCTCAATCTTTCCCAGCATCAGGGTCTTTTCAAATGAGTTAGCTCTCCGCATTAGGTGGCCAAATTATTGGAGTTTCAACTTCAACATCAGTCCTTCCAATGAACACCCAGGACTGATCTCATTTAGGATGGACTGGTTGGATCTCCTTGCAGTCCAAGGGACCCTAAGAGTCTTCTCCAACACCACAGTTCAAAAGCATCAATTCTTTGGTGCTCAGCTTTCTTTATAGTCCAACTCTCACATCCATACATGACCACTGGAAAAACCACAGCCTTGACTAGAAGGATCTTTGTTGGCAAAGTAACATCTCTGCTTTTTAATATGCTATCTAGGTTGGTCATAATTTTCCTTCCAAGGAATAAGCATCTTTTAATTTCATGGCTGCAATCACCATCTGCAGTGATTTTGGAGCCCACAAAAATAAAGTCAGCCACTGTGTCCACTGTTTCCCCGTCTATTTCCCATGAAGTAATAGGACCGGATGCCATGATCTTAGTTTTCTGAATGTTGAATTTTAAGCCAACTTTTTCACTCTCCTTTTTCACTTTCATCAAGAGGCTCTTTAGTTCTTCACTTTCTGCCATAAAGGTGGTGTCATCTATATCTAAGGTTATTGATATTTCTCCCGGCAATCTTGATTCCAGCTTGTGTTTCTTTCAGCCCAGCATTTCTCATGATGTACTCTGCATATAAGTTAAATAAGCAGGGTGACAATATACAGCCTTGACATACTCCTTTTCCTATTTGGAACCAGTCTGTTGTTCCATGTCCAGTTCTAACTGTTGCTTCCTGACCTGCATACAAATTTCTCAAGAGGCAGATCAGGTGGTCTGGTATTCCCATCTCTTTCAGAATTTTCCACAGTTTCTTGTGATCCACACAGTCAAAGGCTTTGGCATAGTCAATAAAGCAGAAATAGATGTTTTTCTGGAACTCTCTTGCTTTTTCTATGATCCAGAGGATGTTGGCAATTTGATCTCTGGTTCCTCTGCCTTTTCTAAATCCAGCTTGCACATCTGGAAGTTCACTGTTCGCATATTGCTGAAGCCTGGCTTAGAGAATTTTAAGCATCACTTTAGCAGCATGTGAGATGAGTGCAATTGTGCGGTAGTTTGAGCATTTTTTGGCATTGCCTTTCTTTGGATTGGAATGAAAACTGACCTTTTCCAGTCCTGTGGCCACTGCCGAGTTTTCCAAATTTGCTGGCATATTGAGTGCAGCACTTTCATAGCATCACCTTTTAGGATTTGAAATAGCTCAACTGGAATTCCATCACCTCCACTAGCTTTGTTCATAGTGATGCTTCCTGAGGCCAACTTGACTTCACATTCCAGGATGTCTGGCTCTAGGTGAGTGATCACACCATCGTGATGATCTGGGTTGTGAAGATCTTTTTTGTACAGTTCTTCTGTGTATTCTTGCCACTTCTTCTTAATATCTTCTGCTTTTGTTAGGTCCATACCATTTCTGTCCTTTATTGACCCCATCTTTGCATGAAATGTTCCCTTGGTATCTCTAATTTTCTTGAAGAGATCTCTAGTCTTTCCCATTCTATTGTTTTCCTCTATTTCTTTGCATTGATTGCTGAGGAAGGCTTTCGTATCTCTCCTTGTTATTCTTTGGAACTCTGCATTCAAATGGGTATATCTTTCCTTTTTTCCTTTACTGTTTCACTTCCCTTCTTTTCACAGCTATTTGTAAGGCCTCCTCAGACAGCCATTTTGCATTTTTGCATTTCTTTTTCTTGGGGATGGTCTTGATTCCTGTCTCCTGTACAATGTCACGAACCTCCGTCGATAGTTCATCAGGCACTCTATCAGATCTAGTCCCTTAAATCTATTTTTATACATCAGTTACTAAATAGCAAAAAAAAAAAAAAAGAACTACTCTAGATAGGCAGCAGCATCAAGTAAACTTCCAAATATGAAAGAAATCAATGCCAGTGGCTGTTGAATCCCCCTCCTCTATTCAAACTCCCTTGTCTCTCTACATCCCAGTTTATTTGTCTACTGTGATCCCAGATTACAACTTCATAACTTGTCTCCTTTACTGAACTGTGAGCCTCCAGAGAGCAGGAAGCAAGCGTTATTCATTTTTGTATTCCTAGAATATATGATGGGTTAAATAAAAGTTAGTGTCAACTGACTGAATGGATCAATGTGTGGGTAGATGGCCCCTAGACAGATGGCCAGTTGCTAAGGACTCTGCTTCTGTATCATAGACGGCTTCTGAGAAGAGTCAAGATAAAACTGAGGGATAGGATACAGGTGAGGATAGGAAAAGGAAGGATACAGGCGAGAACAAAGGTTAGAAGCTGGGAAACCTCAATCTTGATTCAGATTCTGCCCTAACTCACTGTGACCTTGCTGCTGCTACAGCTGCTGTTTAGTCATTACGTCATGTGTGACTTAATGCAACTCCATGGACTGTATCAGGCTCCCCTGTCCATGGGATTTCCCAAGCAAGAATACTTGAGTGGGTTGCCATTTCCTTCTCCAGGGGAATCTTGACCCAGGCATCGAATCCACACTTCTTGCTTGGCAAGTGGATTCCTTACCACTGAGCCACTTGAGAAGCCCCACCATGACCTTAGGTCTTTGCAACTGAATATACATGTGTGTTAGAGGGCAGAGGTCATCTACAGAATATGTTAAATACAGATTATACCAGTAACCTGTGAAATATTTCAAATATCAGGACAACTTATAAAATATAAGGTCAACGTCCATCTATCTAACAATAGGAATCATCTCAAGATGATAACCCTAAGCAGACAGGCCAAAAAGGGACAAACCAAATTCTAATTAGAAAAATTAAATGAGAATGATACTGAAAGATGACTGCAGTGTTTGGAAGATATGTTAGGAAGTAAGAACTCAGGCAGGCTTTGCATCCATGCTCATTCCTCCTGACACCAGATGTGTCAAGTCTATCAGTGAGAGGAGTTCTTTGGCCTGAAGCTTCAGATATACCCACTCTCAAGAGCTTGGTCTTCTGAGCAATTCAAGGTTCATTTAGTTCTAGGGCTTCCCTGATAGCTCAGTTGGTAAGGAATCTGCCTGCAATGCAGGAGACCCCGGTTTGATTCCTGGGTTGGGAAGATCTGCTGGAGAAGGGGTAGGATACCCACTCCAGTATTCTTGGGCTTCCCTTGTGGCTCAGTGGGTAAAGACCTGGGTTCGATCACTGGGTTGGGAAGACCCCCTGGAGAAGGGAAAGGCTACTTACTCCAGTATTCTGGCCTGGAGAATTCCATGGACTATACAGTCCATGGGGTCGCACAGAGTCGAACATGACTGAGCGATTTTCATACACACATACATATACTGAAATTAGTTTAACTTGTTCATCACTGCTATTTTATTCAATGGCCCTAAATTTAACTCTTTCAGGTTTAGGGAGTTTCCCTAATTCTACTTTCTAAAATTTGGAGAAAGGGGACTTTTTTAGCCCATTGATATCCTGTATCATTTTATTATTGTACTTCCATTAGATTACTTTTGTCCAGTAACTTCCTGAATTGAGTTCTACACTATTCCTAAATGCTAAACGAAGTTCTAAACTATTTTAGCCTGCCTTCAAGTGAGCCTTCCCTGTCTCTCTTCCTCTCACACAATCACACACTTCTGCCAATTCACCTGTTTATTGTCTCTTTCTGGAAACCGTTTCTATCTGACTTTTGAAAGGTGCAAACAGAAGTACACATGATATGCTAGGAACAGAGACATTATACTTTTATACAAAAAAAGTTTCTGTTTTATTTTTAATAGTTTCCTTAAGCTGTCCAATGTTTTGTTGGCATTTCTAGAGTTCAAAGAAATAACAGAAAATATCTAGTCAAAACCCACTCTACTTCCTTCCTTTTATGCAGGTCCTAAATAGTCACATGCCATGTCTGAGATGTAGCAATGATCATCAGTGTCTGCCCTGGGGCTGGAACGCAGGTACCCTAATCCCAGACACAGCCTAGGTCTTCAAGCAACAATTAAAAACTACTTCCACACTCTTTTAATAGACTATAAAAGCATTCAATTATGTTTACAGTGTGAGTTCATACTCAAAGAAACATCCCTATCTGACTTCAGTGCCTGTTCACAAAAGCCTTAAGAAGTCTTGCACAACCACTTACTGGGTAGTTTTATAAACTACCTAGAGAAAATAGTGTCAATTATCTAATGTCAAACTAGACCCTAGCACTGGTTCTTGATGTCCCCATTGCTTACAATTTCCCCCCCCCACCCCACAAAATGTTACCTTCCCTCATCCTCCAACAGGAAGTTGTATGTCCAAAAGTCCTACATTTAAAATAAAACCAACCAGTTTGTTAAGTATGAAAGTACAATTACCAGTACCTCCTTCAACTTCTGGGTAGGGCCATGTGGCAATCTGTCACAGTCCAGTATAAAGGCCATTAATAAAGAGAGGCATCCATTTAGCTAATAACTCAAAGCCTTACAGGTTGTCAAGGGAGTGGTTCAATGAACATTCTCAAACTGATGCTGCAAATTCAAGTTGGGACAGCCTGTTAATTTCATCCTAGGAATCAACAGCCTTAAACATATTCATGTCATTAGGCTAAGAAAACAGAGAGGTGCATAAAAACGTCTACATGAGAATATGCATCACTGCATTATTTGTAATATATAAAACTGGAAACAATTTGAATACCCAACAATAGAATAGTTAAATAAACAAAGGCATATCAAAAATGTGCACCCACAATTAAATAATATATTGAGGAATGTTTACAGACCATGGTAGAGAATAAAAGTTACAAGACAGAAGGGTCAGCATATACACCAGGAAAAAAAAAATGGAATCCTATAAACCAAAACATTTAACAGTAGTTATATATTCTTATTACCTTTTTTCACTGAAACAAAGACTTTGTATCACAGACTTTGCAATTCAGAGAAACATGGTTTGAATTGCTCTCTACATGTCTGCAATGTAACCCTGAACAAGTTACTTAACCTCTATACTAGCGTTTCATGCTCTGTGCACAATCCTCTGTCATGTCGGACTCTCTGCAACTCCATGTACTGTAGCCCACCAGGCTCCTCTGTCCATGGGATTATCCTGGTAAGAATACTGGAGTGGGTTGCTGTTTCCTTCTCCAGGGATACCAGTGTTTCTTCATCTGTAAAATGAGGTTAATAATAACCTACCTCTCGGGTTGCTCTGAGTTTTTATGAATTAGGACATATATATACATCAATTCTTCAAGAAAATCAGAGATACCAAAGGAACATTTCATGCAAAGATGGGCTCGATAAAGGACAGAAATGGTATGGACCTAACAGAAGCAGAAGATATTAAGGAGAGATGGCAAGAATACACAGAAGAACTGTACAAAAAAGAGCTTCACGACCCAGATAATCACAATGGTGTGATCACTCACCTAGAGCCAGACATCCTGGAATGTGAAGTCAAGTGGGCCTTAGAAAGCATTACTACGAACAAAGCTAGTGGAGGTGATGGAATTCCAATTGAGCTATTCCAAATCCTGAAAGATGATGCTGTCAAAGTGCTGCACTCAATATGCCAGCAAATCTGGAAAACTCAGCAGTGGCCACAGGACTGGAAAAGGTCAGTGTTCATTCCAATCCCAAAGAATGCTCAAACTACCACACAATTGCACTCATCTCACACGCTAGCAAAGTAATGCTCAAAATTCTCCAAGCCAGGCTTCAGCAATATGTGAACCGTGAACTTCCTGATGTTCAAGCTGGTTTTAGAAAAGGCAGAGGAACCAGAGATCAAATTGCCAACATCCACTGCATCATAGAAAAAGCAAGAGAGTTCCAAAAAAGCATCTATTTCTGCTTTACTGACTATGCCAAAGCCTTTGACTGTGTGGATCACAAGGAACTGTGGAAAATTCTGAAGAGATGGGAATACCAGAGCACCTGACCTGCCTCTTGAGAAATCTGTATGCAGGTCAGGAAGCAACAGTTAGAACTGGACATGGAACAACAGACTGGTTCCAAATAGGAAAAGGAGTACGTCAAGGCTGTATATAGATAGTCACCCTGTTTATTTAACTTATATGCAGAGTACATCATGAGAAACACTGGGCTGGAAGAAACACAAGCTGGAATCAAGATTGCCGGGAAAAATATCAATAACCTCAGATATGCAGATGACACCACCCTTATGGCAGAAAGTGAAGAGGAACTCAAAAGCCTCTTGATGAAAGTGAAAGAGGACAGTGAAAAAGTTGGCTTAAAGCTCAACATTCACAAAACGAAGATCATGGCATCCGGTCCCATCACTTCATGGGAAATAGATGGGGAAACAGTGGAAACAGTGTCAGACTTTATTTTTTGGGGTGCCAAAATCGCTACAGATGGTGACTGCAGCCATGAAATTAAAAGACGCTTACTCCTTGGAAGGAAAGTTATGACCAACCTAGATAGCATATTCAAAAACAAAGACATTACTATTACTTTGCCACCAAAGGTTCGTCTAGTCAAGGCTACGGTTTTTCCTGTGGTCATGTATGGATGTGAGAGTTGGACTGTGAAGAAGGCTGAGCACTGAAGAATTGATGCTTTTGAACTGTGGTGTTGGAGAAGACTCTTGAGAGTCCCTTGGACTGCAAGGAGATCCAACCAGTCCATTCTGAAGGAGATCAGCCCTGGGATTTCTTTGGAAGGAATGATGCTAAAGCTGAAACTCCAGTACTTTGGCCACCTGATGCGAAGAGTTGACTCACTGGAAAAGACTCTGATGCTGGGAGGGATTGGGGGCAGGAGGAGAAGGGGACGACGGAGGATGAGATGGCTGGATGGCATCACTGACTCGATGGACGTGAGTCTCAGTGAACTCCGGGAGTTGGTGATGGACAGGAAGGCCTGGCGTGCTGCGATTCATGGGGTCGTAAAGAGTCGGACACGACTGAGTGACTGATCTGATCTGATACGTCACCTTGTATTTTTACATGCAGTAAACATTCAATAAATGGTAGCTATTTCGATTACTATATGATATTATACAATCGTTTCTTTTAAAATCAGGGGAAAAAATAAAGGTTATTAAAAAAGAAAAATCTTGGGATGAGCCCACCACTCAGTGGTGCGCTAAGTTGCTTCAGTCGTGTCCAACTCTTTGTGACCCCATGGACCAGAGCTCACCAGGCTCCTCCATCCATGGGATTCTCTAGGCAAGAATACTGGAGTGGTTGCCAAGGGGTTTATTAATAATAACTAACTTCTCCAGTCAGAAAACCCTCTGACCTGTCTACTTTAAAATAAACTTTAAAAACAAATTCTTCAATAAAAACAAATACACCTGATCTTTGGTATCTCCCTTTTGATCCTTGAGAAGTTAATCCCTTAATTTTATCCCTCCCCTGACTGTAAGAGTGATGGCTGTGTCTCCTGCTAGCACCACCCCCGTCATGTACTCTTAGTCTTTTATTATGCCCACTTTGAATTCCCTGGCCAGTAGTCCTTAAACTCTTTCTTTTGGTTTACCTGCAACACCTTGCAATTTGCTTATTCTTTTTTCTTGGGAAATCAACATTTTCTGAAAGCTACTTTTACTCCTTTACAATAGGGTCTTTTAGTTTAAGGCCATAATTTCTGAAAGTAGCAATGCTTTTAGCTTAAGTTTCATAATACAGTATTATTTTCTTCCTTTTTGAGTTGAGATGAAATGAAATTAATTCTGTTTTGAAATTTAAGAATTTTTAAACACATCTTGAAGCTTCTGAAGGCTCTAAAAATTACCCCCCAAACCAAGACTGTATATCATTTTTTGGAACTGAATTTCATCAATTTCTGATTTCTAAATGATGGAACAGTAAAAAATATGTACAACAGAAAGTAAAAACAGGAAAAAATATGGTAATGTAAAACAGTCAAGGACTTTTAAAGTTAAAGTTGGTTTCATATCCTAGTCTGGTCACTTGCTAGCTCTATGACCTTGAGAGAGTTAATTGACCACTTTGATCCTTAGTTTTCTTATGAGTAAAATGACAAAAAGTAGTATCTAACTTCACTGGTTATTATGAGAAGTGGAAAAATATAACAGTGTTTGATTAATAGCATTCACTAAAAAGTTAGTTCATTTCCTCCCTATTTGTTTGCATATTATGAACTCAATACATTCATAGCATTTTTATCTCAATTGTATATATTCAATGATCAAAAATAAAAAATATTATTAATATATGGGGGCAGGAGACAGGTATGAAAATTTGTACCTTATTAAAGGTTGAAAAGATTGAGAAGCATTGTTTAAGGAGAAACAAACTCAGAAAAAAGTTTATTAATGATATTAAGAAAGATTATTAATAAAGAAAAGACTTTAGAAGATCCCACATGGTCACACTTTTTGTTCTGGCCAAAAGTGATTTTATACTATAAGCACCTGAGACAAATCCTCCACAAAATCTCAGTTAAAAAAACTTTATCATATTGATAGAATATAGACAATAAGCAGTGCCAGAAATAGATACACTGACACTTAAAAATGAGAGTACAGCAGTCAACAACTCTAAGCTGTTTCTAAACAGTAGAATATCACAAGTTTTCTAAAACGGAAGGAATGAGTTATGCCAAGTGGGAATATAAATAAGGTATCAACAAATTTGGTATCAACTCCAATACCTTGGCCACCTGATGCAAAGAGCCTACTCACCGGAAAAGACCCTGACACTGGGAAAAATTGAGGGCAGGAGGAGAAGGGGGTGACAGAGGATGAGATGACTGGATGGCACCATCAACTCAGTAGACATGAGTTTGAGTAAACTCTGGGAGACAGTGAAGGACAGGGAAGCCTGGCGTGCTGCAGTCCATGGGGTTGCAAAGTCAGACACAACTTAGCGACTGAACAACGTAGTGTTAGGCACTCAGTCGTGTCCGACTCTTTGCAATTCCACGGACGGTAGCCCCCCAGGCTCCTCTGTCCGTAGGATTCTCCAGGCAAGAATACTGGAGTGGGTTGCCATTTCCTTCTCCAGGGGAATCTTCCTGACCCAGGGATCAAACTCAGGTGGCAGATTCTTTCCTGCTTGTGCCACCAGGGAAGTCCTTAACAACAACATGGCACTTACTAAAACTTCTACTTAAAATTCTCTGACAGGGGCCATAAGGTTCTCAAACCGAAACTACTACTCAGCCTTTTACAAAAGAGGTTGGCTGCCCTCCAACCTTGAGGGTGGCAGGGCTGGCTCACTCATCTCCCCGACACACCCAGCACACAGCTTCCACATACTTGGTGTTACAGAAGAACGATTAAACTGAAGCGCATCGACAGACTTTAAAAACAGAGTTGGAGACTAACTATGTTATCAGAAGCATCAAGCAATACAATTCCCAAAAGTTGAAAAGCAACATCAGGAGAAGTCAGAGTATATGTATACTCTGACTATACTTGACATTTAATACATGGTCTCTTTACCATTAAAAAAAATAATAATCAGAGAATCTCATTTATGACAGTCTT
Source organism: Bos mutus (assembly GCF_027580195.1). Taxonomy (NCBI): domain Eukaryota; kingdom Metazoa; phylum Chordata; class Mammalia; order Artiodactyla; family Bovidae; genus Bos; species Bos mutus. The sequence continues at coordinate 13,104,486 of NC_091628.1, read as the reverse complement.
TTTTATTCATTATGTCCTCTAATCTTCCATTTTTCTTTCATCTAGTTGTTTCATTCCTCTGTTAATCATTAGGTAGAAATGTATACAGCATAAACCATGCCTGGTAACACGTTGAGAACTGAGAGAGTAAAGATTTTTAAAACTGTCTTTGCCTGTAAAGAATATCTAATTTTAGTTTAAAAGACACATTTCCAAGAGAAGAAGCACTATTTAAATAATGCCAGCAAGTCAACAGGTGGGACAAGTCAGGTATCTGTTATCATCAACTAGTTTCAAATATTCACCAAAACACACACACACCGAGAAAAATTACTTTAAATGTTCCGCTATCATGAATCAAAGCATTTCTGAGAACAGGGAAAACAGTGCACTCCAGCAAAGCCGCTGCTGCTGGTGGGCGAGAAGGGGATGGTGGAGCATAAAAATTGTGTACAAATTCCCTAAGGCATTTTATTCTTCCAAAACAGCATAAGCAGTAAATAACCTTCTAGATAAATATAAACTGCCTGAAAGTGTTATAAAATGCTAAAACTTCTATCCTGAGACTGCAACATTTAAGTTCAAGATAGATAATAGTTGTACCAGAGGGAAATAAAAGTAAAAAAGTATTCAGCCTCAAAAAAGTAGTTGTGATGGAGAAAGCAAAGGTGGGAGACCAGTCACTCTCTGAAAGTTCACTTAGCATTTATTTATCAATACACACTTATTTAGCATCTATGCCAGGCCTTGTGCTAAATTCTGGGGAAAAGAGGAGTGAGCAAGACATATACAGACCCTTGTTCTCCCTTCGTTAACATAAAGGAGAAATCCACCAGAGAAAGAACACACTCATCAATATGTTGAACCCAAGGACTTCCTGGGTGGCCCAGAGGTTAGGAGCCCAGCTGCCAATGCAGGGGACATGACCCTGGGCCTGGTACGATCACAGGTGCCATGGGGCAACTGAGCCCATGTGCCAGAGCCCATGCTCTGCGACAACAGAAGCCACAGCAATGAGTAGCCAGCTTGCTGCAAGCAGAGAAACCCGCTCGCCACAACTAGAGAAAGCCCGCGTGCAGCAAGCAAGATCTAGTGCAGCCAAAAAATAAACTAAAATTTTAAAAAAGTATATGGAACTAAACATCCCTGTTTATTTATAAAGCCACTCAGTAGTAATAAAAGTTAACAGCTGTTCTTTAAATAAGCAACTAAGTGACTACCATGGTCAACTGTAATGCCAATCACAGAAGCAGGTGAGTTCTTACCCTTGAGACTTCACAACGCAGGTGCTTATACATAAACAAATAATTTTGATATAAGAAATAATTTAATAAAAAACTGTATGACTTTCTAAGGAAGTACTGAGGATGAAACAACTTTATTCTACTAGGGGACTAGAGTCAGGCAAGGTGTCACATCAATAACCTGAGTCTTAAAAAATTAAAAGGAGTTTGGCAGGCAAAGAATTTCAGATGAGGAGAAAACTACAGTAGGTAAAGTCACAGCTCAGGGTACAAACAGAGAATGGAAAATGGGGCTGGGTAACTCAGTTTATTTAGGGGTCAGTTCATGAAGACTCCTGTAGATCACAATGGTATATTTATACAATTTAAACAGTTACCACGGAAGTTTGTTGTTGTTTACTCGCTACGTCATGTCCGATTCTTTGCAACCCCATGAACTGTAGCCCACCAGGCTCCTCTGTCCGTGGGATTTTCCAGGCAAGAATACTGGAGTGGGCTGTCATTTCCTTCTCCAGGGATACAACTCACGTCTCCTGCATTGGTAGGCGGGTTCCTTCTTACCACTGAGCCACCGTGGAAACCCATGGAAAGTTTGGACCTTGGTAAATTAATAAAAAGGACCTTGGTAAAATAATTTAAAAAATTTATAGTCCTATAATTAGGCCTGAAGTATAGAAAAATAACTGATAGCAGTGTGACGTTTAAAACTATAAAGGATCAGAGCAAAAAGACCTGTTTTTAAAGGCTATTACAACAGGCCAGGGTAGAGATGATAAAAACCAATAGTGAGAAGAGAGAAAAAGGAATTACAGAATAAGTATCTTTATGGACTGAAGATATCTTGATGGAGGTAAAAGAGAAAGAATGATGATGGCATTATTCAAGGTAGGTGACAGACAAGAATTGCCATGTATGGAGAGGGGATGTAATGAACTACACTTCAGATAAGCTGAATCTTGTATTTTTATTTGTAGGATAAAATAAACTCCTTCCATTCCACAATAACAATTACTCATTCAACAGTTTATTTTTGAAGTGCTTACCATGTATCAGGTACCATTACAAATGCTGGAAATACAGCAAAGTCCCTGTCCATGCAGCTTACATTTTAGCCTCCTCTTATGATACAGTGACAGGAACACTATTCTACGGTAAAAGGAACAGCAACGAAATAGGGCAAGGCTGAAAATATGGGCATATAATAGACAATCCATATGGTTTCTTCAAAGTGAAGCTTCAAGGCAAATATTTTAAATTCAAATTGCAATTGAAAAACAAAAGTGGTCTTTTTTGGGTAATGAATAAGCAGCTGATAATTTTCATGTTTGATATGTTTTGATTTTCATGTATCAGTTTTGCTTGCACAGAAACATATGTGGCTAATTTTCTTAAAAGGGTGTGTGTGTGTGTGTTCAGTCTTATCTGACTCTTTGTGACCCCATGGACTATAGCCTGCCAGGCTCCTCTGTGCATGGAATTCTCCAGGTAAGAATACTGGGGTGGGTTGGCATTTCCTTCTCCAGGGGATCTTCCTGATCCAGGGCACCAAGGGGACCAAGGGACAGAAGCCATGTCTCCTAGTGGCTCCTGCATTGGCAGGCAGATTCTTTACCGTTGAGCCACCCAGGAAGCTAGCTACACCAGCCCAACAACACTAGGAGGAATGCTCTTTGGGAAAGTACTAAAATTAAAAGGCTACCACATCATACAAACTGAGCATGGTTCAAACTGCTTCAAAGATTGTTCATATTCTTCTCTAAAATCTAAAGTTTCCTTTCTACTTGTCCATGAGAAGCAGCTTTGCTAAAACAAAGTTGACTGTGACCTCTGATTATGAAATATTTAATTGTAAGATATTTTATTCAAAGTATTACACAGGTGTTTCTGCCTATATGTTAATCTTTTTAATCTCTCAAACAGGCTAGTGAACATGAATTCTTAATCCCCAAGCTTATCTGAGACAGAACTATATATGACTACAGATACACATTTCAAAAACTTTAAAATAAGTTGCATCCTTTTAAAAAATGATATGAAAAATGTCTTCAATTCCTTGACACTTTATTTTCTACTATTTTCAATGAGATGAGTGAATGCATCCCATACCTAAGTTTTCTGTTCTTTGTTACACCACCTTTTGTCACCTTCCCATCACTCTCAGGACCTCTGAGTTCCCCCAAGGTTACTACTACCAACTTTCTTATCTTTTACCTCATCACGGGTCACTGCCTGCACCAATGATTCCCTACAAAAGCAGAAAAGACCCTCAGGGGCCTTCTGAAAATCTGTGAGGACATTTTGGTTGTCACGATAAGGGATAGGAGGGCGGGTATTTGATGGATAGCAACTCTTGATCCTAGCAGTCCTAAAATGCATGAGACATCACTGGACAACGAACTGGATCCCTTAAGGTTTCAAAAGACTCCACTGGACACTGAGTAGGTGAAAAGCCTGCGTACGACCATCTTAGTCTAGGACTTTACTACATATAACATTTGTGTTAGTGAAGACTGAATTTTCCAGAAGTGCAGCTACCATGTAGATTGAGGAAAGATTCCACGGTTTAACCAAAACTTGTTCACAACTTGGGAGAAATTAGTTTGTTGATGACAATGGCACTTACGGTATTTGAACTGCCAGTGTAGTACATCTGAAATCAGCCTGCATTTTTGCCATCACACTCACAATGATTTCTGTGGCCTGGTGCAATATGCCAGCAACTGATCAGTACTTCACTGTGTCTTCTAATGTAATCATACTTGAGCACTTACATATTTAAATAGCAGACATGTCATTTTCTAATAAAATACTTATTGCACTTTATGCTTCAACTAGAGCAGTAGACTGCTTTTTAAAAATTATGTTTATGGGTATTTTTTATTGACTATAAATCTTTAGGATATTACAGGAGACTTTCATATTCGTTATAAAAAGGAGACACTGGGCTAGAAAGGTTTAGAATCACTGGCCTACACATTAGCCTCCACGTGCCTGGACTACTGAAGATGTCTCCTGACTGACAGCTTAGATTCTCTACATGCCTTTTCCGAAGTATCTACAGATGTTAAAAAAAAAAAAAAAAAAATCACCATTATTATTTCTATCTCCAAAATACCACAGGGTTCCAATTGCCTTGCAAATCAGTCCAGGACTGAGATTTTTACAATTCTCCATAAAGAGATGAGCTCTACCCAACCTAATATCTTATCTGCTTTATATCACAGATAGAACACTCCATTCTGAAAGGCTTATTTCTGGGAACTATAATCAATATTTTGTAATAACCTATAAGGGGAAAGAATCTAATATATATATATATATATCTCAATCACTTTGCTATGTACCTGAAATGAGCACAACACTGTAAATCAACTACAATTTTCTTTTTAAAGTTGAATAATGAAAAAAAAGAAAGAAAGAAAGCCTTATTTCTAAGGAGTCAGCAAGTCACAGTAGAAAGAGTGTTAGGGGACTTCCTGATGGTCCAGTGGCTAAGAGTTCACGCTCCCAATGTAGGGGGCCCTGGTTCAATGCCTGGTCAGGGAACTAGATCCCTCATGCCACAACTAAGAGTTTTTCGCAACTAAAACCCAGCACAACCAAATAAATAACAGAGAGCGTTAGGATTTAGAACCTAGGTCTGCCACTTATTAGGTGAAGTACCCTGGATGAGTTACCACTTTCTGAGTCTCTGTCTCCTCATTTAAGTGACAACTGAGAAGGACCTTGCTCACAGGGTTGCGGTGTGGCATGAATCAGACACAGCAAGAACTCAAAGAGTTTGCTACTTCAAACCTTTATCTGTTTTGTTCATTTACTCATTCCAAGGATGATACCTGGTAGGTATCCAGCAGTGGTCAAGAAATGTCTGTTGAATGAAAGCATATTGTTTTCTGAAACCTTTCCAGCCCATCTGACTCTGTTCCAGAAATTTATCAGTTAATCAGGTAAGAATAAGTTGCGTGTTCTTTCGTGCATGCTAAGCTGCTTCACTCTTTGCGACCCCATGGACTGTAGCCTGCCAGGCTCCTCTGTGCATGGGATTCTCCAGGCAAGAATACTGGAGTGGGTTGCCATGCACTCCTGCAGGGCATCTTCCCAACCTAAGGATCTAACTGGTCTCTAGCGTCCCCCACATCAGCAGATGGTTTCTTTACCACTAGCGCCACCTGGGAAGCCGCACAAATTGAGTGTTTACTAGAACAAAAGGGCTTCCCTCAGTTGGTAAAGAATCCTTCAGTTAGTAAAGAATCTGCCTGCAATGCAGGAGACCAGGGTTCAATTCCTGGGTCGGGAAGATCCTCTGGAGAAGGAAATGGCAACCCACTCCAGTATTCTTGCCTGGAGAATCCCATGGACAGAGGAGCCTAGCAGGCTACAGTCCATGGGATTGTAAGAGTCGGACACAACTTATCGACTAAAGCACCACCACAGAAGAAAATACCCAGGCTCTGCTCTTAAGAAACAAAAAAACTCTGGAAAATGACAGGGCAACATAAAAGACGTCACAAGACTGTGTATGACTAATCAACCAACAGTAAGGACATTAAGTGCAGTGTATCTAAGGGCAAGACACATTACTGTGGGTGGGATCAGGATGGAATGTGATGTGAATAAGAGATAAAAGAGCCAAGTTTCCAGATTTTTCTCCAATTAATCCATTCTTCTCACACATAGCCTGAGAGAACTTTACAGTAGCCCAAACCTGTCTCTCCCCTAAAGCTCATCAAAATGGTACTAATGTTCTCAGCATTCACCTACCTGTTTATGTGTTGCTTACCAGAAGCTTCCATGTCCTGGTACCCACCATAGGAGAAGAGCACAGATTAATAAAGTAGCCACTAACTACAGGTGGCAAGTGAGTACATGAAATGTGTCTAAACTGAAAGATCCTGAAAGTGTAAGTTTCACTGGATTTCAAAGACTTAGTACCAAAAAAAAAAAAAAAACATCTCATTAATAATGTTTATTTGATTTCAGGTCAAGACATCACTGTGGACATACAGGATTAAATAAAAACACATTATTAAAATTAAATCCACCTACTTATTTTTCACTTTTTAATATGGCTACAAAAAATCCGTATATAATGGGCTTCCCTTATAGCTCAGTTGGTAAAGAATCTGCCTGCAATGCAGGAGACCACGGTTCGATTCCTAGGTCGGGAAGATGCCCTGGAGAAGGAAATGGCAACCCACTTCAGTATTCTTGCCTGGAAAATCCCATGGACAGAGGAGCCTGCTGGGCTACAGTCCATGGGGTCCCAAGAGTCGGACAAGACTTAGCGACTTAACTACTAGGGAAAATCTGAGAACACGTATGTGGTGGACTTCCCAGGTGGTCCAGAGGCTGAGAATCTGAGGTCCCAATGCCGGGGACACAGGTTCCAATCCCTGGTCAGGGGGACTAGACCCCACGTTCCACAACTAAAGAGTTCACACGCTGCAACTAAAAACCCCGCGTGCCTCAACGTGCCACAACTAAGACCCGGACCAACCGAAACAAAAAGGAACAAAAACACATGTGGCTCGCAGTATGTTGATACTGGACAGTTTCTTTTCCCAGCTCTACAATTCAGCCTGAAGAGACCCCTTGCTATGAGCCCTGTGTCCCCTGAGCTACGACTTTGTAGGTACTACTGCTGGCGTCTGAAACACTTTTCCCTCCTCACCGAGTTTGCTGCTACTCAATCTTCAGATCTTAGCTTCACACCGAAGGTTACACCGCTCTCTCCAAGAAGCCTCCCCTGGCCTCTCACCCTCGAGCCCCGACAGACTGGCCTGGGGTCTCCACCTAGGATGCGAGCATCCATCCCACAGCTCGTCACACAGCAACTGCTCGCCTGGTGCTGGTCCGTCTCCCCGAGAAGAGGGGAAGCTCCTTGAGGGACCAGAGAGTCTCCCAACACGCCGACTCGTCGACGCGGGGCACAGAGCAGCACGAACGCTGAATGAACGAGGGGTGGGTCAGAATGGATGAACAGCCGGGACGACCCCGGTTCGGGGGTAAAGGGGCGCAGAGGGGCGCGGGCAGGGCCTGCGGGGCTCCAGGGGGCGCCAGCGGGCGTGCCCGGGCAGCTCGGAGCGGCAGAACGGCGGCAGCTCCGGTTAAGACTCACCAGCCCGCGGTCGAGGTCGGCGTCCGACGGCTGGGCGGGGGGCTGCAAGGACCCGGAATAGCGCAGGCCATCGCCGGCGGGCGCGACGCCGACCCCGGCAGCCATGGCGGCGCGGCTCGGGACCCTCGGAGCGCCGCGGTGCCTACGGGGCGGCCGCAGGGACAAACTAGTGAGGCCGGGACGCGCTCGCGGGTTTCACCTACGCCACGCCCGCCTCGCTGGTGGAGGCCGCGGCCCCAGGGTATCTCGTTCGCACCCAGCTTGTGCCATCAAGTCGTTTGTTTCCCATTTGCAGACCTCCGGGGACAAAGCCCGAGGAGCTTCCTCCCCGCATCCTTACAATCTGATGTTAGATCTGGTGTTGAGCCACACGAGGAGACATCCTGAGATCTCAGTGCAGTGACTGAAGTTCCCCGAAAGTCCCTAAGACCCACCCATACCCGCTCCCCTACACACACACCTCAACTACTGATCATACTTCTGTTTAAAACCACAATTCTCCCATCCACGAGGGCAATCGAAGTGACCATCTGTTTATTCCACCCCTTCCCCCCGTAGGACTGGCTATATTTAAGGTGAAATTACAAAGAAACTTGTTTTATCTTCCACCCGACAAATGGTTTTGCGCTGACTTGGATATAGAGAGACCCACTTTGTTATTGTCCATCCTAAAGGAAATCAGTCCTGAGCGTTCATTGGAAGGACTGATGCTGAAGCTGAAACTCCAATACTTCGGCCACCTGATGCAAAGAGCTGACTCATTGGAAAAGACCCTGATGCTGGGAAAGATTGAAGGCATGAGGAAAAAGGGACGACAGAGGATGAGATGGTTGGATGGCATCATCAACTCAATGGACATGAGTTTGGGTGGACTCCAGGAGTTGGTGATGGACAGGAAGGGAGGCCTTATGTGCTGCAGTCCATGGGGTCGCAAAGAGTTGGACACGACTGAGTAACTCAACTGAACTGAGAGTGTGGGCCATAGCAGAGTGAGGGCGAGTGAGGCTGTGAAATGTGTGGTTAGTGGCTGGTTAATTTCATATATTGATGAGTGGGAGGATTATTCCAACTCTTTTTGGGAAGGGGTGGAGATTTCCAGAATTTGGGTCACTGCCCACTCCTTGGTCTTTTGACAGTGCCTTGGAACTGTCATGGCACCTCTGGGGGGTGTCATTTCACTTGCTGATGGAGGATCAAGGTCTAGTCTTGTCTGCCATTTGATTCTAATCGGTTTACGTTGCGTCCTTGGGCTAAGTCATTCTTTGAAAAGTTGTGCCCTGCCCCTTTTGCTCCTGTTACAACACTACATTCAGTAGACTTTTGTCTACTAAAAAAGATACACAGTGTGAAAGTTGCCAGTTAAGTTTCACCTGGGGCAAAATGAGAACTGCAGCCTGGGAGACATTACCTCAGATAGCTCTGAGAGACCGCTCTGAAGAGGTAGTGGGGGAAGGTCAGTATATATGATTTTGGTGAAGGGGGAGCTCAGAGCAATCAAGCACCTAACTTTCAAAAGGTTTTCTGCTAGTCAGGAGAAACCGATGTCACCATGAAAGAAGTTAGTGCTTTTCTAGATATGAAGACATGCAAGGATTGAGATCATGAAATTTAGTTCCTGGAAATATTTATCTAAAGACCTGTCCTCCAGTTCTCCTGGAGCACAAAGTGCGTCTTTCTCCACCCTTAACTCCCTTTAGGGCCTGTTGACAGTCAACAGCTGCAGCACAGGGTTCAATCTCAGAGGGTTCATTTGAGAGGCAGATGCCGAACCTCTTGGCAAGAGTGAATTTGTAGTTGACACTTTCTTAAAGAAAAGCAGATATAGGCAATTTATCTTAGATATATCTCAGTAAAAAAAGGTTTTCAACATTTTTTGTTTAAAAAGATTTTGGCAAAAAAAAATTGACCTCTGTGTGCCTCAGCTTCTCATCAGTAAGTGAAAGTAGAAGTCACTCAGTAGTGTCGGACTCCTTATGACCCCGTGGACTGTATAGTCCTGAATTCTCCAGGCCAGAATACTGGAGTGGGTAGCCTATTCCTTCTCCAGCAGATCTTCCTGACCCAGGAATTGAACCAGGTTCTCCTGCATTGCAGATAGATTCTTTACCAGCTGAACTACTAAAGTGAGGGATAATAATAGCACCTCCTGTATGAGGATTAAATGAATTGACTTTTGTAAAGCTTTTAGAACAGTGCTGGATACTGAGTTAAATTCTATAAGTATTAACTACTATTTTCCTTATATTACCTCTTTCATGGGTTTGCTTCCTTGTATATTTTCTTCTTGCTTCCCAGCCCCAACTGTTATGGGAAGGGAAGGGGGCAAAGCACAGTATTTAAAAGAATGATACAGTCTGAGAATAGGACATAAACTGATTATAACCAATAGGTCCAGGATAGCAAACCAGCTGACTTCCACTAGACCTGGAGCCTCAAGGGTTCTGAACTTGAGCTTACCAGTCAGAGGGGCTGAAGAAGGAAATGGCAACCCACTCCAATGTTCTTGCCTGGAGAATCCCATAGACAGAGGGCCCTGGAGGGCTAGAGTCCATGGGGTCACTAAGAGTCAAATAAGACTGAGCACAGCACAGCACAGGCAGAGGGGCAGGATTCCCTGAGTCAGGACATTATGAGTGATTATAATAACAAAACAGGCGAAAAAAAAAAAAGGGTTAAAGTCAAAGAAACAGATCTAGCATGGAAGAGTCAAAATTGACTCTTCTTTGTTACAGATAGATTACCAATGTAGGAGAAAGTAAAGGCAGATTGAATCAGAGGACTCTCATTCAAATAAAAGACTTTGGCTCTAAAAAAAAAAAAAAAAGAAGAAGAAAAAAAGACTCTGACCCTGCAGATAAACATAGAGTACGTGAATAGACATAGACATAGTGAATCTAGTGTATGTCTGTGGTAGTAGTAACATAATAGCCCCTCCTGTGTGAGGACTAAATAAACTGACTTTTGTAAAACTCTTAGAACAATGCCATATACCTAGTAAGTTCTAGAAGGACCCAGGCAGGAGTTGGAGAAGTTAGTGCTCAAGTTGGCCATAGAAGGGTGACTACAAGTTTGCTGGACAGATAAAAAGGAAGCAAGCTTGGGGGTATGAGACAATGAAAGCATTGTATACGAACAGTCCTGAAAGTCATTCAGTTTCGCTAAACTTAAAGTACTTTGGCCACCTCATGCAAAGAGTTGACTCATTGGAAGACTCTGATGCTGGGAGGGATTGGGGGCAGGAGGAGAAGGGGACAACAGAGGATGAGATGGCTGGATGGTATCACTGACTCGATGGACATGAGTTTGGGTGAACTCCGGGAGTTGGTGATGGACAGGGAGGCCTTGGCAAGCTGCGATTCATGGGGTCGCAGAGTCGGACACAACTGAGTGACTGAACTGAACTGAACTGAAAAGTGTGAAAAAGACAACAAAGTTGGATAAGGGTAGACAGATAACCAGACAAAGACCAGATATGGAGCAGCTTTGTTTATTGAGCAAAGGCATTTAGATTTTATTTTACAGGTGAAGGCAAGACATCAAAAAATGTCAAATGTGGCAGTGATATGATCAGATTCTGGTAGTCATGTGGGGTCAAAAGAAGGAGATCATCAAGAGTTATTTCAGTGGCCTGAGTAAGAGTAAGAGATGTTGAGACCTAAACTAGGGTGCTGGCAGACACATGGCAAGACGTGTTGTGACATTTAGTGGTTTCCTCCCCACGTTCAATCGGTCTTGGCCCCACCAAACAAGGACCCAAGGACTGACTGTTCCCTGCTCTCAAGAGTGGACCCACCACTCTGGCCATGATGTTTGTTCATGGATGGGTACACAGCCCTTCTGGGACACAGGGATTATTGGAGAGGTTTACTGGTTGCTTCAGGGAAAGCACTTTCTTCCTATTCAGGTGAACATAAACAGAGTAGTATGCAGCCCTAATTGTGGTTGACAGTTGGCTGACAACCGTGAGCTAGGGTGACCATGTAATTTATCATCCCAAACTAGGTCACATCTGAATGAAAGACAGTGCTATAAATAGTTGTGTTAGGACAACAGATGTAACTGGGAGTGTCCTGGCCTACCAGGACATATGGTGCCCTGATCATTAGAAGGCTAGCCTGAGGATGCAGCAGACGCCATTGAAAGTTACAAGGAGGTTAAGAAGAAACCGAGTCCTTAATTAGACTTCACTTGAAGTTTATTCCATCTCTGAAGTTTATAGTTTTGAAGTGAAAGTTATCTTTATTTTACTTTCTCTTTAATTTTGTACTTTAAAATGTAAGCATTTAAAGAGTAGAAAGAACAGTATAATGAGACCTCACATCCCCTAAGTCCAGATTAAACAATTGTCAAGATTCTGCCACAATACTCTTCTCTATTTTCCTTTTTTGGATGGAGTATTTTAAAGCAAATTAAGATACCATTTCATTTCACTCTGAATATTTTAGTTTATGTTCCTGCTAAATATAGACATTTTCTAACACATCATACCATTGTGACATCCAATAAAAATTAATAACTTTTTTTGTCATCTAGTTCATATCCAAATTTCTCACAGTGTTACAAAAATTGTTTAAATAGCTGATTTATTGATGTCTGGATCCAAATAAAGCCCACACACAGCAGTTGATTTTTGTGTCATGTTAGCTTCACAGACTGTGTGGATCACAATAAACTGGAAAATTCTGAAAGAGATGGGAATACCAGACCACCTGACCTGCCTCTTGAGAAATGTGTATGCAGGTCAGGAAGCAACAGTTAGAACTGGACATGGAACAACAGACTGGTTCCAAATAGGAAAAGGAGTACCTCAAGGCTATATATTGTCACCCTGCTTATTTAACTTATATTCAGAGTACATCATGAGAAACGCTGGGCTGGAATAAGCACAAGCTGGAAATCAAGATTGCCAGGAGAAATATCAATAACCTCAGATATGCAGATGACACCACTCTTATGGCAGAAAGTGAAGAAGAACTAAAGAGCCTCTTGATGAAGGTGAAAGAGGAGAGTGAAAAAGTTGACTTAAAGCTCAGCATTCAGAAAACGAAGATCATGGCATCTGGTCCCATCACTTCATGGGAAATAGATGGGGAAACAGTGGCTGACTTTATTTTTGGGGGGCTCAAAAATCACTGCAGATGGTGACTGCAGCCATGAAATTAAAAGACGCTTACTCCTTGGAAGGAAAGTTATGACCAATCTAGACAGCATATTAAAAAGCAGAGACATTACTTTGCCAACAAAGGTCTGTCTAGTCAAGGCTATGCTTTTTCCAATAGTCATGAATGGATGTGATAATTGGACTATAAAGAAAGCTAAGCGCCAAAGAATTGATGCTTTTGAACTGTAGTGTTGGAGAAGACTCTTGAGAGTTCCTTGGACTGCAAGGAGATCCAACCAGTCCATCCTAAAGGAGATCACTCCTAGGTGTTCATTGGAGGGATTGATGTTGAATCTGAAATTCCAATACTTTGGCCACCTGATGCAAAGAGCTGACTCTTTTCAAATGAAAAGAGTCATCTGAAAAGACCCTGATGCTGGGAAAGATTGAGGGCAGGAGGAGAGGGGGATGACAGAGGATGAGATGGTTGGATGGCATCACCAACTCAATGGACATGGGTTTGGGTGGACTCCGGGAGTTGGTGATGGACAGGGAGGCCTGGCGTGCTGTGATTCATGGGGTCGCACAGAGACAGACATGATTGAGAGACCGAACTGAACTGAACTGAATCACAAACATCCCTTTCCCCGCATTTTTTCATACCACTTGCTGTCAAGTGTCAACTTTGTGTGCCTAGTGCAGTGAAGCCAAACAGACCAAAATGTCAGAGTTTGGAGCAGAGAAAGGTTTATGACAAGGGCCAAGAAAGCACTACAGATGGCTTGTACTCGAAAACTCTGAACTCCCCGATAGTCTTGGGGGAAGAGGTTTGATAGGCAACATGGGGGGTGGGCTGCAGTGTGAGACTTTCTTCTGATTGGTTGGTAGTGATGTAACAGGGTGGTGTTCTGGAAATCACTGGGTAGGGGCCTTAGTTTCTGTAGAAGAACTCAAAGATATTGTTATATGTATCCCTTGAGGAAGAACTAGGATTCCGGCTTATCACTGCTCTGTTGCTTTTCTACTTTTGCCTTGCTTCTGTGTTTGTGCTCAGCCGCTCAATAGTGTCTGACTCTTTGTGACCCCATGGACTGTAGCCCACCAGCCTCCTCCATCCGTGGGATTTTCCAGGCAAGAATACTGGAGTGGGTTTCCATTTCCTACTCAAGGGGATCTTCCTGACCCAAGGATTGAATGCAAGAATTCAATCTCTTGCATCTCCTGCATTGCCAAGCAGATCCTCCACCACTAGCACCACAAGGGAAGCCCATTTGTTTCTGTGTTCATTTGTTACCAAACCAAACTGGGGTCACCTCACCAATCTTCTGACACTGGGTTGTGGTGAGAGAAAGTGCTGGTGCTTATTGTAAGGCATCAGACAAGGAGCACGGGCAGCTAATGCTCACAAAACCTGAACTCCCCAGTGGGAGAAGAGCTGGAAGTCAGGGAGAGTGGAGTTATGAAAGCCAAGAAAATTTCAAAAGGGCTGAAATAATGAGAAATGCCACGTACCCCCAGATAATGAAAAAAATGTGCCCGTTGAATGTGGCAAGTTGAATGTGGTTGCTGGTAGAATTTCACCCATACTAAAGAGATAGTCATCACCACCCACACCACATTTTAGAATATTCTACAGAACATCCTTTTTACAAAAGGTATAAGGAGAGCAGTGTGCAATCCTATGTCTCTCTGTATTGATAACAGACAGTTTATGTAGCAGGAAGAGAAGGCAAAACTAGCTAATTTGGATTTTATCATCAAACAGATGATTAGGTTTTTAAAATGACTATTTGTTACTCTTGTGATCACTTGCATATTTGCTAAAATGTTCACTCTTTAGAACTTCAGTAGGATGACAATGAAATGATCTGCCTTCTCCTTAATGATATTTGCTGAACTATCTGAAACATAGCTGAAGAGTGGTTTCAGGACTGTATTTCTAATCTTCCAGATTTTTGAAAACAACAACAACAAAAATGAATCTAAAGGAAATCACTAGTGATAAGTCAAACAAAAGCATGCTTTCATTTTTTAACTCCAACATGTATTTTCAAGTTGACTGCCAACAGCTGGAAAGCTGGGCTTGGCCTGTGTCAAAGGCAATAAACTAAGTGCCCTTTGTGGGGGTGTTCACTGTCTAATCATGGAAAATGGGCGTCAGCATCGTGTGGTTTTGTCTAATGGTCCCCTCGAGCAGCATCTGCAGCTCAGGTGCCAGCTAGAGATAATCCCATGAACGAAAACCTGGCACCAACACCCATACGTTATTTTCTGGATCCAATTTACATTTTGTGCTTTTGTTTAGCTGAGCCAAAACAGCATAAACAATGCCAAACCCAGTTTTCTGATTATTTTCAGGCTGATTGAATCTGGCACATGACATGGTTTTATCTAATTAACCCACATGTGGTACAAAACAAAACAAATTTGAAATGGAAAGCTCCTTCTGCCTTTGTTGAAAGACTGAGGTGAATATATAATTATTTTTTTCCTTGTCTCTCAGCCAAATTTATAGTTGAGAGAGGCGGCCTTTTTCTACAAGACAGCAAAACAAGTTTTGTGTTATTACCTCACTATTACAATGAAAATTTAGTGTGTTCTACATTTTTCCAAATCCAGCCCTTCCCTTGTCTCTCTCTGTCCCCAAAGGAGGAGAAGTGTGTGGAAGATAGGTTCCTAATTGTGGTATGATAAGAAATGTATTTGGTCTTTGTCCATGGTCTGGGGCACAATGCTCCTAAAACACTTGGGATTTCCGCTGAGAAGCACCTTTTGTTATTCCTAGGGAGTTGCTTCTGAGCCCCTCTGAGTTTAAGCTAATAACGTGATTTAGGGTGGGGCCCCCAGTAGCCTTCCCAGGTAGCCCTAATGGTAGAGAATGCGCCTGCAATGCAGGAGACGCAAGAGAAGTGGGTTCGATCCCTGGGTCAGGAAGATCCCCTGGAGAAGGAAATGGCAACCCATTCTATTATTCTTGCCTGGAGAATCCCATGGACAGAGGAACCTGGTGGGTTACAGTCCATGGGGTTGCAAAGAGTTGGACACGGCTGAGTGACTGAGCACACACACCCCATACACCCTGGGTAACCTTAGGATAAGGATAGTCAAAGGGATTAGAAGTTTGAGATTTTTAGCCCCACCCACCAACCTCTTCATCTTCTGAATATCTGTGACCCTCCCCAAATTTATATGTTTAAATCTTTTCTTTTATTGCGACCCCTGGGGTATACACCATGTTATATATTCCTCACCCCTTAGTGTAGATGGGACTTGTGAACATGATGGAAGAGAAAGAATTTTCCCTGGTGGCTCAGACGGTAAAGCTTCTGTCTACAATGCGGGAGACCTGGGTTTGATCCCTGGGTGGGGAAGATTTCCTGGAGAAGGAAATGGCAACCCACTCCAGTATTCTTGCCTAGAAAATCCCATGGACGGAGGAGCCTGGTATCCATGGGGTGGCAAAGAGTCGGACACGACTGAATGACTTCACTTGCACTTTCAGTAAGTTGACTTTTGGTTAATCAAAATTGATGTTAGCTTGGTCAGGCCAGATCACATTCAGTGAGCCCTTGAAAATTCAAATTGAGAAAACTTTGAAAAGAGAGATTGGAAGCTCTTTTTGACCTTGTAGTAGCAAATTACTGTCTTCCTCACATGGCAGGAAATAGTAAGTGGCTTCTAAGAGATGAAGGCCTCTTTCCTTTTATCACAAAGAACTGAATTCTGCTAACAAGCAGTGGGTTTGAAAGAGGACCCTGAACCTCAGATTAGATTGCTGTCCTGGCTGACACTTGGATTGCAATCTTGGTAAAGGTGGTGGTATCAGTAGGTGGGGTCTTTTGGAGCTGATTAGGTCATGAGGGTGCAGCCCTCATGAATGGGGTTAGTGCCTTTATAAAACAGATTCCTCAGAACACCTTAGCCTAGTCTGCCACATGAGGCTACAACAAAAAGTCTATGACCCAGAAGAGGGTCCTCACCCAGCTCGGCTGGTGTCCCCATCTTGGGCTTTCTGACTTCTGGAACTGTGAGCAATGAATTTCTAAGCCACCCCGTCTGTGGTATTTTGTTATTGCAGCTTGAATGGATTAAGACAGTATCTTTAATCCTTATTTCCTTGCTGGATAGTATCTTCCTTTAAAAATACCCAATGTTATCCAGAGAGTGTAGAGAGCGGTAGAGAGTTAGAGGAATTAGATTTGAAGCCTGATTTTGGAACTGATGTAGTACAGAAACGAACACAGTGCCTAACAATGTTTGACATACAGTAGTGGGCTGCCATTCCTTTCTCCAGAGGATCTTCCCCAAGATTGAACCTGGGTCTCCCACACTGCAGGGAGATTCTTTACCATCTGAGCCACCAGGGAAGCCCCAGTAGTCCAGTGTGTTTGTGTGTGTGTGTGTCTGTGTGCGAGTGTGTTCATTCTGAGTTGCTTTCATCTTTAAAACTAAGAAACTAACAGTCTTCACATAGTAGAAGTAGTCGGGATAAATAATGAGATAATAAATGGAAAATTTCTTTGTAGATTCTCAACCCTCCTGTAGAGCACATTTATATTATCTATAAAAATGCTACCATCTCACTGTTACAATACTATTTGTAGATCCAGATTATCCAGTATGTCATTGTTCACTAGTTACATAACAATTATTAAAAAAAAAAAAAAAACACCTTATGATTTCCTGTGTGGAATAATGACATCTGGCTCTGAAATCGAGAAGTAAATGGGTAGGAGAGGTTTTACAGAAAATGAAACTGGTTCACAGGACTCTCATAATTCATTTCAAGGTCATGTTCCCTTTAAGAAAAAGAGACAATATAGTAACTTTCTTGTTTAAAATTCCCCAAATAACCAGTATCAGTCATCTCCTTAGAACACAGCTTAGCATTCGGGCCAGAATTAAACATCTGGTCTGAAGCACAGACTGTGGATGATAACTGAGAACTAATCTGCCTATTACTATTTATAACAGGATACATTGATTGCTTCATTTATTGTCTCAGGGATTTAAAACTCAATTGTAGAGCTTCATAAGCCAGAAGCACATATTTCTTGGATTGAATACACCCTGAAAGGGAATAACAGCATGATAGTCCAAGGTCTTTTGCCTTAGAGAAAGCACTCTTGACAAACACAGCGTGGAAACAGAAAAACACCATGTTTTGCTTGGGTCTTGACTTCGTTCTTGTGGCCAAAGTCTGCATAAGTGTGTGAGGTTTTGAGAAGTTTATTGCATTGTTTTAACCTAAATTGAGCCCCCAAACCTATATTGAATACTGACATTGTACAAACTGCACTACTTTTCTTGCATTTTACATGTCCTTCCTAGATTATAGCCATGATCATTTATTTATTATTATTTTTAATTATTTATTTTGGCTGTCCTGGGCCTTTGTTGCAGTGCTTGGTCTTTCTCTGTTTGAGGTGATGGGGGAGGAGGTGGCTTCTCTAGTTGTGAGGCAGGGGTGTCTCCAGCTGCCCAGAGTCAAGTGGAATCTTAATGCCTCGACCAAGGATCGAACTTGCATTCCCTGCATTGGAAGGCTGATTCTTAATCAATGGACCACCTGGGAAGTCCCCAAGATAAATCATTGAAAGCAAAAGGGACTTAGGGTAATGTGGGTTTGGTCTTCAAAGCATTTTTATTTTTTACAACACGGTGCTACAAAACCCATCCCATTGCTGTGATGCCCCTATACTCTACCTGAAAGAACAATGTGAACTTTTGGGGTCACCTACACAGGATCCAAAGAAATGAGACCCTGACAAACAGACACAACAGATACGTGTTTGGAAGGAGTTCCGAAAGCACTGTCTCAATAGTTAGGTGTTTCTTATATCAGTACATTTTTTTTTAGTATCTTTACTCTTCCCACATTCCCCTGAGAAGTGCCAGGTATTAAATTCACCCCAGAGCCTCTGCTTTAGTGCATTCTGTGTACATATTTCAACATCCTTCCCTCACAGACCAGCTGCTGATTCTTCTGCTATACACTACAACGCCTACCCTATCACAAGCTGCAAAAGAGCCCAAATTGTCATTCTGCTTGCACACAGCCCTGTGGTCTTAGCCTAATGGTCTGAGAAATGATTTCCTAGAAGCAATTTAAAATAAATGTTCAGGACTTCTCCCTATATGTTGTCTATTTTTCAGCCTTTCAAGCCATCATTCTATTATAGTATAGCAACTTCTCTCTAACCTTTTTGGGTAAAAAGCAAATTGAGAGCTGCTCCTAAAGGTGCTGAGAATGATGATATTCGCTGGAGGGTTCTTCATCTACATGCTGATTCCCAACCTTGCTATACATTGAACTCCCAGCATCCAGGCCGTGCCCCTGACCAGTTAAATCAGTGGAGTACTTCTGGGTAGACCCCAAACCTCAGTGATTCCACAGCATAGCCAACATTGAGAACCGCTGAGCTAGAAGCTAAAGAACTGGTTTACCAACTGCTAGTCAATAGCTTTTCTAGTTTGTCTATTACCATATTTCCTGGTTGGACTTGAGATATGGAGGTTCAGATGTGTCTGTTTGTTCTTACATTTCAGTGTTGACCCCACACGTCTGGAACTTTAGTCTGGTTCATGAATATTCATTCCTGGATTCCCAGTGCATTTGTACTGACCGACCAGTCTGGGCCTGGAGCGAGCAGGGAGAGAATTCTAGTTCTCCTTTACATATCTTTTCTCCTCTTCTTCTATATTTAAAAGTTTCGTAAAATTTTAATACTATAAAATTGATTTTATATTTTAAAACAAGGGGAGGGGACACCCAAACTCCCTTTTCTATCTAAACTCACTCCCTGGGTAATCTCATCCAATCACTTCACTTTAAATACTCTCTATCTGTTGCTGAGTGCATGCTAAATCACTTGAGTCATGTCTGACTCTTTGCGACCCAATGGACTGTAGTCTGCCATGCTCCTCTGTCCATGGGATTCTCTAGGCAAGAATACTGGAGTGAATTTCCATGCCTTCCTCAGGGGATCTTCCTGCTGATGAGTTCCAAATTTATATCTTCGGTTTGGGAATATCTCTCTTGAACTCTCAGCTGGTAAAGAATCCACCTGCAATGTGGAAGACCTGTGTTCGATCCCTGGGTTGGGAAGATCCCCTGGAGAAGGAAAAGGCTACCCACTCCAGTATTCTGGCCTGGAGAATTCCATGAACTATATAGTCCACGGGGTCGCAAAGAGTCAGACATGACTGAGTGACTTTCAAAAGCAAGCTCTTGAACTCACCCTTGGAGTTCAATAACTTTCTGTACTTGGTTATCAAGTAGGCTTTTAAAACTTAACAAGTCTGAAAGTGAGCTCATGTCTCTCTCTCTGCTGCTACTGCTGCTGCTGCTGCTAAGTCACTTAAGTCGTGTCCAACTCTGTGCAACCCCATAGATGGCAGCCCACCAGGATGCCCCGTCCCTGGGATTCTCCAGGCAAGAACACTGGAGTGGGTTGTCATTTCCTTCTCCAATGCATGAAAGTGAAAAGTGAAAGGGAAGTCGCTCAGTCGTGTCCGACTCTTTGAGACCCTGTGGACTTCAGCCCACCAGGCTCCTCCATCCATGGGGTTCTTCAGGCAAGAGTACTGGAGTGGGGTGCCATCACCTTCAGCCTTCCCCAAATTAGTTGATGGCAACTCCATCCTTCCAGCCAATAATGCCAAATAACTTTATATCATCTTGAATCCTTTCTGCATAACTCACATCCAGTCTTTTCTTATTAATCCTACTTTCAAAGTCATGTTCATTATACTTTTAAGACATATCCCAGAATCTTGCCATTTCTCATTACCTTGTTATGGCTATTGTGCTGGCCCAAGCCACCATCATTTCTCATCTGGATTATTGCAATAGCTTCTCAACTCGCCTTCTTGCTTCCGTCCTTGATTTCCTTCAGTCTATCCTAAATAGTCATTGGAAGCCCTCTTGGAGGTTAGCTGCCACAGTGTGCTCATGGGTCCCCAAAGACTCATATCTCTCCAACATGCACAATACACCCACCTTCTCCTACCCCCCTGTAAATCTCATCCCATTAGAGCACCAGCTCAAATCTAGAATTTGTCATCTAAATCAGGTCTTATACAGCTGAGGTTCCTTACATGTGTATGAAGTGAAGGGATAAGTATCTTTCCCCAGTATATCCAATATGATACTCTGGTACCCCCGGGCTATAGCAACTCTGAACTCCAGTGAGACACAGATTGATACTCCCTTGATAAGGACTCAGACCTTCTTATTCATTTATTTTTATTTTTGGCTGTGCTGGGTCTTTGTTGGTGCACGTGGGTTTCCTCTAGTTGGGGCGAGCAGGGGCTACTCTTCCTTGAAATGTATGGGCTTCTCACTACAGTGGCTTTTCCTGCTGTGGAACATGGGCTCGGGGGCATGTAGGCTCAGTAGCTGTGGTGCACGGGCTTCATTGCTCCGTGGCAGGTGGAATCTTCCTGGATCTGGGATCGAACCCATGACCCCTTCATGAACAGGCAGATTCTTAGCCACGGGGCCACCAGGGAAGTCCAGGAATAACTCTTTATGGCATTTGGTTATATGTGGGGCTTTAAGTTCGGTCCTTTAAGTTACCTTTCTCCCAGGAAAGGTACTCCAGGTGTACAGCTGTGAAGTTTTCTCAGCCCAATTCATGTCAGTATGACTTTTTTTCATTTTTTTAATATACATCTCTTTCAGTCCAAACTGGTAGTGTTTCTACAAATACCATTCTCTTAAAATGTCTGAAGGTTTTTTTTTTGTTTTTTTTTAATGAATCTTATTTGGATTTATTCCATTGGACAAAAAACACCACCTTGGCTTTTTGTCTTGAAGGACAAACTTTGAAGGTCAACACTCTTGAGTTTCTGAAAATTTTTATTCTTGGACTGAATGATTTCCTGAGGTATTTATAACCTTAGGTCATGCTGATGTCTTAATAAAAGAATTAACAGCTGCTCTCTCAGCTTCCTCTTTCCATTAGGTTTTCAGGATGGTGCTCTGATCTGGTCCCTTCAACAACTCATTTCTTAAATTTAGCCTAGTTTGCTATTTGAGAGGGTGCTTCCAAAACCAGTAAGTCCTGGCTCCTTTTTGTTTCATAATCCTTCATTGAGGTTCTCTCTCTCTCCTCTCATATTTTTGTCTCAGATGGTAAAGAATCTGCCTGCATTGCAGGAGACCCAGGTTCTATCCCTGGGTTGGGAAGATCCCCTGGAGAAGGTAATGGCAACCCACTCCAGTATTGTTGCACAGAGAATCCCACGGACAGAGGAGCCTGGTGGGCTATAGTCCATGGGGTTGCAAAGGGTCAGACATGATTGAGAGACCAACACTTTCACTTTCTTATATTTTATTATAAGCAGCAAGAATAAATTAGGCAGGATCTTCAACATTCTGCCCGGAAATTTCCTTAGCTAGATAACAATTTATTGAGTATATTTCCTGCTGCCTACATTACCATAGCTAACAATGTTGCTAAACTATCTACCACTGCACACCAAATATCCCCTATTCTTTAGTTCCTGATAACATATTCCCTCGTCTTTCATTGGCAGCATCCTTACAGGGTAATAGGCTTCCAATAACAGTTTTTAATGGTCCTAAACTTCACTATCTTTTTCCTAAAAGTCTTTTAAGTACTGTTCTCTGTTCCAAAGCCAAGCCCATATTCTCAGTTTTTGTTAAACTGCACCACACTTCCAAGTATTAAAATCTATATTAAATGCCTACTACTACATTACATTTTATCCCAGATTTGGGGTAGGAAGCAAGAATTACTGAAGGCCATCTTGAAATCTGACTACCATAGTTCTTAACAATATCTAACACAGTACACATCTTATTTTTGTTAGTTGTCCATCTAGAATGAGGCTTCCCCCTTGGCTCAGTGGTAAAGAATCTGCCTGCAGTGCAGGGGACACTGGAGACCTGGTTTCAATCCCTGGGTCAGGAAGATCCCCTGGAGGAGGGCATGGCAACCCACTCCAGTATTCTTGCCTGAAGAATCCCATGGACAGAGGAGCCTGGCGGGCTGTAGTCCATAGGGTCCCAGAGAGTCGGACACAACTGAAGCAGCTGAGCACTCATGACCACACGCATCTAGAATGAAAGGGTTTTCTAGAATGGCAGGGCTTTTCAGTGGATTGATTCACTGCTCTAACCCCAATACCTGGTATACACTAGATACTCAAGAAATAAGTTTTGAATGACTGAATTAAGACTAAATTTCTTGGCCACTCTTACAAGTGAGCTTGACCATTAACTAAATTTGACCAATGATGTGTGAGCAAAAGTGATGAGAGCAGTCTCCGGGTTGTACACTTGAAAGGAATGGACTTGTCCTCTGATTTCCTTTTCTCCCTCGTCACTGGCTGGATTATTTATGCATTAGATGCACATAAGGGAAACACCCTAGAGAAGGCAGAGCAACACAATAGGAGCCTAGACCTTTGGCATCATAGAATTACTATACTGGCTGCAGCCTGCGTATGCCAGAACTGGTACCTAAGAGCAAATTTCTAAGCTGTTTAAACCACAGTTAACTTGAGTCTCTACTATTGCAGCTGGACCTAAAGTTTATTCAGTCTAAGTTACATGGGGGGAGGGGGAGAGGCTTGATAGAAATACAGTGATAACTGCAAATGGCCTGAGGAAGTAATACAATGGCTAACTAGTATTTAGCTGTTTAATCACTAAGTCATGTAAGAGTCTTTGCAACCCCATAAACTGCAACCCACTAGCCTCCTCTGTCCATTAGGATTTTCCAAGCAAGAATACTGGAGAGGGTTGCCATTTCCTTCTCCGGAGGATCTTCCCGACCTAGGGATCGAACCCATATCTCCTGCATTGCAGGCGGATTCTCTACCGCTGAGCCACCAGGGAAGCCAACTAGCTCCTATTTTGATAAATATAGACCCACTATTATATGGCAGTACCCTGGAGGAATTTACTACAATTTATTAATCTCTTGTTGATAGACTTGTGAGCAGTTTCTAGTTTTCTACTCCCCTGAAAGATCCTCATATAAACATTCTTGCACATGACTTAAGAGAACACATGTACAGTGGGATGGCTGGATATGAAAGTATTCAGCCTTAGAAGATTCTGCCAAACAGTTTTCCAAACAGGTTGTAATACTAATTTACAAGCCCATTAGCTGAGCATGAGACTTCTAGTTGTTTCACATCCTTGCTCACAATAGTTTTCTCTTTAATTTTAGCCCTTCTATTGTGTGCATGGAGGTATATCATTGTAATTTCAATTTGCATTTTCCCCAAGACAAATGAAGCAGAGCTCCTTTTCATTTATTTGTTAGTTATTTGGATATCTTCTTCTGTATAAAGTGTTTATTCAAGTATATTGCCCAGTTTGTTTTAGTTTTGGGGTTTAAAAAATGATCACTGCATTTATTTATTGAGTATACTAGGTTGGATACATGGTAGCAAGCACTGTTGTTGTTTAGTCACTAAGTCATGTCTGACTCTTTTGTGACCCTGTGGACTGTAGTGCGCCAGGCTCCTCTGTCCATGGGATTTCCCTGGTAAGAAAACTGAAGTGGGTTTCCTTGTCCTTCTCCAGGGGATTATCCTAACCCAGGGATCGAACCTGTGTCTCCTGTATTGGCAGGCAGATTCTTTACCACTGAGCCACCAGGGAAGCCACCTAATGCATACAACAACACCATTTAGTTGGTCTTATGACTCTTATTCCGAAGAAGGCAATAGCACCCCGCTCCAGTACTCTTGCCTGGAAAAGCCCATGGACCGAGCATCCTGGTAGGCTGCAGTCCATGGGGTCGCTGAGGGTCGGACATGACTGAGCGACTTCACTTTCACTTTTCACTTTCTTGCATTGGAGAAGGAAATGGCAACCCATTCCAGTGTTCTTGCCTTGAGAATCCCAGGGACGGGGGAGCCTGGTGGCCGTCTATGGGGTCACACAGAGTTGGACACGACTGAAGCAACTTAGCAACAGCAGCAGCAGATGACTCTTATTCCAGAGAAGGAAATGGCAACCCAATCCAGTATTCTTACCTAGAGAATCCCATGTGCAGAGGACCCTGATGGGCTGCTGTCCATGGGGTTGCAAGAGTCAGTCATGACTGAAGGGACTTAACATGCATGCATGCATTGGAGAAGGAAATGGCAACTCCAGTTGGATACTGGATTATCCAGTTGGATACTGGATAATCCAGTATCCTTGCCTGGAGAATCCCAGGGACAGAGGAGCCTGGTGGGCTGCCGTCTGTGGGGTCGCACAGAGTCAGACATGACTGTAGCGACTTAGCAGCAGCAGCATGACTTTTATTCCCATTTAACTGATGAAGAAATGAAGCCTCTTGATATTCAGTAATTCACCCAAAACCTCTCAGTTGTAAATGGTGGAGCCAAGATCTAAACAGAGATCCATAGTCTAAAGTTTGAACAGCAAACCTTGGTAGACAATACAGGAAGCACTCCCTTTCCTGGGGCTACATGTAACTTCATTATCTTAACCATTTTTAGGAATTGTCTTACTGCTACCTCAAGAAAAGAAGCCACCTAGTTGGGCTGCTGAGGACCACTCAGAAGAGTCTTCAACTTCAACCTGTGTGGTATGCCTATGGGGAACCCAACCGCAAGTCACACTCCTGGAATTACTGAAAGGCCATGGGAATTTCAAATCAAGTCAAACAGGAGAACCCTAGGTTTTATCCACGTAAATGAAACTCTTGTCAGCTTCCAGAGGTATTAGGGATAGAACAGTGTCACAAATGTCTATGAAGTGCCCAGTGTCTTCCAGTTATGCCAACAGAGTTTCAGTTCCATTGGGGACTCCACGTCTGTGCCAGGCATTTATATGTTGGTAAGTAAAAGTATATACTGCTTTATTTCTATTCTGAAAGGGAGTTCAAGATAAAACACACTGAGGATATAGCTCTGTAATGTTTTAGCAATTGAAAGCCAAGCACTGTGGGAACTGAAGTTAAGAACTCTATGAGGACAAATTTAAGTATTATTAGAAAACATATATAAAGCTCTTGCATTGACAGCTCAAAAAAATAACCTCCATTTATATATGGCATCAAGAGGTAATTTATGATCCACTTTCACATGTTATCTCATTTGGTCCTCGCAAACCCCTAAAGGTAGATCGGACAGGTGGTATTATTATGATCCATATTTCCATCTTACGAATGAAGCAACCAAAGTTCAGAGAGATTTAGTGGTTGCCTGAGGTCAAAAACTCTTAAATGGCACTGCCAGGTCTCAAGGTCAAGTCTTTTGCCTAACCTCTCCTTGCCCCCAGGTCTCTAGCAACACACATTCTCTTATTGACTTGGCCATATTTACAAAGGACTGTGAATGCTCACAAAAGAGTTGGCTGAGAGTTAACACATCGTAACAATTAGGAGTTCCCAAAGAGGGGGCACCTGTGGAAAAAGCACAGTGGCTGGGTAAAAAACTGACCGTGCTCTGTAGAGTTTCTGTTTGATTCATCTATCACAGCTAAAGAACCGGTTCAGAGGAATCTCCCAAGCCACTGACCAAGTCTTCAAAAGTTTTTCCAGAGTTAAGGGAGATTCCTTTCTCCCTGCAGCCAGTAGAGGCCTTTTTTTTTTTTTTTTTAAAGATTTATTTATTTTGGGCTGCGCTGAGTCTTTGTTGACGCTCTCAGACTTTCTCTAGTTGCGGCGAGCAGCAGCTACTCTCTAGCTGTGGTGCAAGGGCTCCTCACTGCAGTGGCTTCTCTTGTTGCAGAGCATGGGCTCTAGATCACTTGGGCTCAATACTTATGGTGCACGGGCTTAGTTTCCCTGTGGCATGTGGGGTCTTCCCAGACCAGGGATCGAACCTACATCACTTACAATGGCAGGCAGATTCCCAACCACCAGACCACCACAGAAGCTCCAGTAGAAGTCCTGTGACAGCTACCACACAGTATTAGAACCCAGAGATGGGAGCGATTATGTATTCCTCAGAGTCAAATGTACAAACAAATTCAGCCACCTTCCAGAAGACAGGAAATAGCATCAAAAGCACATTTCTACATTTCCTGTTTTCCCAAGTGACAGGACACACTGTAAATAGAAAAATAGAGGGAGAAAACGTACATCTTTCCATTCTTAAGTAGAAGTCTTTGTGCTACACTATAAAGTATTTTCATACTGTTAAAGAGAAGGAATTTGAGCTAAAATGAGCATGTTTTGCTGCAAATTTGACATGTTGCATAAAGTACTGTCATGATATAGATCAATTGATCATGTAATTATAGGGAGGCATATTGAAGTGTTAAGGCTTCTATTAATGTTGATTCTGATAGGTTTAGAACCTTTGACACAACTGTTTTGGAAAAATAATATATAGCTGCACTCTGGCAAAATTATAATAATTGAGAAATGTTCCAAATTTTGAACTTTGTCAAAAATATATTTTGTCACAATCATCTTTCAAAATGTTTGCTAGACTTGTAGTCAGAAGACCTAAATCAAGTTCTGGTTCTGCCATGGATTGTTACATAATGCTGACATTCACTTTACCTCTCTAACTTTCTGTTTCCTAAAATAAGGTGGTAGTTAGATAATTTTAAACTTGGAGCTGGAATAACAAGGTTCTGTCTGTTCCCCACCATAGCATCTGGGGTTGACAGAGTAGATGGTATATGCTTAACATTAAATAAAGATTTCTTCTTTAAGAATTTAAGGTGACTTATTACTGCAGCATTCTATGATATTATGCTACAAATTTGAAGAATTTCTAATGAATATGAAATTGTCATGATATAGATATGCTCATTCTTTCTCACACACACTCACACACACACACACATGCGTAAAATGAGGTTATGCCAAGTATTGGGTGTTTCATGTGGTTCCTTTGTTACAAGAGAAAAAAAAAAAAAAAACCTTTAAAGTAACTGTTGTCCTAAATCTATTGGGTTAATCTAACTTTCCGCTGTAGGATCAAATTTAAGGAAGCAGGACTTTTTAGAATTTTCAGACTGTTTTCATGGGACACTTGAAAGTGAAAGTGAAAGTTCTCAGTCATGTCTGATTCTTTGTGAGCCCATGGACAATACAGTCCATGGAATTCTCCAGGCCAGAATACTGGAGTGGGTAGCCTTTCCTTTCTTCAAGGGATCTTCCCAACCCAGGGATCAAACCCAGGTCTCCTGCATTGCAGGCGGATTCTTTACCAGCTGAGCCACTAGGGAAGCCCTTCATGGGACACTTAATGACAAGAAAAAGCCAAGTCTATGTATTTTTATTTGGGCTTCTCTGGTGGTTCATCTGTAAAGAATCCGCCTGCAATGTAGGAGACCCGGGTTCCATCCCTGAGTTGGGAAGATCTCCTGAAGAAGGAAACGGAAACCCACCCACTCCAGGACTCTTGCCTGAAGAATTCCATGGACAGCTCATGAGGTCAGAGTCAGACACGACCAAGTGACTAACACTTTCACTTTAGGGACTAAACAACTACAATGTATATCTATTTATATTTATTTATTCACACTAATGAAGGAATATCTAAGGCAACTGATTTAAAAATCAGATACATTTTTATATATTTCCATTTATTTCCTCAGAAAATAAAGACACACCTGGATATTTTAGCATTAGACCAAATTGGTGAAGGTTGTTTTTGCTGCAATCTTTGCTTATGGTGCTGGCTAAACCTGCTCATTGAGCCCTGAATTGCCATTTCTCAACAATGTCTCATTTAAACAGCGTTTTCCTTTGCACAGCTTTTTGGAATCCTCCTCTTTCCCTCAGCTTCCCTCTTCCCCCATCAAAATATCTTGTGCTCAGATTAAACTCCTTTACCTAAAGGAATGAATAATGATTATTTCCCAGAGGCAGTTCTATTTTAATAGAAAACTATTTCCTAAACAAATCACTAATTGGCCACATTTCAGGCAATTTATCTCACTAGGCCTCAGCTATTCCCCCGGTCCCCTAAAACAGGGGTCCCCATCCTCCAGGATCTAACGCCTGATGATCGGAGGTAGAGCTGATGTAATAATAATAAAACGCGCAGTAAAAGTAACGTGCTTCAGTTCAGTTCACTCGCTCAGTCGTGTCCGGCTCTTTGCGACCCCACGGACTGCGGCACGCCAGGCTTCCCTGTCCATCACCAACTCCCGGAGCTTGCTCACACTCATGTCCATCAAGTCGGTGATGCCATCCAAGTCGGGCTTCCCTTGTGGCTCAGTTGGTAAAGAATCTGCCTGTGATGCAGGAGACCCTGGTTCAATCCCTGGGTTGGGAAGATCCCCCGGAGAAGGGAAAGGCTACCCACTCCAGGATTCCAGCCTGGAGAATTCCATGGACTGTATAGCCCGTGGGGTCTCAAAGAGTTGGACATGACTGAGCGACTTTCACTTCACTGTAATGTGCTTGAATCATCCCCAAAACCACTCCCCTGCCCCCAGGTCTGTGGAAAAATTGTCTTCTATGAAACAGGTCCCAGGTGTCAAAAAGGTTGGGCACTGCTGTCTTAAAACATATAAGTACAGTGGTTCTACAAACTTTTAAAGCCATAGAACTCTTGCTTCAAACAGAAATCAGGCAGCAGTCCACTGTACAGAAGAGATGAGGGCTGGAAGACCCCAGTGGGAGCAGGCATGGAGATCCAGAATCTTGCCCCCTTACCCTGCTTCTCTCCACCGGTGATGCCGCAGAGGCACACACCTCAGGACAAGCCATGCAAAAGGCCAGCCCATCTTCTCATACAAATGCACACACATACGGTGGGCTTGTCTGGTGGCTCAGATGGTAAAGAATGTGCCTGCAATGCAGGAGATCTGGGATGATCCCTGGGTCGGGAAGATCCCCTGGAGGAGGAAGTGGCAGCCCATTCCAGTATTCTTGCCTGGAGAAGTCCATGGACAGAGGAGCCTGGAGGGCTGCAGTCCTGTTGCAGAGAAGAAGCCAATGCTGACTCCATGTTGGAACTGTTGCTTTGGCTTATTTTTTGTTGCTATTGTTATTATAATATACAGAATGGCCTGCCTCAGAGAATCCTGCCCCTCTGGCTGACTGTTAAACTAAGCGCCTTTGTTCAGGACTCTGTCCACCTATAGATCCCCTGCCTGACGCTTGCCTGTTCTGGGAGATGTTGGCAAGATTAATGGCCTTTTTACTTTGCTTCCTCACCTCCCCTGCCCCTCCTCCTCTGATCTATAGAAGAGCCGAGCATCCAGACCCCCAGTGATTGGTTATTTTGAGGCACTAGCCTGCCATCTCAGTCAGCTGGTTTTCAGAATAAAGTAGTTTTCCTTGCCTCAACACCTGGTCTCTTTCATTGGCCTCTTGTGTTGAGCTGAGTGAGCTTGGACTGGCAACAGCCCGTGGGTCGCAGAGTCCGACACAACTGAGTGACTAACACATGAAGGTGAGACGGTGGGTGGTAAGGCGGTAGATGACTCCCTCTTAAGCACCTGAAGAAGCTTGTAGATGTCTGTTGTAATCACAAATCAGATTCACGGTTTTAAAAACACTTTGAGGACTTCCCTGGTGGTCCAGTGATTAAGACTCTGTGCTTCCATTGCAGAGAGCACAGGTTCAATCTCTAGTTGGGGAAGTTCCACATACCACTATAGTGTGGCCAAAAGAACAGAAGTAATAAAAATTAATTAAAAAAAATAAATAAATAAATAAAAATAAAAACACTTTGAGAACATAGCCAAGAGTAGTGAATATTAATAGAATAAGCGATTTAGATTTTGACCATTATCTTCTATTTCTGTTTTATGTTTGAAACATGGGTGTGTTGCACGGTTGTGTTGTAAAATAAACATGGTCAACTAAGTGCATTCCTAAAGTCAGTTTTACTATTACCTCTAACAGAACTGGTTTTCCCCTAATGGGCTTTCCCTTACTCAAAATCTGAATGTGATCTAACCACCAAAAACAACTGCTTTCTCTTCTGAAACAAAAGCTTCTGTGGTGTTTTCCCAGGGGTAGAGATTCTGACGCTCATCACCTCCAGAAAGACCACTCAGATCCATGGGAAGCATGTCTCACCTTTCGGGCACCTCCAGCCCACCCAGTCTCAAATCAAACTCTCTCACCTTCCGCCTGATTAATAATGAATGGTGGTACCACTTACCCACTTACAAAGCTAAAACCTTAAAGTCACCACAAAGTAGCAACCATTAGACTCTGGCTCTTTGTTGTTGCTTAGTCAGTAAATCGTCTCTAACTCCTGTGACCCCATGAACTGTAGGCCATCAGGCTCCTCTGTCCACGAGATTACCCAGACAAGAATACAGGTGTGGGTTGTTGCTTCCTTTTCCTAATTTATTTATTTTTAATTGGAGGATAATTGCTTTACAATGTGGTGCTGGTTTCTACCATACGTCAACATGAATCAGCCATAGGTATACATACGTCCTCTCCCTCTTGAATCTCCTTCCCACCTCCCACCCCATCCCACCCCTTTAGGTTGTCACAGAGCACCGGGTTGAGCTCCCTGTGTTATACAGCGAATTCCCACTGGCTATCGTTTTACATATAGTCATGTATATATTTCAATGCTACTCTCTCAATTCATCCCACCCTCTCCTTCCCTCACTATGTTCACAAGTCTGTTCTTTATGTCTGCATCTCTATTGCTGTCCTACAAATAGGTTCATCAGTAACATTTCTCTAGATTCCATGTGTATGCATTAATATATGATATTTTTCTCTTTCTGACTTACTTCATTCTGTATAACAGGCTCTAGGTTAATCCAACTCACTAGAACTGACTCAAATTTGTTCACTTTTATAGCTGAGTAATATATCTTTGTATATATGTACCACCGCTTCTTATCCATTCATCCGTCGATAGACAATGAGGTGGCTTCCATGTCCTGGCTATTGTAAATGGTGCTGCAATGCACACTGGGGTGTATATGTCTTTAAGAACTGTGGTTTTCTCAGGTTATATGCCCAGTAGTGGGATTTCTGGGTCATACGGTAGTTATATTCCTAGTTTTTAAAGAAATCTCCATATTGTTCTCCAAAGTAGCTGGATCAGTTTACGTTCCCACCAATAGTGCGAGAGGGTTGTCTTTTCTCCACATCCTCTCCAGTATTTGTCTATAGATTTTTTGATGAGGGCCATTCTGACCCCTGTGAGATGATACCATATTGTAGTCTTGCTTTGCATTTCTCTAATAATGAGCGATGTTGAGCATCTTTTCATGTGTTTTTTGGCCGTCTGTATGTCTTTGGAGAAATGCCTGTTTAGGTCTTCAGTCCATTTTTGATTGGGTTGTTTGTTTTTCTGATATTGAGCTGCCTGAGCTGCTTGCATATTTTGGAGATTAATCCATAGCCAGTTGCTTCATTTGCAATTATTTTCTCCCATTCTGAAGGTTGTCTTTTCATCTTGTTTATGGTTTCCTTGGCTGTTCAAAAGCTTTTAACTTGATCCATTGTGTTTGGGGCAGGATGATGTTCTGTGTGGGGAAGCCTGTCCTGTGCTCTGTGGGGCGTTTAGCAGCTTCCTCGGCCTCCACTAGATGCCGGTAGTCCCCCCTCCAGCAACTTCCAGGCTCCACAATAATGACCTCTAGGCATTGCCAAATGTCTGCGGGAGGCAAAACCAACTCCATTTGAGAACCACTGATGCGGATTATTTGTAAATCCTCAAAATACCGGACAGGGTCCCACCCCAGACCTACTGAGTCTCAGACACAAGGATTAGGGGCCAGCAGTCTGTTTCAACACACCCTCCATGTGGTTCTGATGCTCTCTGAAGTTCGAGACCCAAGTCTACTTGACAGACCTCTAACGCTGCAGGGTGGCCCAGAAGCCTTGACTCCCTTTCCTGACTAGCACCTCGCCACTGCCTTCTCCTCTCATGTGCCCCTCCACCCACTGCCTGCCCTTCATTCAATTCTTCTACTAGCTACCAAACATTATTTGTCTTTCTTTTCCAAGTACCAGTGTGTGGTTTAGTTGCTAAGTTGTATTCAACCCTTTTGCAACCTCTTTTGCAACTGTAGCCTGCCAGGCTCCTCTGTCCATGGGATTCTGCAGGCAAGAATACTGGAGGGGGTTGCCATTTCCTTCTCCAGGGGATCTTCTCCAACCAGGGATCCAACCCTAGTCTCCTGTATTGCAGGCAGTCTCCTGCCTTGCAGGCACATTCTTTACAGACTGAGCCAAGTACCAGTAAGACAAGCAAAACAATTGAGCTCCTTGGTGACTCCCTGACTACAGGCTGGGGTGCTCCACCATCCTGCCCCACCTGGAGTTAGGTACACACCTTGTCAGTTTAAGCCACAAGCCTCCTTCTTCCTGGTGAACTTCTTGACTTTTGTGGCTCGTTTCCAAATGTCTCTGAATTATTCAGAGGGGTTAAGCCCTAGTTTTCCTGAACATCCACAGAGGTTGGATCCCCAACCTCTGGGATCTGAGGTGGAGCTGATGTAGTAATAACAGAAATGAAGGGCATGATAAATGTAATGCACTTGAGTTATCCTGAAACCATCCCTCTCCAACAGTCGTTCTTCCAGGAAGTCAGGCCCTGGTGCCAAAACTGTTGGGGACCGCTGTCTTAGGGTACAGGTTAGGTGAAGGAAGAGACTTCTTTCAGGGTTGTACAGCCAACTTTAGGACAATGGTGATCAACCCAGCACACTTCAGAACCATATGGATGGGGGCACTAGTCCCCAGACCTACAGAATCTTGCAAATCTGTATTCCCACACCATGGTTGAATTATTGCCCAATGTCTTGCACAGAGCATGTATTTCATCAAAACTTCTTGACTGTCCGATCAGTCACTTAGCCGTGGAGTCATCGCTGCCTTCTCGCTGGCTTGCTTCTCTCCACTTGTGCTTTTTCTTTGATTTCACTTTCCATTTCCTGTATCTTGAGCTTACTCGGCAAAGCCAAACAGCAGCCTTTACTGGTGAAAGGCCAAATTGTGTCTAGATGATTTTAACTATTGACCTAATCTCTGGCATCTAAAGGTTAATACATTGTTCACAGTCTCAAATACTCTGCAGGAACTTCATATCAGGGTGACGAGTTAAACAGTCCCTAAGGCGTCTTTCAGGAATTTCAGTTACCTGGTGGCTACTCCGTGCTTACCCGAGGTGTCCGTGGCTGATCATAGACAGCTTTTAATCACCATTTAAAGTGGTTGTGAGATCCTCAAACCGACCCACCTGGAGCCGGCCAGGTTCGCTCCACATCCCTGGCTGGGCGGGGCGGCGGTCTCCTGAGATCAGGTCAGAGGGCGCCAGAGAGGAGCGAGGTCGGGGAAATCCTGCGGGGGCGGTGCTATCCGCTGCTGGGAGCGAGAAATCGAAACTCAGCTGTTAAAACCGCTGCCGCCGCTCTTGGAGTCGCAGTCTCGAGACCCGTCACGCATCCCAGCGCCGCCCGCATCCATCCTGCAGCGGCGTCGGCCGGGTCTGAACCATGTATACCCGCACTGGGGTGCAGGGCTCCGGGTTCGGGGCCCCCGCCGCCTCCCGCCCGACCCGGGACCCCCCTGCCTTGCGCGGGGAGCTGGGCCCACCGCAGGCGCCCAAGCAGGATTTGGAGGCGGCTCCCGAGAGGCCTTCGCGGGAGAGCACTGAGACCGCGGGCCCAAGATTGTAAGTATTTAACCACTTGTCCGGTGCGGCGGCGGCCCAGCAGGTCTTCCCCGAGCAGACCCGCAGGTTCTTCCCTGATCTTTGGAGTTTGAGACACGCGGGCCCAATCAGGGTTCACAACCGTGAATTACAGTATAAATTGAGAGTGCCAGTCGGGGCCCTTTCCTGAACATCCAAGCCCCTGTTCCTTTCCTGATTCTTTGGACCGGCTCCAGGATTGAAAGACATGCCTGTGTAGTGACTGCCTAGGCTTTTTGCGAATTTTCCAGGTGTCTCCAAAACTCATGCTCTTGTGTGTTAGTCGCCCAGTCGTGTCCGATTCTTTGCGACCTCATGGACTGTAGCCTGCCACATTCCTCTGTCCATGGGTATTTTCTAGACTGGAATACCGGAGTGGGTTGCCATTCTCTTCTCCAGGGTATCTTCCCAACTCAAGAATCGAACCAGGGTCTCCAGCATTGCAGACAGATTGTTTACCAACGGAGCCATCAGGGAAGCCCTTAAATAATATGAAAATATTTTAAAATTTCCTTTCTTAAAAAAAAAAAAAATCTTTGCCCTAAATAGTATCTTCACATCAGCTGCCAGGGTAAGGGTGAAGAGGGAATGTGTTATGGGGTAGAAGGTGCAAATATTGCCTCTAGGAGTTTGCAGCCCAACAACAAAATAGTGACCTCTTAGCATCAGAGGACTGAGTCAGAGAGGATGTGAATGGCTGCAGTGTTTCTTTTAAGAGTTTTTATTATTATTAATTTTTTGGACTGTGGTGGGTCTTTGTTGCTGCACATGGTCTTCCTCTTGTTGCCATGGGTGGGCTTCTCTTTGGAGCACAGGTTCTAGGTGTGGGGGGTTTCAGTCGCTGCAGCTCATGGGCTCTACAGTGTGGGCTCAGTAGTTGTGGGGCACGAGCTTCATTGCTCTGTGGCATGTGGGATCATCTTGGACCAGGGATTGAACTGGTGTCCCTTGCATTGCAAGGCAGATTATTAACCCCTGGACCACCAGGGAAGCCCTGCAGTGTTTCTTGTCTCCGGTGTTGAGAAGTGCTCTACATTTATCAACAGGTAGGTAGCATTATTCCTGGTCTTTGGTTTAGGGACTACAGTTACTATCCTGGAAACATTTATTATGTAAAGTGTCAGTGACGCTTTCTTTCCCACCAATGGATAAGCTACTTTATTAAGCTGACAGTAGGGTTTGTAAAGACGTTACTGCTTTTGAAGTGCTGCCTCTGTGAACCGGAACTTTCTATTGATAGGTGGTTTCATTTTCAGTTCTCCCTTTTCATCAACTTCTAGTTACATGAAAGGCAAATGTTGGTTGCTTAGGAACAATATATAAACTTATGACCAATAAACAGATTTTATTTCATCCCTTAACTTTTGAAAGAATTCATAAGTACCTGGCTTTTAATATTATTCAACTTAGAGTGGAACGTGAAGTCAAGTGGGCCTTAGGAAACATCACTGCGAACAAAGCTAGAGGAGGTGATGGAATTCCAGTTGAGCTATTTACAATCCTAAAAGATGTGCTGTGAAAGTGCTGCACACTTTCACAAATGTCAGCAAATTTGGAAAACAGCAGTGGCCACAGGACTGGAAAAGGTCATTTTCATTGCAATCCCAAAGAAAGGCAATGCCAAAGAATGCTCAAACTATTGCATATTTGATCTCACATGCTAGTAAAGTAATGCTCAAAATTCTCCAAGCCAGGCTTCAACAGTATATGAACCATGAATTTCCTGATGTTCAAACTGCGTTTAGATAAGGCAGAGGAATCAGAGGTCAAATTGGCAATATCTACTGGATCATCAAAAAAGCAAGAGAGTTCCAGAAAAACATCTATTTCTGCTTTATTAACTATGCCAAAGCCTTTGACTGTGTGGATCACGACAAACTGTGGAAAATTCTAGAAATGATGGGAGTACCAGACTACCTGACCTGCCTCCTGAGAAATCTGTATGCAGGTCAGGAAGCAACAGTTAGAACTGGACATGGAACAACAGACTGGTTCCAAATAGGAAAAGGAGTATATCAAGGTTGTATATTGTCACCCTGCTTATTTAATTTATGTGCAGAGTACATCATGAGAAACGCTGGGCTGGAAGAAGCACAAGCTGGAATCAAGATTGCCAGGAGAAATATCAATAACCTCAGATATGCAGATGACACCACCCTTATGGCAGAAAGTGAAGAGGAACTAAAGAGCCTCTTGATGAAAGTGAAAGAGGAGAGTGAAAAAGTTGGCTTAAACGTTCAACACTCAGAAAACTAAGATCATGGCATCTGGTCCCATCACTTCATGGCAAATAGATGGGGAAACAGTGATAGACTTTATTTTTCTGGGCTCCAAAATCACTGCAGATGGTGATTACATCCATGAAATTAAAAAACACTTGCTCTTTGGAAGGAAAGTTATGACCAACCTAGACAGCAGATTAAAAAGCAGAGACATTACTTTGCCAACAAAGGTCCGTCTAGTCAAGGCTATGGTTTTTCCAGTAGTCATGTATGGATGTGATAATTGGACTATAAAGAAAGCTGAGCACCAAAGAATTGATGCTTTTGAACTGTGGTGTTGGAGAAGACTCTTGAGAGTCCCTTGGACTGCAAGGAGATCCAACCAGTCCATCCTAAAGGAAATCAGTCTTGAATATTCATTGGGAGGACTGACGTTGAAGCTGAAACTCCAATACTTTGGCCACCTGATGCGAAGAGGTGACTCATTTGAAAAGACCCTGAAGCTGGGAAAGATTGCAGGCAGGAGGAGAAGGGGATGACAGAGGATGAGATGGTTGGATGGCATCACCGACTCAATGGACATGGGTTTGGGTGGACTCTGGGAGTTGGTGATGGACAGGGAGGCCTGGTGTGCTGCAGTCCATGGGGTCACAAAGAGTCGGACACGACTGAACAACTGAAGTGAACTTCATGAACTTAGAATTGCCCTTAGATGGGGTGGATGATCTGGATGATTGCAATTAGAAATTGCTGCATTTGTCTCCAACTCAGAGTAGCTGGGGGTGGGGGAATTCCTTACAGGTTCCCCCCACCCCGCCCCCCTGCACTGCCCCCACCCCCTACTGCAGTCCAGTAGGGGGACTCAGTGCCCTCACTCCCTGGGCCTGGAGTGTAAATAAGGTTCCATAAGCTGAGCATAGTGGCAAAGAAAAAAAAAAAAGGAGGGTTATCTGGTCATAATGGAAGTCCATTAATTTTGAGTAACTTCCAGCTCTATAAGCTGTAGCATTTGATAAAACAGAGGTCATGGATGTATGTTGATAATAAATACCCTCTATGCCTTTTTTTATATTATACAGCATCTACTTAGATGTAATTATTTAATTGCAAGCTCATAACATCACATAAACATTGGCAGTGGCATCTATCTGATTTCTTATTTGTAAATTAATTGTACCAGTAAATTACCCTCAGAATATTGATGATCTGAATTCTTCAGAAAGAGGTAGTTTTCTAATTAATTTTCCAGACCTCAGTATCTGAAGACCTCACTACAGACTATTTTGTAGTTTCTAATTTGCCAGTAGTCATTAGAGAGTTCATGGGTGGGTTCAGTTGTACTTCACAGAACTCATCATTTCCATGTGAACCAGCTGCAATGAGCAGGACATTATAAGATGCATTTCCTCTTAAGTATCTAACATGTAAGATCCTGCTTTGACCACTCTGAGCTCTTCTTACATCTCCATTAGTCACTTGTATCTGCTCTTTATACTTGGTTGTCTCCTTTAATGGAAGTAGGGAAGTAAAGAAACTGGTTGAACAGCAGATATTAATAACAGCTCAATAAAACTGACAAAAAGCCATTAAGATTTATTTTTCTGGGGAGAAATTAGAAGCATTTTCTGATGGAAAATTAAGAAAAAGGAAGGAGAGAGTTGAGTGCTTAATAGTGAAACCTCACGAGTTCTCTTTCAATGTGAGCTTATTTATATGATAAAGGGTTGAACTTTGACCTTGTTTTGTATGCATCCTTCCACTTATTCACTGAGGAAGCCTCAATCTGGGCAGAGGAGCAGGAGCTTTGATACCAGTTAAAGAACTTGGGTTCAAGTTCTGATTCTGCCATTCCTTACTCTCTGCACTCCAACAAGGTTTTAGCTATTTTATCTCTTAGTGTCTTCATTACGTGAAGTGGGATAATACCAGCCTCTCAGGGTCTGTGTGTGTCTGTATGTGTGAATGCATGTATGCATAAAACAATTTCATGCCTGGTAGAAAGGCAAATATCCAGTAAGTGTTGGGTGCTGATACCCTTGAATTCATTTCAGAAATGTCTCATTGACCAGGTACAGTGCTCTCACCCCGGAGTGTTTATGCCTTGTAAAAGCATACTGGTTTAAAACACTGACTTACATATGAAGAGACCTTAAGGCAGGTTGTTAGATTTCTGAGGTCCTCTGATAGACTCTAAGGCAAAGCTGAGCCCTTGACTCTATTTGGATTTAAGTAATTACAAGTGTTTACTAATAAATATGAGCTTTCCTAATTATTTTCAGTTGGTGATTTTATCTTGGCCTTAAATATTGTAAGCTGTTTATACAGATTTAAAGAGGAAAGAATGGGGACTTCCCTGGCGGTCCTGTGGTTACGACTCTGAGCTTCCACTGTCAGGGGCACGGGTGGGGAACTAAGATCCACAACCAGTCTTGTGTGTGTGGTGAAGCCAAGTAAATAGCGCAAACTTCTAATCAAAGTGATCCTTTACCCTTCCCCCAAACTCTAGATAAATATAAATGTAAGACTAAGACATGGGTTTTTCTGGAAGGGCATTTTACCCAAAAGGCTCTTTGCCTATGACAATAATACAGGCAAGGTTCAGATACTGGTCTATAACCATCTATAGAAGTGGTCCTTTAGCTTGATGCTAAAAAGATATTCTGAAAGTGAACCCATTGCGTGGATTTTTACTATACACTTAACTTGAACCTAATTTGTATACAAACTCAGTTTACCTTATTTGTGGCCAATTTTATAGTGAGAACTGTAGAAATAAAGATTAGCAAAAATAATGGCAAATACTTGTGGATTTAACATATGTATGTTAAAGTGGGTTACAAATATTAACTCTTAGATTCTTCACAACAACTTTGTAGTAAGAGAGGGTCTCTAGCTCTGGAAGTTTAATTAGAAATATAGGAACAAATACCTACTCAACAAAAAGACAAGCCCTTATGAAGCTTATGGTCTAATTAACGGGACAGACAGTTATCAAAGAATTACATGAGTAACTCTTTATATGCTCCGGGAAGCAGAGCCAGCACCTGAGCTAGCCCTGGGAGTAGGAGAATTACTTCCAGGAAAAGAGAGAATGTTTCAGCTGTAATCTACCAGATAAATTAGGAGTTGTGTCTTTTGTTTTGTTTCTGATGAATATGTTCTAACAATGATTATTTCTAATTAAATTCTGACAGTATTCAGAGTTGATATAGACCCCACAAGTTAAGGGCTCAGTCCCACAAATCTGCCCCCACTTTAGGAGTAAGCCAATAAGGGGGACTGCAGGCTACCCACATTTCTGACTACAAATTTGGCTGTTTCCCATGATCTCCCCTATGCCCAGGTTTAACAGTTCACTAGAATGACCCCCAGCACTCATGGATACCTCTGTGCTTACAATTACAGCTTTATTATACAGGATACAGCACTGGAACTGCCAAATGGAAGACATGGGGATGGGCGTTGCACAGCGCTTCCACACCTTTCGGGGTGGGTCACCCTCCTAGCACCTAGATGTGTTCACTAATTTGGAAGTGCCCTAAACTCACTGTTTGAGGATGTTTATTAAGGCTTTATCATATAAGCATAACGGATTAAACTGTTGGCCATCGGTGACTGAACTCAATCTCCAGCCCCTCTCCCCACCTCGGAGCTGGGGAAGGAGTAGACCTGAGGTTCTAACTCTAATCACAGGGTGTTTTTTTTTTTTTAATGGAAAACATCTCCAATCCTGAAGCTATCTAGGGCTCCCACCAGGAATCATTACTTTAACATGATTGATACCCTTCTAACTTAGAATTCCAAGGATTTTAAGGAGCTCTGAGCCAGGAACCGGGGACAGTGATCGAATACTTAAACTTCATTATACCAGCATTGTTTAAATAGCCTCTGTGGCAGCCAGGGAAGCCTGCTACTCAGATCTTCAAGACAACTTAAAGCGAGGAGCATAGCCAACTGACAGCTCTAGTGGCCATTCTTTGACTCCACTGCACCCTTTGCTCTGAG
Source organism: Bos mutus (assembly GCF_027580195.1). Taxonomy (NCBI): domain Eukaryota; kingdom Metazoa; phylum Chordata; class Mammalia; order Artiodactyla; family Bovidae; genus Bos; species Bos mutus. The sequence continues at coordinate 13,064,232 of NC_091628.1, read as the reverse complement.
AGCACATTTATTTTGCCCTCTTTCCACCAAGGGCTGAGCATCCCAGTGTGGGACTTCTCTATGGGGCAGCTTTTGCCAGAATACTCCCCACGGACCTACCCAAGATTTTCTCAGAACTGTATACCAGTCCGAGGCTCTTCCTACTAATCCTCCTTCCCTCTCTCCTTTCACAGGAATCAGACCTGCTCACGTTCTCAAGGCTTTCCCCGCCTACTCCTGCTTGCTCCCTTTATCCTTCACAAGTCTTCCTCTCAGCAGATCTCTTGCTTGTCTAACCTCGTCTTGATGTCTGCTCCTTGGAAGACCCAAACCAACTCAGCCTTTAAGATACACCCTACTCCCAACCATAGCAGCTGAGACACCATGGCTATGGGAGTGTTCTGTGTTCTTTGGGAAGCCTCTCCTCTTCCTTATTTCCTTCTTTTGGGCTCAGGGGACATTCTCTAGTTTCTTACTCCAACCTCAATGCCTTCTCCAGCTTTTTCTGCTCCAGGGATGAAAGTAACCCCGGTAATTAATACTTCTTTTCTTCTTCATCTGCAAAATCTCAAGGGAGAGTGAAGGGAGAATAAAGAATGGCTTGGTAAGCCCACTGATTAATGGCCAATTCCTGATTTTTCTCTCTTAAAGAAGACGGTGTTGCATTAATATTAAACATTTTGTAAATGTAAGGTGAAATATAAGATGTGCTATATGATAATATAGTCATTAAGTTACAGCATTGGTCCCATTTTTATAAACATCACTATTTAATCATTGTTGAGTATACTCTTAATCCTGATGTATAATTTATGCCTAAAACAGACCATGAAAAAAACTTAAGTCATTCTTGATTCAGCTCATTTGGGAATCCGAACTAGCCACATAAAATAGTCTTAAATGAAATGCAAGTTTTTACAAACTTATGACATCTATAGGAACTGCTTTTCCTATTTCTTCACTGTGAATGTCCCAGATTTCTCTTCTGTCTCCTCTTATGACTGTAAGAAAATACGCTTTTGCCTGTAGGTGTTGAATGGCATGAAAGCATCAGGCTGCTACTTCTCCCTGGAGATGGAGAACCGAATAATGCTAGAGTTCCTTTTAGTGCTCTGAGATAATGGTACACGGGAAGAGAAAATCTATGATTGATTCTAATGAGTAATCTTCTTGATGGCTCAGTAAGGGTAGCTATTCATTAGGGAACTATTTAACTCAATCTCCAGGCCAGGCTCATAAGCATTCAGAAAGTTTGTGAAACAACAGATAGTATTTAACTCAATTATACAACTCAGTGAGCTGGGTAGGTGTCTCAATGATGACCGGATTCTACTAGGAAACTAATCAGTAGAGCTCTGCTGATTAGCTACTTGACTGATTTTAGACAGGAGAAATGTGACAAAGCATCGCAAATGTGGTAGCGGAAAGGAAATTAGTTGTGATCTAGAATAGTTAAATTGGGTACTCTGAGGGACTGAAAACCAAAAGAACAATCAATAGCTCCAACTCTGATGTCTCAAACTTGTAATGCTATGATACACACGTCATATAATTCATTTTTCTCTTCACAATGAACACTTTGCCCCATTTTAATTGAAGAAACTGAATCTTGAGAGAGTATATGATTTCCTAAGGTCTCATGGCTTTTTAAGTCACAGAACCAGCAGTCAAACCTGAATCTATCTACCAGAGTCTGGATCCTGAACATGATGGAGCTGAAGGAGGGAATGACCGTGCAGCTCATGAATTTCCTATCAATGGTCCTCTATTCACATAAGAAAATAGATTTTCTATAGGCTAAAGAGAGTGGTACTACATAGAATCAGCAATGTGACATTTATTTCCAGCTTTGACATGATGTGCATAGAGAAGTAGTTTGTCAGAGCAAACTTGCTGTGGGGATGCTCTGCTCTCTGCTGCGTTCCTCATGACAGCTTGGTTGGCTTGCATTAGAACAGTTTTCTCACTGTCACAGTTTCTGAGCAACCTAAACTACATGCTGCCTTCCAGCAATCTTTCAGACTTCTGACCATAGCCTAAGGTTAGCAATGCATTTGAGATTCATGACCTAGTACATGTATGGGATATGTGAGTTTGTAGATAATTGAAAAAAAAAATGTCAGAAAATAATTCTTACCCTTACTTACTACATGTGATGTACTTTGACATTTTCTATTCTGATTCATTAAAAATAAACCCATTAAATTGATTTCATGGCCCACTAGTGGGTTATCATCCACAGAGTGAAAAGCAAAGCATTGTTCTGTGCATGGCAGACAAGATTATTTGAGTGGATGGAAAGAAAAGACACTTTGGTTTGATTAGGTCAAATTTACCTTCCTGTTTATACAGGAGGGGAGGAATTATGGTCCTATTTAGGATGAATTTCCAACTTTTCTGCACTAGACTCCACTCCTCAGTATGATATGTATTTGCATTCTGCCAGGTCTTGGGGAGCAATCATTTTTGTTCAAATATAATATCAAAAGTGAGTGGGAATGTCTCAGAAAGTCTTTTGACAGCTGAAACAGTGAAACAATAAATCAGCAGTATGATGAAAGCCTGCACACACATAATACCTATAATAATCAGTAGAAGCATAGCAGAAATGGGGGGGGAGGAGAAACTTAGTTCAATTACACAGTAAGGTTACTTACTTCAAAGTCAGCAGAGTGTTGTAAGGTTATACATATTGTTAAGGTTAATTGCATCTATTCAGAATGCATTTGAATCTGAAACAAAAGCTTAACAGGAAAAGAAAAATCATCAAAGGGAGAAGACTGTATTTGAAGGGTCTGTTCTATATCAGAGAATCAGCCAATGATGGTTCCTTTGTTCTGTAATGTTGGTAACCATTCCCCCCTCCCCTAAACACTTAAAAGGCAATTTATTAAAGTCTGGAACAAAAACTGACCATTCAGGTATGACCTAAATCAAATCCCTTATGATTATACAGTGAAAGTGACAAAAAGATTCAAGGGATTAGATCTCATAGACAGAGTGCCTGAAGAACTATGGATGGAGGTTTGTGACATTGTACAGGAGGCAGGGATCAAGACCATCCCCAAGGAAAAGAAGTGCAAAAAGGCAAAATGTCTGCCTGAGGATGCCTTACAAATAGCTGTGAAAAGAAGAGAAGTGAAAGGCAAAGGAGAAAAGGAAAGATATACCCATTTGAATGCAGAGTTCCAAAGACTAGCAAGAAGAGATAAGAAAGCCTTCCTCAGCGATCAATGCAAAGAAATAGAGGAAAACAACAGAATGGGAAAGACTAGAGATCTCTTCAAGAAAATTAGAGATGCCAAGGGAACATTTCATGCAAAGATGGGCTCAATAAAGGACAGAAATGGTATGGACCTAACAGAAGCAGAGTATATTAAGAAGAAGTGGCAAGAATACACAGAAGAACTATACAAAAAAAAAAAAAAAATCTTCATGACCCAGATAATCGCGATGGTGTGATCACTCACCTAGAGCCAGACATCCTGAAATGCAAAGTCAGGTGGGCCTTAGAAAGCATCACTATGAACAAAGCTAGTGGAGGTGATGGAATTGCAGTTGAGCTATTGCCAATCCTAAAAGATGATGCTGTGAAAGTGCTGCACGCAATATGCCAGCAAATTTGGAAAACTCGGCAGTGGCCACAGGACTGGAAAAGGTCAGTTTTCTTTCCAATCCCAAAGAAAGGCAATGCCAAAGAATGCTCAAACTACTGCACAATTGCACTCATCTCACACGCTAGTAAAGGAATGCTCAAAATTCTCCAAGCCAGGCTTCAACAGTACGTGAACCATGAACTTCCAGATGTTTAAGCTGGATTTAGAAAAGGCAGAGGAACCAGAGATCAAATTGCCAACATCTGCTGGATCATGGAAAAAGCAAGAGAGTTCCAGAAAAACATCTATTTCTGCTTTATTGACTATGCCAAAGCCTTTGACTGTGTGGATCACAAGAAACTGTGGAAAATTCTGAAAGAGATGGGAATACCAGACCACCTGACCTGCCTCTTGAGAAATCTGTATGCAGGTCAGGAAGCAACAGTTAGAACTTGACATGGAACAACAGACTGGTTCCAAATCGGGAAGGGAGTACGTCAACCCTGTATGTTGTCACCCTGCTTATTTAACTTAAATGCAGAGTACATCATGAGAAATGCTGGGCTGGAGGAAGCACAAGCTGGAATCAAGATTTCTGGAAGAAATATCAATAACCTCAGATATGCAGATGAGATCACCCTATGGCAGAAAGTGAAAAAGAACTAAAGAGCCGCTTGATGAAAGAGGAGAGTGAAAAAGTTGGCTTAAAGCTCAATATTCAGAAAACTAAGATCATGGCATCTGGTCTCATCACTTCATGGCAAATAGATGGGGAACAGTGGAAACAGTGACAGACTTATTTTTGGGGGCTCCAAAATCACTGCAGATGGTGACTGCAGCCATGGAATTAAAAGACACTTGCTCCTTGGAAGACAAATTATGACTGACATAGACAGCATATTAAAAAATGGAGAGATTACTTTGCCAACAAAGGTCTATCTAGTCAAGGCTATGGTTTTTCCAGTGGTCATGTATGGATGTGAGAGTTGGACTATAAAGAAAACTGAGATCCAAAGAAATGATGCTTTTGAACTGTGGTGTTGGAGAAGACTCTTGAGAGTCCCTTGGACAGCAAGGAGATCCAACCAGTCCATCCTAAAGGAAATCAGTCCTGAATATTCATTGCAAGGACTGATGCTGAAGCTGAAACTCTTAATACTTTGGCCACCTGATGTGAAGACCTGTCTCATTTGAAAAGACGCTGAAGCTGGGCAAGATTGAAGGCAGGAGGAGAAGGGGACGACAGAGGATGAGATAGTTGGATGGCATCAGCAACTCAATGGACATGAGTTTGAATAAACTCCAGGAGTTGGTGATGGACAGGAAGACCTGGCGTGCTGCTGTCCATGGGGTCGCGAAGAGTTGGACACGACTGAACGACTGAACTGAACTGACAAAAACTGAAGCCATTTGCCATCTTTAAAACTCACGGGCTAGTATTATCCAGTGTTTGTTTTACTAGGGAGCCAGTGAGAGCAGATATCCTGGGCTACCTAGGATTTTAAGAAAATCTGAACCCCTGCTTTAAGAAATATTTAAATGTTTTCTCATTTAAAAATCCTTGGAATATATTTTTCATGGCTGGAAAAGTAAAGTTGTATCTGCTTGTTATAAAAATCTAAACTATATCAGGAATTCCCTGACAGTCCAGTGGTGAGGACTGAGCACTTTCACTGCTGTGTCCCAGGTTCAGTTCCTGATCCGGGAACTCAGATCCCACAAGCTATGTGGTATAGCCAGAAAAAAAAGTACCCCCCCCAACCCCAGAATAAAAAACTGAACATTACTAAACTAATATAGAAAGGAAAAATCCCTTGCCATTCAGAACCTCAGAAATAAACAAGCTGTTGATGTAAGGACCTCTTTAATGTAGGTTGTGCTTTTTCACTTTTTACACCAAGTAGAAAGTCTTAGAGCCATTATGCCCTTCAATTTCTACTGCCAATTGAAGGTGAGAAAAATAATGTCTTATATATAATTATTATGATTGCATATAATAAAATAGATATCTCTAAACAGGTATCTGAAGCATTGATGGCTTTGTTTCTCTCCTATAGAATAATTCTGAAGGTGAGTAGTCTAGGGCTGATAATAGTACAAATAATAGGCAACCTTAATAGAACTTTTGTTATTTCCTAGCTTTATTCTAAACACTTTATACTCTAAGTGATGGATACTTGTTATCCCCATTTTACAGGTGAAATAATAGAAAAACTAGGCAATTTGCTCAAAGTTATAGCTAGAAAGTAACAGAATTAGGGTTCAAAACCGGGCAATTTGGCAATGGATTACCACTAGTGTGGTGGTTTTACAGTTACAGGGCACCAGATCACTTCTTTCTGCTCTGCTATTTCTGAGGCATGTCGTCTATATCCAAGTTGCCTCACTGACCAAGATGGTTGCCTGAGCACCAGCTACCACTTCAACCATCCAGGAAGGGGGGAAGGCAACAAAATACCTTTCCTGTCCATCTGTCTTCACTTAATGGAGCTTTCCTAGACATCCTTCTCAATGGCTTCCCTTATATCTCAGTTTGTTAAACAATCACACGTCATGTTTGACTATAAAGAAGGTTGGAGACTATAGTCTTTACTGGGCACATTATTAACCTGAATAATACAGGAGTGCTTTTAGGAAGGAGGTGGTGAGAATGAATGGGTAGGTAGGCCAGCATATTGTCTGGTTTAGGCATTAAGGAGAGTCAAGCATATGAGCAGAAATCAATCATATGATCAAACTATTGCAGGAACTTCTCAAAATGCAAATGGGATATCTAAGGAAGAAAAATTTTAATGTAGTCCACATTACTGTTCAGAGTATTGATTTTAGAGAACTATTAAGGGTTTTCTTCTGGATGATGTTCTGTGCAATCTTTGTTTTATGCCTTGTACATTCTGCAGGATTATAATAGTGAACAGTTGAAATAACTGAAATGGTTAAGTGAGTGGTTATATCAATGATGCATCGATGTTGTGAAATATTATGTAACCATTTAATATTAAGCTTCTTATGTGCATAATCGGAAAAACCACTTACAAGTGAAAGCAGCATATAAAATTGGACTTAAGATATGACTGCTAAGTCTGCTAAGTCACTTCAGTCGTGTCTGACTCTGTGCAACCCCATAGACGGCAGCTCACCAGGCTCCCCCGTCCCTGGGACTCTCCAGGCAAGAACACTGGAGTGGGTTGCCATTTCCTTCTCCAATGCATGAAAGTGAAAAGTGAAGGGGAAGTCGCTCAGTCGTGTCCAACTCTTAGTGGCCCCATGGACTGCAGCCTACCAGGCTCATCTGTCCATGGGATTTTCCAGGCAAGAGTACTGGAGTGGGGTGCCATTGCCTTCTCCGAGGCTTGCTTACTACCTGCCTCAAAAATGGTGGATTCCACAATTCAGTATTCCTCAGCTGCAATGCAAACACTTTGTGTGTGTGCAACATCCATCATGTTAACCTGAAAAGAGAGAGACAGAGACCAGACATAAATATACTAATGCGGATGCTGTGCCATGAGTAATAGAGTCCTTTGTCTCTGACTCAGGAGTCTTGTCCTCTGTCAGCATCCATGACATAGTAATAGCCTGTTAGGCAAATATTTGCTTATAGGTAGGCTCCAGGCAATGAGCGACTTCACTTTCACTTTTCACTTTCATGCATTGGAGAAGGAAATGGCAACCCACTCCAGTGTTCTTGCCTGGAGAATCCCAGGGACGGGGGAGCCTGGTGGGCTGCCGTCTATGGGGTTGCACAGAGTCGGACATGACTGAAGCTACTTAACAGCAGCAGCAGCAGCAGGCTCCAGTCACATCCCAGACCTGACATCTCTGTCCTCTGAAAATGTGAGTGTCTTGTAGTTTTTTACTGAGGAAGCAACTTAAAACATTTTTAAGTATTCTTACCAACTGGTCCTCATCTCTGCTTCCATCATATGGTTTTTGGTCTCTTAAAGACGGCAAGTCTCTATAGTGTTACGTGTGTTTTAAGTGAAGAAGCATCACATCTTTCAGCTCTGTGCTATATGATTATCTGGGTAAGATAGTAATCTGAAGCTGGAGTACATACCACGTCATGTGCCCTAATCAGGTGGGATTGCCTCCGCCTGACAGAGGGGGCACTCTTCTGATTTGCGTCAGTTTACCGCCTCTCACTAAGCCATGAGTCTACATGAGGATCCTGGGTGGAGATACGTGTGTGTGTCCCTCTTTCTGCTTTCCATAAAGGTGTATTATGAACAAAGGCCCTGGTGTCCTGATGGTCTCTTATCTTTTCTGTCTGGGTGCCTATGCCGCCAGCCTTCTGGACATCGGTTCAGCCCTCCATCAGAAGCTATGAGAGAACTAACCAGCCTCACATCAGCCTCTTGGGTGTGCAGACAAAGTCCTGGGCTCTTCAGACTCTGAGACTAAAGAGAATTCACTAGTCCTTCCACACCAGGGATGTGGAATATGGGTCAGGGCTGATGTGACAGGCTAGGGATCAAGGATGATTTACTCAGCCTGATCTTGTCATTTTTTTTTTTTTTTAACTTAGGAATATGGTTTCTTTACAAAAGAACTCTTGAAAACCTGAGTGCCCTATAAGTTGACTCACATTGGTTAAAAACATATGCTTGAGTCCTGTGCTGAAAACCATGTTTTAAAAACCAATATGGAAAACCATATCTAGAAATTAAACATCCAGTGCCTTTGTATAGTTTTCTTTCTTTCTTTTTGGCCATGCTGGGTCTTCGTTGTCATACAGGCTTTTTCTCTCGTTGCGGTGCGTGGGCTTCTTGTCACGGCTTCTCTCGTTGGGCTCTGGATCAACAGGCTTCGGGAGTTGCAGCTCATGGGCTTAATTGCTCTGAGGCATGTGGGATCTTCCCGGACCAGGAATCGAAGCTGTGTCTTCCACATTAGCAGGTGGATTACTTACCACCGAGCCACCAGGGAAACCCCTATCCACTACGTTTGATTAGCCAAAAAATTTTTCGTTCTTTCAGTGTCCCCCAAAGGTAAGATTTTCTTGAACTATGAAAACCTCAAACCAGCTTTTTATAGGACAGTAAACTTTGTGTCTACTGTTCTGCTTTATCTGTTTGTGATGTAATCTCTTTCTGAATTTTTGCTTGTGACTACATTCCTTTTTCAGTCAAATTGGTGTTGTTCCTAATTAGAAATTTAAATTACATCTGCTGTGGTTTATACACACCAGGGGATATATTTATGTAATACTTTTATCCAGCCCAGATAGTCTTCATAACTTCAACAAAACATTTTTTTCATAGAGTGCTTATTGATGAGACCTTATTAAAAACATGCAAGAATGTACACCAGAGAGACAGTGGTGTGGCTTAGGAGAGAGCTCACAAGGCAAAGAGTTCTTAAATATATATATTTTAATGGTACAGAAAAACATTTTCCCCTTGTCACATGCTAATCTTTATACGTTCTCCCTTAGTATATCTCATGGATGTGGGCTGTTGGAAAGTGAGAATAATCTTACAAATGGAGATGTTTCATTAAATTTCAATGAGGTAATTAAGGAAACTCATTTTCAAAGATATACATTTATTTCAGTGGCTTTTGAATGTTGCTTAATCAGAAAATGACTGGAATACTAAATATAGTTAGGTTGGGCTTGTCTCCATCAGCAGCTTTGAGAGTCAGGCTGTTGAAAGGGATGACATGGAGGTTAAAACAGCGGAGGCCCTTGCTGTGGGTGGAAACTAATTGGCTGAAAACATGAATAAGTTATACTTGTTATTCATGTCAAGGAAAAGCCAAGAGAGCAGGGATGAATATTTGTGTCTACCCAGGCATTAGGCTGTGCCACAGGATATTAAAAAATAAAAAGTCGATCCTTAAACTTAAGCAACTCTTCCTACAGGAAGGAAGAGGGATAGAGGCTTCATTACTTGGCCAGTGCTTTCTTCTGAATATTATGTTTCAGCTTTGACATTTTCAGCCAAAAAAGTACTGCTAAGAAGGTTGCTAAGGAATTCTTTAACATAAAACATTTATTACTTGGACCACTGTCCTTGAGCCCAGGGTTATGTTTAAATGTTTTCAGTTAAAAGCTTCTGATTTCAAGGCTGCTGCTGCTGCTGCTGCTAAGTCGCTTCAGTCGTGTCCGACTCTGTGCGACCCCAGAGACGGCAGCCCACCAGGCTCCCCCGTCCCTGGGATTCTCCAGGCAAGAACACTGGAGTGGGTTGCCATTTCCTTTTCCAATGCATGAAAGTGAAAAGTCAAAGTGAAGTTGCTCAGTCGTGTCTGACTCTTCACGACCCCATGGACTGCAGCCTACCAGGCTCCTCCGCCCATGGGATTTTCCAGGCAAGAGTACTGGAGTGGGGTGCCATTGCCTTCTCCGGATTTCAAGGCTAGAGAATTCTTTTCTCATGGCCCTGTTCTGAGTCTGGGTACTTGTCAGCTACCTATGTTGGCCATAGATTGACCGTAGTCTTATTTAATCCTAAGACTAAAGATTCTATGTGATGTTGTCATGCTGCTGCTAAGTCCCTTCAGTTGTGTCCGACTCTGTGCGACCCCATAGACAGCAGCCCACTAGGCTCCCCTGTCCCTGGGATTCTCCAGGCAAGAATGTTGTCATACTTAATTAGATTAGATATTGTAGAATAAAATCTTTTACAAACTGTTTTTTTTTCTTTTCAAACCTTTCCTGAAAATTTCATAAGAGAGATTCATGGAATTTGGAAAATTCTCTATAAAGCTTCTCTTAGCGAACATCCTTGTGGTCTGCTCTGATGGTTTCATGAATTGTTCCTAAGTGTGCATGCTCAGTTACTCAATTGTGTCCAACTCTTTATGACCCCATGGACTGTAGCCCTCCAGGCTCCTCTGTCCTTGGGATTCTCCAGGCAAGAATACCGGAGTGAGTGAGCTGCCATTTCCTTCTCCAGGGGATCTTCCTGATCCAGGGATCAAACCAGAGTGTCTTATAAGTCTCCTGCACTGGCAGGTATAAGCTCTGTTAAAGGGGTTGTATCTGTTTTTTTGGTATCTCTCCTCTCTCCTCATAAGTCCCTAACACACAAGACCATAGTGGGTGCTGAGTTACATTTACTTCCTTTGTTTGGAAGTCTATCAAGAGGCCAAAGTTAAGGACAGTCATATTTGATGTTTTCTACTTTGAGATGAATGTTTACCTCCAGACACCCCCCTGGTTTAAGTCAAAAGTGCTAGGTTTGAGTCTCAACACAATTGCTTAAAAAAACCTTATGATTTTTGGCATATGATTTAACCTCTATGTCTTTATCAGTATTTATGAATCCTTCAATTCCCTTTTGGGGCTTCCCAGGTGGCTTAGTTTGGTAAAGAATCCGCCTGCCAATGCAGGAGCTTCAGGAGACGTGATTTCAACCCCTGGGCCAGGAAGATCCCCTGGAGGATGAAATGGCAACCCACTCCAGTATTCTTGCGTGGGAAATTTCACGGAGAGAGAGGAGCCTGGTGGGCCACAGTCCATAGGGTCGCAAAGAGTCAGACACGACTGAGCGACTGAGCATGCACGCACAATTCCCTTTTAGTCCAAGTATTTGAAGACAGCTTGATTGATCTACATCCCTGCTTCTCAAAGTGTGGTCCCCAGGTCCAGAACATCATCATCATCTGGGAATTGTTAAAAAGGCAAGTTATAGGCTCCTCCATCCCCCACATACCGGTTGAATCAGAAACTCAACATTTTATAAACCCTCCAGGTGATTCCGATGCATGTTAAAGTTTAAGAACTACTGATTTGCAGTGTAGTCAAACCCCTGGTATGTTGAGAAGCTCCATACCACCATGTGAGGGGATCCTGAGGCTTCTGCAGTCATTTCTTCCTTGGCATTTAAATCCAGCACCTCATGTTTCATCTTTAAGGCCCTGCAGAATGGCTCACTGTTGCATCATATTCAAGTCTGCAGGTATGAACTGCAGCTCTCAAGCTTCTATCAAGGGTGGCCACTTCAGTGAAAAATCTTTCTGAGGGTGAACAAAAAATATGCAATGGACAAGGGATTAATTTCCAGTGGTGGCCTCCTAATTTTGTATTCATCACGTTGTACGTTTGTGAGGCTACACAGGCAACATCTGCTGATATCCGTTAGGTAGTTGGGCACCCAGCAGCCACATTTGCATGCAGAGGGGGTCACACACCTCCCGTGTACAAGTCTAAAATTAAAGCGCAGTTTGAAGCTGGCTGAAGGCTCACTGCTAGGAAAATAATGAGATAAGGAAGAAACGGGTTCTGTTAATCAGCACTTTTGGCCTCTACTGTTCAATCTTTGCTAATTTGTCCTTTGAAACGGTACAGTCTGTGTTGGACGGAGACTTCTAAGCGTATCTGGGCTTTTTTTTTAAAGGCCGACGTTTATAAGCTGATTGTATTTATCCATAACATTTCCCCTCACACTGTACCCATATGTGTGCTGCATTCGGTTGCTGTGTTATGTTTTTGCTGTATGAAATAGTCATACTTTTGTGGGATTACATGCATCATGACAAAGAAGAGCCACCGCAGCACAGACTCACAGACTGGGGTCTGTGGTATCATTTCAGTTCAGTCCACATTCATCAAGCAGCTACTTTGTGCCAGGGGCTGGGCATATACAGATCAATCAAGTGGAGTTTCTGCCTGCAAAAGCTCACAATGTTTGAACAACTCCTTGTATCTCAGTGCTGAATATTTTTGCCTAATTGAAGTTTCCCCTAATTCCCACTCCCTCCCCACCCGCCCATCCTGTGCCCAGTGAACTGAAGTGACTCTTGGCTTCTCTGAGCTCCTGATTATGCTCAACCTGTGTCCCCAGAAAAATGAGGGGCCCAGTGGACCCCTGCCTGGAAGTCAAAGCCCCAAAACCCAAGACTGTGGCCATCTGGCCACTCAAATGGGTCATTAAGAAGAGGTGTCTGCATTGAAATGGCCCCTACACCCAGTTTGCGGCAATGAAAAAGGAGCGTGCCCTATATTCCCAGTGTGGGTGACATGGGAGAATTCCAGTCATCTCAAGTGGATGTGCCCTTGAGGGCCACAGGGAGGAACAGTGGAGTCCTACGGTTTACCGAGAGCTAATGGTGAAGTAGTCACTTGTCAGGCTTCACCAACTGCTCTATATTTCCATATTGAGCCATGTGTTCTTGTTTTACTTTGACAACTAGATTGTAAGCTCCTGGAGAACATGGGTCTTTAGAGAATGATTATTTTTCATAGTACTTTTTTGATGGTGATGATCATAAATACAGTACATTATCACAAAGAATATCTGGTGGCTTATATGCATTAATAATTTCTCATGGGGACTTCCCTGGTGATCCAGTGGCTAAGATTCTGTCCTCGCAATGCAGGGAGCCTGGGTTTGATCCCTGATCAAGGAACTAGATCCCACATGCTGCAACTAAGTTCTGATGTAGCTAAATAAATATTTAAAAAAAAATTTCTCCCGGTAATTGATTTTTTTCTCTTCTTTCTAGCACAGGTGCATATACCTTGATAGCACCAAATGAAAAACGAAGAAATGAGATACAACAGAGTATGTATATTATTTAACACTCAAAATACTGCTCATTTTCTTAGTAGAATTGGCTTGCATTGGTCTGAAGAATTTTTAGTTTCTGATCTGTATAGACTCACTGGAGCTCATTTTTTTCCTTTTTAAGTTTTGGCAGTTTTAATTATACCTTTTAAAACTATTTTATTGTTAATGCTTCTAAATTTCTTTCTCTATGCTAATAGCAGAACTCATTGCGTAATCATAAATCTGAGGTTTCTATTGCAATTAAACAATTTCACACCTATTGCCAACCGACCTATCAAGTTCCTGCAAAATTGGGCTTACTTCAGATATCTTTACAGGACTAGGAACACTTTTGAAAGGGACAAGCGATACATGAAATAGATTATAAAATAATCTTTTTCCTGGATCTGTTCCATTCCTTCTTAATGGAATTTTTCTTTAGTTTCTGTGCTCGTTTAATTTTGTAACCAACAGAGTCTAACCTCAGCTGTTTTTATTGGTGACTTCACTTTCCTTCTCTAGATTGTAAGCTCTTTGAGGGCAGGGCTACATCTTGCTTGTTTTTGTGCTCCTTGTACCTAGCGGACATACAACACGATTAATGTAGTGTTAATGTTACGGTAAAATAAGGGCTGCTGTTTAAAGAGACAGCATTAATATTTTCGAGTTAGGAGGAGAACTAAAGTTCATTTCATTCACAGAGAAGTTTCTGAGGCTTGTTCAAGTCAGCTATGGGGCTAGCACTGAGATCTTGTGCTCTCCATTCCTGATCTTCCTACGAAATTTGATTTTGTAATGACTGATGAACATAAGGACATAGCAGGAAGGCAGCTGTCTAACGGTCTCCACTGGACGAGCAGCCTCCTAGGTGGCATATCTGAGTCTGTGCAGAGTATGACCGTCCCAGTGGTGCAGACGTGGTGACTGTGGGTACTGCCTGCAGTTGATCAATGGAATCCCAGAGATTCTGGCATCTTACACGTTTTTTATTTAAATGGTCAACAGGAATTTAAGCTTAAGTGTGGTCTGGATTTTTGAGATGTTTCAGAAGTTGTTTTTTTTTCCTCTAATAATTAAAAAATATAAATGGATGTTTGAAATAATCATGTCTCATGAGATACCTTGGAAAAAACAGAACTAGTATCTCTGGCGCCCCCTGCTGCCAGTCAGTGTATACTTGGGGAATTGGGCACTGCTCCACAAGGAGTAGGCTCAGCTCAGTGGGCCCAGGTAGTAGGAATTGGAGAGCCCTCATTCCTCACGGTTACAGTGATCTTGGGGAATATTTAAAATGCAGCAGATACAGGCATCAGAATTCTACCGGGGCTTATGTTTACTGTGTGTGCAAAGTTCTTATTGCCGCATGAATGTTTTGCATACACCCTATAGGAAACTTTTAACATTAAATGATGTGCGCTTGGTCGCTTCAGTCGTGTCCAGCTCTCTGCGACCCTATGGACCATGGCCTGCCAGGCTCCTCTGTCCATGGAATTCTCTGGGCAAGAATACCGGAGTGGGTTGCTATTTCCTTCTCCAGGATTAAATGATGTAGGGTTTGAAAAATGCCAGGATGTGAGGAAGAACTAAACTTCTTTATTTAGCAGGAGTTTACCTTGTTTTCACATCTGTACTTCTGTGTCAGCTCTTGGAGAGAAAGTGCCTTAGGGTGACCCCAAGGGGTTAGGACTAGGTGGTGGCTTCCTTTCCTGGATATCTCGCCCACTCATGCCCGCATGTAGTTAAATGTCCATCTCAAGGGAGCGGTTTCCTTTTCGCACTCTAATAATTGATGATTTCATATTTCTCACCTGACTTAGGGGCTGCGAAAGAGCTGGAGGAGCTGGAAAGGTGGAAGAAACAACAAAGGGAGAAGTCCATTAATCTACCGCCCATGACGCTAGGTAAGCCAGCAAGCCAATTGCTTGAATGCAGGAGAACAAGGCCGCCCAACAATCTGCTTAGCACCTTGCCCACATCTGTCTTTCAGCGTCCGTTATAGGTCCTTGGGTCATTGTGCTGCTTGGAATGAAATGCATTTAAAGTCAAAACATACATTTAAAGTCAGAAGTATGCAGGTAAACCGTTGTTTCTGACTCTCTGCAAATAGCAAACAGATGATGCCACAGTTATGGGGGAATAAGAAGATGGCTTAATTGCCAAATAATTTACAGCCTCTTAGTTGATCAGCTCTGAAGAAATCTTACCTAGGGCGTCGCATATGCCTCGTCATAGCTCTTACTCCCATCCTGATTAGTGCTATCACAAGCATATTAATCATGGCAGTTAACTGGTTATGGGAGAAAAAATTGGAGGGTCAATTCTGACAGTAAGATGTCAGTGGGCTGGGGACACGGGGTAGGTATAGAGATAATATCATCTGTGTTTTCATTTGCAAATAGAGACTTTGGGGCCTCTGGAGCATGCGGCAGTGTGATAAATTGCATGGGCTGCTTCTGCCCGGCGTTTGACTCACTCACCAGGGAAGTCCTCTCATGCGAAGCATTCACGTCTTCTCTCTGCCAGCAGCAGCTGGGAGCTTCAAGGGCTGGACGCGCCGTTCCCACAGGTTTAGTTTGCACAAATGTGGTAGAATCAGGGGCCACTGACTCTCACAGTAGTTTGCAAGAAGTACTTTTTCCAAGATGTCGGTAGAAATAAGCTCATTTGGTGATTGTGTACAAGCAATAGCATTATCATTATCATCCCACTGTATTTCATGAATGGGGTTCATCTCATGTCACCTTTATGCTGAAGAAGCTGCATTTGAGGGGTACAACCTGGAGGACAGCTCTGTCTTTCCTAACTGGCCCCCTCACACTAGCTATCTGGGTCTGTTTTTTTCCCCTATGTTCTTTGGATGAAATTAGATCTTTGTGGTCTTTCTCAAATAATAAAGTTGTCCAGCTAATTCTAGGCATAAAACAGTGTCTTTTCAGTAAGTTCAGCCCTAAATACTGGTCATGACTCTATTGCTAATAGAGATTAAAGCTTCTTCCCTGTTCCAGCCCGGGCCTGCTTTCCTTTTTTTGCCATGCCACGTGGCATGTGGGATCTAGTTCCCCACCGGGGATCGAACCCCTGCCCTCTACAGTGGAAGCATAGAGTCCTAACCACTAGACCACCAGGGAATTCCCATCCTGGGCCTATTTTGGATAGAAAGTTGGCAAAGGAAATGAGTGTGGCTGAATTTTTCTCTATTGACTCCTCGGTTTCTCTGTTGATTCCTCCTCCTTGTGGGTCAAAGGAAGAAGAAGAGATTATGGTCTCTCTTGCACCGATACCAGTTTCCTCAAGTTTTGGGGTGTTTTTGCTGTGCATCTCATCCCTGGGGTCCTTGAAGTTCTTCAGAGACCCCCTTTTGCTCGCCGTCCATCTCTCACCTGGCTTTCCCTGATGTAGATGATACTTTTCTGCTGTTGGCTCCTGGTAGCTAGACTACCTTTGTAGAGCTCCATTGTGCCTATGGAGTTGTCCACAGGGGCAAGTCCCTTTTAAAGTGGCTTTAGATTGGCATTCTCTTTCATGACAGCCAGACTGGGAGTGTGGGAAACACTTGTGTACTCTTCCCACAGACTCTGGGAATACAGGCCATTTGCCCTGTGGCCACTTCTTCTTGATGACCAGTCTGAGTAGCCACTTGAGGACAGCCATGTGCCTTCTGGCACTGTCTTTCCTATGCATAGGTCCCTCAGTCTTCTGGGGACACAGCTTGAGCTCTTCAAATGATTTTCATTAAATCTCTCTTACTCACATTGAAGATGTGAAGATTCTTCCTTCCCCAAACACATACTCAGAGAAGATGAAATTCACAAAGACATCTTTTCTCTGATTTCTACCTCCCTTTGACCTAGCTAACCTCTTTTACAGGCTGAAAGTAGTTGCCAATTAATGTTCCCCAAACTGGTTTTAAGTTACCCCCTTGCAGATCCTGCTTAGGGAGCTAAGCACTTGCCTTGGGTATTTGGAGATGTTGGTGTCTATTGTCTTGGGGTCTTAAGCAAAAATGATCAGGAGTTCTGGTATTTGGTGTATCTAGGAATGGTCAAGAGAAAGAGGGCACAGTAGAAAAGAGTTCTGGGATGTATTAAACTTTGAGATGAGTTTTAAAGGAAAACCTGTAAATGCTTAGACATCTGATTTTCTCCATTTTTAAAATTCTCAACTCCTCTATTTCTCTACCCCTTAAAATGTTGGAATGGTTCTAGGAGATACTAAAATTAGCTGTAACATTAGATAAAAGCTTCAATAGGCCTCACTGTTTCTTTCCTTAGGGCCAGGACCAAACAGGTATTATACGTCTTTTGGGACTCAGAAGTCTCTATGGTGTCTTTAACTGTTCAATTATAAAAACTATGATGAATGCAAATTGTTTTAATGCATCTTCTGTGTAGGTGAATCTTTCATAGAACTGACACTTTTAGTGACCAAAGCACCAGAGAATTATTTCAAAGGAATCTTTAAAATATGCACGCCAAGCTTGCATAAACACTGAGAACTCCCTAAACAGTAATTTTTAGATGATTGTCAAGCTGCAAGGATTTCTGGCCCCTGGTTGTTATAGGTTTAAGAGAGAGCAGATGAATAATCTAACATCCATATTTTTTCTCTTGAATACCTAAAGAAAGAACAATAAATAGTATGGATTGACCATTAATTTTACCTAGAATATTCCCACTGTACTTAAAAATTGGGTTATAAAGACTGTATACTTGTCTCATGGCAAGACCTCTCAGGGTTTCCCAAGCTTTGCTACTTGAATACAGGGCAGTAGAATCAATAGAAGAAAAACATTGGAAACATCATTGATTATCATCTTTATTAGGTTAAGAAATGGTCATACTCTAGCAGGAAGAGTGTTCTAGAATTTCCAAAGCACTATTTCTTATTTAGCATGGACCTTCACGTGTGATTTCAGTCTATGTAAAAACTTGAATACCTACATGATTGAAAAAACCCTCATAGCATTGTCCTTTTACTGGGGGAATGTGGCCTTATCTTTCTTTTATGCAATTACTGATGTTTAATGTCTCACTTGAAAAAATTGGTTAAGTTACCGAATCAAATTTGGGTCTGCTTGCCCCTGTGCAGTAAAGCTAGTCTACTGACACAGCTTTGTGAGGTCAGGTGCAGTGTTTATTGTAAGGCATCAGCCAAGGAGTTGGAGACAAATAGTGCTTAGAAAACTTGAACTCCCTGATGGGTTTCAAGAAAGCATTTCTAAAGGCCAGGGGAGGGAGGGGAGTCACAGAGTATATGATCGGATTGTGCACAATTCTGACTGGTTGATGGTGAGATCCTAGGACTGTATCACAGGGGTTAACATTATCAATCCTTAGGCTCCAGTGGGCTTGGGGGCTACATGCTGTAATCACAGAGTTAACTTCTTCCATTTTTAGCATCTATAAAACAACTCAGGAAAATGTACATCAGATACTATATTATCTAGGTACTTCAGAGAGGAGCTAAAGTAGAGGATATGAGGATATGAGAGAAGGTTCTATCCTGGGGTCTTCCTGAAGGGTCTTTCCCAGTTACAACTTCCCACTTTTTTTTTGAGATTCCTTAAGCATGAGGAGAACAGGTGTTGGACAAAAAAGGGAATAATGTTTTGGATGAAGAGGTTAATCATAAACTCAGCAGAGGAACTAGGTTTGAGGGGGACTCAATTTCAGTTAGCCCCTTGTTTCCAGTGGTATGAAAATGTTAAAGAAACACGTGGTGTAGACTTATCATGTATTTAATTAGTCTTTGATGGCTGACATTTCAGTTTAACATTCACGTTTCACCTTTGTGACTTTTTTCCTTAGGGGGAAGCCAATCAGAGGCTGAAGTCAGGCAGAGACAACAGCTTCAACTGATACAATCTAAATACCAGAAGAAGGTCAGAATCCATCTCTTTTAGCTTAAATTTGGCAAGAAATTAGAGCACCAGCACTTTGAAAATAACCATGAAATAACACAGTAACTTTACCAAAAAGCATAAAACCTTGAAACAAATTGCAAAAGAAAATCTCAAAAATCAAAAAATCGAGATGTGAGAAGTGAAGGGATAAATACTGTGAATTCTCACCCAAGCTGTGTATCAGTCAGTGGGACCTTGGTAAGGGAATTTCTCCCACCCCAACCCCAGTTTAAGTCTCTACTATGGTTTGAATATTTGATTCCAGGAGCACAGATTTGTTTACTACATTCCCATCATGAAAGCATGGAAGTAGTACGAAAAAACCAATGATTTTTTTTTTTTTTTTAACAAGGAACTCAGGTGTTTTTTTTGGTTTTTGGTTGTATCATGCAGTTCCAACCAGGGATTGAACCTGTGTCCCTTGCACCACAAGGCAGGCTCTTAACCACTGGACTGCCAAGGAAGTCCCTGAAGTCTGAGTTAAATACTAAGGAAAAATTATCTGCCCTTTCTTCTCCCTAACCTGGGCTGGTGGTGGGGGTGGTTTGGGGCCAGGGAAGACAGAGAAACAGATATCAAGGTAGAAACACAGAGAAATTTCACGGACAGCAGATATAGCTTGACCATTTTTTGTGATCTATGTAGCCTGCAGAACCAACCTATAATCATGGTGTGCTATAGCACAAACAATACTGTAATTTGCCTTTCATCATAATTTTGTGTTCCAGGGGTTCAGGCGGAAAAATAGTAACTGCTTTTTGTCCTCTGTACTCTCAATACAATTTAGCTAAAAAAAGAAGAATGTGTAAGAATCAAGAAGGAAGCTGAAGAAGCTGAAGTCCAAAAAATGAGGGCAGCTCAGAGAGAGAAGGTAAGAACTGGAGAAGATGGTAAGCTAACATTTACCTAAGGCCTCTGATGTGCCAGGTTCCCACACTGTTCATATACAAAGTGTTTAATCCTCACAAGAGCCTGTGAAGTATATAATGTTCTTGTTGTCCAAGTTTGCAAATGGAACTGACAGTTCAGTCACTCAGTCATGTCCGACTGACCCCACGGACAGAGGATCAGATGACTCGCCCAAGGACTCACAGCCAGTAAATAGAAGAAGTAGGATTCAAATCCAGACTGACTGGTCTCAGAGCTAGTGTTATTATTTTTTTTTTTTAAGTAATTTTATTTTATTTATTGGCCGTACCGCATGGCATATGGGATCTTAGTTGCCCAACCAGGAATCAAACTCATGCCCCCTCCATTAGAAGCATGGAGTTTTAACCATGGGACCACCAGGGAAGACCCAGATCTGGAGTTCATTGTCTTCACACTCTCTCACCTTCTCAGGTGGGTGATCAAAAGAGTAGCTGTGTATTTGGCCAGAAGGCACAGCAACTAGTAACGACGGCCGCCAGTGGTACACATCATGTTTATGTACAAATATTGAACTTTCCAGGCTAAATGTTAAATAGGTGAACATGCCTTTCTCACGGGTAAAAAGAAAAAGCATGCGTTTGCATTTCAGTATTAGTGATATGCTGCTGCTGCTGCTGCTGCTAAGTTGCTTCAGTCGTGTCCGACTCTGTGGGACCCCATAGACGGCAGCCTACCAGACTCCCCCGTCCCTGGGATTCTCCAGGCAAGAACACTGGAGTGGGCTGCCATTTCCTTCTCCAGTGCATGAAACTGAAAAGTGAAAGTGAAGTCGCTCAGTCGTGTCCGACTCCTTGCGATCCCATGGACTGCAGCCCACCAGGCTCCTCCGTCCATGGGATTTTCCAGGCAAGAGTACTGGAGTGGGGTGCCATTGCCTTCTCCGTCTTAAAGATTGGGTGTTGGTCAAACTTAAACCTGGTTACCAAGCAATAGATATCTTTACTAGTTAGAGTTAACAAAGCCCAAAGCTGATGGCTTATAGAATACACAAGAATGTGAGTCTTCTTTTGCCACGAAGCTCTTTACCTGGCTGGAGAGAGATATTTCTTGGAAGGTGTCCTCTTGTGTTGTGTGACCTTGGACAGGCCCCTACCCCTCTCTGAACTATTCCTGTAAAATGAGTCTGTAAGCTCCACCTCCTCTGTTCCCAAGGCCAGGAATATGTGTAGATATAGAAATGCTACATCCTCTAGAGATGTAGGCTCTGGGGTAGAGTTAAGATTGGACATATACACAAGGAATTGAAATGAAACGCTGGTTTTATTAAAAAAAAAAGAGTATAGGCAGTTTGTTTACTAAATTTGATTCAGCAATTCACTTCCAAGTCATTGGCTATTACACCTTCATTGAAAAAGATTCTCAAAATAATTCTTTTTAAAACCTATCTCTCTCTCTCTCACTTCCTCTCTATTCTTCACTGTTTTGCATTCAAGGCCCCCACCCCCACCCCATTTCCTCCTTCAGAGGAAGGTTTACACTTCAGTCTCAAGATTGTAAAGGAGGTATTCCCTTTATATTCCCTTTATAGCATAGTCTTTCTGCATTTCAGGTCGAACTCAGAAAATCATCAAATAATCACTGGGAACTAATTAAGAGGCTTGCAGATCCTGAAGAATTGTGTTGTGAACTCTTATCCTAAAAGTGATTTACTGGTCATTTAATACCCGTAATTGGCTGACTTGTGGGTCATTTATAGCTTGTTTCTTCGTGGTTCAAATAATGTACTGTATACTGTTTAGAAATGTTAGTGGCTGAAACAGTTTTCATTAACACCGAGTGAAAGCAGCATTCCCTCCTTCTTAAGTTATGCCATGCCACTGGATGTACAGCAGCCGTTAACTACAAAAATCTGAACTGAATCGGCTTTTCTAAAATGACAGCTATAATGATTATCGGTGTAAATTTGTCTAAGAGTAAGAGATGGTGCGGAGAAGGCAATGGCACCACACTCCAGTACTCTTGCCTGGAAAATCCCATGGATGGAGGAGCCTGGTGGGCTGCAGTCCCTGGGGTCCTGAAGAGTCGGACACGACTGAGCGACTTCACTTTCACTTTTCACTTTCATGCATTGGAGAAGGAAATGGCAACCCACTCCAGTGTTCTTGCCTGGAGAATCCCGGGGACAGGGGAGCCTGGTGGGCTGCCGTCTGTGGGGTCGCACAGAGTTGGACACGACTGAAGCGACTTAGCAGCAGCAGCAGCAGCAGCAAGAGATGCTGAGAGAGAGTTGATGTATAGATCCTTGCCATTCCAAACGCAGTTTCTGAACCAGCAGCCTTGGCATATCGCTTATACACATGCAGGAACTTCCCTGGTGGTCCAGTGCTTAACAGTCTGCCTTGCAATGGAGAGGACAAAGATTTGATCCCTGGTAGGATAATTAAGGGGCTTTCCTGGTGGCTCAGCAGTAAAGAATCTGCCTGCAATGCAGGAGACTCGGGTTCAGTCCCTGGGTCGAGAAGATCCTGTGGAGGAGGGCGTGGGAACCCACTCCAGTATTGTTGCCTGGAGAATACCATGGGCAGAGGAGCCTTGGTGGGCTGCAGTCCATGGGGTTGCAAACAGTCGGACCCAACTGAAGTGACTGAGCACACACACAGGATAACTAAGATCCCATGTGCCACAGAGCAGCTGAGCCCGGGTGCCATAACTAGAGAGGCTGTTCACTGCAATGAAGATCCTGATGCTGCAACTAAGACCCGATGTAGCCAAAGAAATAAATATTTTAAAAAAAGAAATGCAGAATCTCAAACCCCACCCCAGACCTTCTGAAACAGAACTGGCATTTTAACAAGCTCCCCAGGTGATTCTCGTGCGCATCGTGGTTTGAGGAGCCTTCATCTAAACTGCCTTGAGAGAGACAGGGCCGCCCACTCTGGCCCTTCCACAGACCTGATTTCTCTGGCTAATTGGCTCGGACTGCCACCCTGACCTAATTTTTCCTACTGTATATAAATCTGTGGCTTTCATAGTAAATGTGAGCCTATTTAGTAGCTTGTGTCAGATAAAAGAAAAATGGACATTAGCCATCTCGAAATGGCATGCTTCACATTGCCAGTGTGAAAATGGCCAAGGGAAGCGATAATGGCTGTGCTTATGGAGCATTTATTCTTTGAAATGCACAGCAGACACACACATGGACACCGGCGTACAAAACACCACCCTCCTCCCCAGGCACATGGCTGCTGTCCAGGAACGACAAGCCAAGGAGAATCCAAGCAGCCTGTTGCCTCCCGAGGACTTCCAGCTTGGCCCATTGGTCTTAACACCCCCTTGACCTTTATTTTGTCCTCTCCCGGGAGGGCCACCGGACTTCCCAGGTGGCACTAGTGGTAAAGAACCTGTCTGCCAATGCAGGAGACGTAAGAGACGTGGGTCGGGAAGATCCCCGGGAGGAGGGCGTGGCAACCCACTCCAGTATTCTTGCCTGGGAAATCCCATGGACAGAGGAGCCTGGTGGGCTACAGTCCATGGGGTTGCAAAGAGTCAGACGTGACTGAAGCGATTTAGCACACATGCACGCAGGAGGGTCACCTAGGAACAGCAGGTCTCTTTCTGATTGGCCACCACCTGTGTGTGAGTGAGGGGCGCGTAAACTGCATTCCCTGTATCTGGGAGGAGTTAATCCTGTGGGCTCAGGGGCACTTAGGCGAGGGCACTGGGGTGCTTCAGGTAAGCTTGTATTCCCTATACTAGAGGACGTTGATGATGCATGCTCTCCCAGCGGTGTGCTGGGACCTCCTTGTTGTTACATTTTTATGAGTTAGATGACTTCATGTTGGTAGATTGAAACTGACCACGAGGGGCTATTCTCACCACTGGAATCAGGAAATGCTACAAATCAACCACCCCTCCCCTCCTTGCTAGAGCTACCTGTTAAATTTATCAGCACACCACTGCTTCACCCTAAAGGAAATAAGACCTCCCTCCCTCTCTCCCATTCTAAAACTAAGCCTCAGAGGGCTGGTGGGGCGCAAAGATTCTGTGAATTATCTGGCATGTTATGTATCTGATTTAAAAGTGGATTCCAGGCAGAATAACGCCCCCTCCCCTGCTCTTCCACATCCTAATCCCTAGAATTTAGGAAGATGTGATATTACGTGGCAAAGAGGAATTCAGTTTGCAGGTGAAATTAGGTTACTAATCAACGTACATTCAAATAGGAAGAATAGCCCACATTATTCAGGTGGTTCCAGTGTAATCATGAGGTTCCTTAAATTGGGAAGAGGGATGCAGAAAATTGAGAGCATTAAAGATATGGAGCTGCTGCTGTTGCTGCTAAGTCACTTCAGTCGTGTCCGACTCTGTGCGACCCCATAGACAGCAGCCCACCAGGCTCCCCTGTCCCTGGGGTTCTCCAGGCAAGAACACTGGAGTGGGTTGCCATTTCCTTCTCCAATGCATGAAAGTGAAAAGTGAAAGTGAAGTTGCTCAGTCGTGAACGACTCTTCATGACCCCATGGACTGCAGCCCACCAGGCTCCTCGGCCCATGAGATTTTCCAGGCAAGAGTACTGGAGTGGGGTGCCATTGCCTTCTCCGAAAGATACGGAGCAGGAGAAAGATTTAGCCTGCCGTTGTTGGCTTGAAGATAGAAGAAGGGCACTGGATAAGAGACTAAACCTATAGGTAGGAGCTACAAAACCGTAATGTGGAACCCCTAACTCTACACTGACCAAATAGATGACTGGCACTTAGCACAGCAGGACGTACAAACAGATGTGATTTCTGGAAACAGAGTTCTTATCGTAGGGGTAGAACGAAGTAAAGACTCAGCTGTAGTCTTTGGAGGGCACTCATTGCTAGCTACCTGAAAGCCTTGTGGTCGTGACAGCTGGTACTAGAATCTGCTAGTTTCCCTCAACCTCAGGATATTATTTGAGCCCCATGAGACCCATTTTGGACTTCTGATCTCCAGAGCTGTAGGATTATTAACAAACTTATTGTTTTAAGCCACTAAGTCTATAGTTGGTACAGCACCAACAGAAAGCCAATACAATCCATGTGGTTATACAGTGTATTAATTTCACTTCTTGGAAGTCTATATGGAAGAGAAAATATTGCCAAAATATCAGTGCATCAGTAAAATAAAGTCCTTGAAAAAACAAACAACAGCATAACACATGCAGGGACTTGCTTTGTCGCTGGATCTCAGCGTGGTAGACACGTTTCAGGAATTGTCATAGTGAGCCTTTCACCTAAATGCAGTGCCATGGAAATAAACCTCCACCACACTTTCCCCTCATAATCACATTGATGAATTAAGGAATCATTTGATTTTTTTCCCAGCCTTTCATAATGCCCACAAACTTAAAAAATAAAAATCTCCAAGTCCATGTCAAAGACCTTCTTTACCTCTTGGATTTATCTTAGTCTGCTTTTGATCAACACATGTTTGAAATAATATATAGTGCTGTATAGTTTATGAATATTTTCATTCGATTCTCCCAACTTCTTAGAGCATCAGGACGTCAGAGGGGGAAGAAACCAGCTAGAAATCTGAGTGGTAAACGAAACCTTTCTTTGCTCCTTCCAATAAACTATAAAGTCATAAAGCTGATGAAGTTATGTGGAGCCCTAGAGGTCATGGTATTTTTTATAGACACTGAAAAACATAAGTAGTTAGTTTTAATGCTAAAAGTGAGGTAGGAACTACTTCATACCTACTTCATTTTCTATTTAGCATAGAAAACAAGGTCTGCATATTAGGGGCGGAGGTGCATTCACATACACGTTTTTAAGGAATCACACCTGTTGCTTATTTCTAGGAAACAAATAGTAGTAAGGGCTAATTTAGAACAATTTTAGGGTTAAAACTCAACATCAAGGTAATTATTCCAATACTGCTTTTAAAAATTGGGAAAAGTTTCCATTTCTGAAAACTTTCAAGGAACAAAACAAAACTTTCAAGTTTTTCCCAGAAATATGGTTCCTACATTATGCATTTCTTTGTGCATGACCCAGCGTGGGCATTAAGCCTCTGATTGTTGAAATGCAGTAGGGTCCCATTAATTGACCCCATTAATTAACACATAATGATATCTCTGAAATGCAGGTATAGGATTAAAAGTGTAAGCCGTTTGTTTATTTATGCTTAACTTTCCTTATCTGTAATAAAGTGTGTGTGTGTTAGTCGCTCAGTAGTGTCCAACCAACTCTTTTCAACCCATGGACTGTACCCCAGCAGGCTCCTCTGTCCATGGGGTTTTCCAGGCAAGAATACTGGAGTGGGTTGCCATTTCCTCCTCCAGGGGATCTTCCAGACCCAGGCATCCAACTCACATCTCCTGTGTCTCCTACGTCTCCTGCGTTGCAGGTAGATTCTTGAGCCATTGGGGAAGCCACTGTCTGTAAAATGGGTATAATAATATAATAATGGGACTGGTGGGATTAAAGGATACAGTACATGTGAATCCCTTTGTATTGAATACCATGGATAGTGCTAAGGAAGCACTGAATAAGGTGCCCTGACCTAATTGACTATATCTGTAAACAAGCACCCTATCTCATTTGACTCTCTTACTATTCTTTAAACTATGTGTTTATTTGGCTGAGTCGGGTCTTGCTTGTGGTGCGTGGACTCTCCCGTTGTGGTGCACGGACTCTAGCCCTGGTGTGGGCTCAGCGGCGCTGGCGCCTGTGCTTAGTTGCTCTGAGGCAGGTAGGATCTTAGTTCTCCAGTCAGGGATTGAACCCACCGTCGGCTGTATTGCGAGGCAGATTCTTAACCCCTGGACCACCTGGTAAGTCCCTACCTCTATTACTTTATCAACCTCTCGTGTGGATGGCAGACAGGATTTTTATTTTACACACGAATTGGATTGGCTTAATGATTTCATTTTCACTACATGCACATGTTCATTGGAAGGACTGATGCTGAAGCTGAAACTCCAATACTTTGGGCACCTCATGCGAAGAGTTGACTCATTGGAAAAGACTCTGATGCTGGGAGGGATTGGGGGCAGGAGGAGAAGGGGACGACAGAGGATGAGATGGCTGGATGGCATCACTGACTCGATGCACATGCGTTTGGGTGAACTCTGGGAGTTGGTGATGGACAGGGACGCCTGGCGTGCTGTGATTCATGGGGTTGCAAAGAGTCAGACATGACTGAGTGACTGAACTGAAGCTCACATGGACTGGGTTGCTGGAGAAAAAACACATTTGGCTCCTCTTCTCACAGAAATTGTTGGGCTTCCCTCTTAGCTGGGTCTTTAATCATCCCCAGGGCACAACATTTTCCTTTGCAGTCTAGGCTCATCTCTAATTATCAACATCGTTCTCCCTTATCCTCATTTTTCATTTTCAACACATGACCTCATTTCTCACCATCTCGGAGATAAAGACCATGAGGCTGAAAGTCTCTATATTTTTCTGTTTCCTTACTCTTTCTTTGCTGCTTCTACACCCACCTCATCTCAGGAGGAATAAGAAACTGCTTTTCCTTGTTGCCGTGATGGATTCTCCCACCTGTGCTTCCCATCCCGTCCCATCTTTCCTCCATCCTCCTCAGGAACCTTGTTGCTCCCTCGGTTAAGGCTCCATTTCTTCTGTAGCTTTCGTGTTTGTTTTTCTCTCTTAGGGTATAATCATACTCAAATCTCTCACCTTAAAAACAAATTGTCTCTATGCTGGCTTGCTTTCAACTCCTTCCTCCCAAGCATCACAGCTCAGCTCCTTGAAAGTCTTCTCTGCCCCACTGGATTCCCACATGCCAGTCTGTAGACCAACTCCTATCAATCATCTGAACTGCTCCCCTCCAAAATCTGTTTTAAGTGATGCTCCCCAGGTGATTTGCTGAGCTCAGCTGGCTTTTAGGAACTCACTTTCTTTGCGTCCTCACCTTGCTCCTTGGTGGGCCAAATTTGACTTCTGTCTCTAGTAATTCATTGGTTTGGATCTAGCTAAGATGGAGCTTAGTTGAAAAACGCAGTGGAGACTCTTCAGCTCATAATTTATTTAAACTGTTTGTAATATTGTATCTATTAAGCACTCTGTCCTTCAGACTCTCTCCTTCTGGACTTCCTCTGGACCCTGTTCCCTGCTTGTTTTCTATTACTGATGTTCTGTCAGGTCCCTTCCATTCATATTCTCATTGCCTTGCGCTGCCATATTGCTAGGTGAAAGCCCCCACCTTTCCACATCCGGATTTTGCTTGTGCTGATGATCTGTGAAAGCCACATCTCTCGTATTCCTGAATCACAGAACATCCATTTTACTGTATGCTTGCTATTTCTTTCGAGATATTCCACAGTATATCTCAATACAAATGAGCATACTCCTAACAGGTTCAAAACTGACCTCATATTCATTCTGATGCTCTTAAATCATAGTCACCTGTAATCTTCCCCCCTTTTTGACACATCCTATTATTAATATGGATTTCCCATGGCACAGTGGTAAAGAATCTACCTGCCAATGCAGGAGGTGCGAGAGATGTGAGTTCGATCCCTGGGTTGGGAAGATTGCCTGGAGAAGAAAATGTCAACCCACTCCAGTATTCTTGCCTGACAATTTCCATGGATGGAGGAACCAGGCAGGCTACAGTCCATGAGGTTGCAAAGAGTCTGACATGACTGAGTGCATGCGTGCACACACATATACGTTAATATAGCCCGCCTCCCATATTTCCTTTTTACTCTCCTCTTATTTCTGTCCCCTATATTTTTCCAGAGTTTGTCCTTTCTTTTATGTCTGTGTTGTCTTAATTTGGGACTCATAATTTTATGATGTGGCTTGTGAGAACCACACCATTGGTTTTTATATTTGTGATCCTTTCTGCTGCTTATCCTTCATGTTGCTTTCAGGATTAACTGCTTACTATCCTGCTTAAAATAATACAGTGGCTCATCATTGCCTTTAATGAAGTCCAAACTCCTTTACGTGGCATATATATTTCTTTATAATTGCCCCTTCCTGCTTTCTCAATCTTATCTTCTACCCATCTCGTACAAATCCCTTTGAATTTATACATAAGCTTCTTGGGGTTTCCTCAACTGATATATTCTCTTCTGCCTTTTGGTACTGAAAATATATGTTATAAATATGCCCTTTTCCTAGTCAGGGCCATGACTAGCCCATCGTTGCCTTCATGCAAATTAGAAACAGATGCTTCGTCCAGGCAGGCAGTTCTGTGGGTGCTCAGACTGCCACAGAGGTGACAGATGGTACCTTTGTGAGACACAGAGAAAGATACCTCTGCCGTGCTGAAGCCCCCTGTGCTGGGATGCAAAGCTTGGGGAGCTGAATGCTGCCTCTATTTTAGCCCTTTGGACCCCTCTGCTAGGCCCCTGGGCAGTGAGAGACTCATATAGTGGAATGCAGTTTCCTGCTCCCATTACCCCTGTTTCCTCCTGCGAAGTTCTTGCTTAATATTGGTCTCCATCTAGAATTTCTATCTCTCACTAGACCCTTGGTTCTTATCCTTTTATTTGGTCATCAGCCCTTAGGGAAATCTGAAGAAAGAAAGCTATGAACTCATTCACCATAAAACTGAGCATATTCCTAACAGACACCTAATTCATGAACCCAAGGTTAGAAACCACTAACTCTGAGTCAGGCTAACCCTGACTCTACCCCTAACCCAAGATGGGGCCTGTCACATAGAAGACACTGAACGAATGTTTATGGGAACTGTTGAAAGCATTTCTCCAACAGGCCACTTCTGTGCTTGTTTCTTTATATTCATACTAGAGATTTGCAAACCTTTACTCCCTAATATATTTTATACTTTGCCATCATGGCTTTCTTGTCTATGGTCCCAGCTAGATTCTCGAATTTTCCAGGGTAGGCACTGCTCGGTTTATATCTGTAGTCCCAGCATCTAACAGAACACAGTATGGAGCATGTAGTAGGCATATGAGGAGTGTTTACTGAGTGCCTGGGATTCGGTGATAGTAAATGATTTGCTTCAGGTCACTCAGTGATGGTGAACCTAGAACCGACTCCATCATTTTTTCCTCTGGACCTTTCTTCTTAGATATTTTACATTCTGCCTTTGTATATGCATGTGTAAGTATGGTTGGGTGACTCCTTAATGCACTGCTAAATGGAAAGAAAGAAATAGTCTGACTAAATCTAAGTATTTGGATTAGTGTACTAAAATACCTGGGCTTCCCAGGTGGCTTAGTGGTAAAGAATCTGCCTGCTAAGCAGGAAACGTGGGTTCGATCCCTGGGTCGGGAAGATCCCCTGGAGAAGGAAATGGCAGCCCACTCCAGTGTTCTTGCCTGGGAAATGCCATGGACAGAGCCGCCTGGCGGGCTACAGTCCATGGGGTCACAAAGAGTCGGACACAACTTGCTGACTGAACAACACAAAGCAACCAAAACAACTACCACAGTGGAAGGCACTGAATACTCAAATACTCCAGAACTGTGAAAACTACTTCTCCATCCACTCTTCAGGGAGGCACAGACCTTTGTTGGATGGAATATAGCTACTGGGTAACTATTTCCGTGAGCTGAGTACAGTGCCAATCTACTGGTGGAGAGATGAGAGTCCGTGTCCCAGCTTCTGACCTCACTGAAGG
This sequence comes from Bos mutus, assembly GCF_027580195.1. Lineage (NCBI taxonomy): Eukaryota > Metazoa > Chordata > Mammalia > Artiodactyla > Bovidae > Bos > Bos mutus. The sequence goes on along the minus strand of NC_091628.1, from coordinate 13,033,798 downwards.
AACCCAGCCGTGGCCTCTGGGGGCCTGTGTGGCTTTCTCACTGTTCTCTCGGGAGCATTCCTAGTTCTGGTTTGATCAGTACCTACCTGCTGCTTGCTTGCTGCCTTTTAACTCTTGGCCCCCCTTTCTTCCCCACCGAGATGTGGGGAGCTCATCAAAACTGACCACTTTTGGTCTCATGAGTCAGGATTTTTTTTCTAGATTGAGATCATGTTTATTCAGTTTGCTTCCTAGAACTGTTTCATTAATAACCCCATTGCCTTGTTTCATTAATAACCCCATTGCCTAATTGATGCTTTCGGATTGTAGTAAATTTTCCCTATTATTATTTTTTTTTTCCTGAAACCGAAATCATCCATTTTACCTTTCAAGATGGGATAAGTAAATAGTTCTGTGTGAATGAAGGCTTCCACAGAAATGAACAATTTTTTCCCTCTTTGGAAAATGGAACTAAACTTATGTTAGAGTTTGGAAGTGATGATTTCCATTTTCCTTTTTCACAGGTCGTCCCAGTGGACAAGTCCATTTTTTTAAAATTAAATCAAATAAAAGATGCTTGACATTAAAACTTCAAATCTCTCCTGTGTTGTGGAACTTGTCTCAGCTCCCCATTAAATTTGCTGTCTAGGAAGTCTACTTGTTTTTCATATGCAAATTTAAAAACTGACAGTTGTATCATAGTTAAAAAAAAAAAAAGCAAGTTTTCTGGGTTATTAAGTCGGATTAAAATATGTCAGAGCCATGGTGACAGTAATATCAAATGTGAAATTCTTTAGACTCTCCAAGCAACTAATTAAAAAAAAGGAGAAGAGTATTTACGCAATAGCTTATTTTGGACATTTGCTGTTCTGTCTCTCAACAGCTTTAAGTGTCTGATTCTAAGTCAGAAGGGAACTGAATTGGCTTATTGAAAATTGTTTCTGAATGCTTTATCAGGATATAGAGTGATATATATATATATATATATATATATATGTAGTATAAACTATTTAATCATATACATATATATGATTAAATCATATACATATATATATTTATATCAACTATTAAACCATTTATCATCATTTTCATTTAACATGATTGGTATGGAAATTTTATGTTTTCCCTAGAACATTCTGAAGACATTGCTTAAGATAGAAATATTGCTATCATCTGAACTAAGATTAAATTAAATATTGCTATCATCTGAACTAAGATTAAAAATATGAAATACTGATTTTTGTGATTATACCCATCAATCTGGGAGAGGGGGACCATGGAAGGAACTCGGGGCTTCTGGCTTTCAGTGTAGGGCCCAAGAGTTGTGAGAGGGTATTATCTTTGCTGCCCTGCTATGTACCATAATGGATTATGGAGGCCACCTGAACCTAAAGATTTTGGACCTTGGGTAATTTTAACATCATGATTCTGCTTAGTTCAGTTCAGTTCAGTCGTTCAGTCATGTCTGACTCTTTGCGACCCCATGGATCGCAGCACCAGGCCTCCCTGTCCATCACCAACTCCCAGAGTTCACTCAAACTCATGTCCATCGAGTCAGTGATGCCATCCAACCATCTCATCCTCTGTTATCCCCTTCTCCTCCTACCTTCAATCTTTCCCAGCATCAGGGTCTTTTCAAACGAGTCAGTTCTTCACATCAGGTGGTCAAAGTATTGGAGTTTCAGCTTCAGCATCAGTCCTTGCAATGAATATTCAGGACTGATCTCCTTTAGGATGGACTGGTTGGATCTCCTTGATGTCCAAGGGACTCTCAAGAGTCTTCTCCAACACCACAGTTCAAAAGCATCAATTCTTTGGTGCTCAGCTTTCTTTATAGTCCAACTCTCACATCCATACATGACCACTGGAAAAACCATAGCTTTGACATAGCAATGTCTCTGCTTTTTAATATGCTGTCTAGGTTGGTCATAACTTTTCTTCCAAGGAGCACGCGTCTTTTAATTTCATGGCTGCAGTCACCATCTGCAGTGATTTTGGAGCCCAAAACATAAAGTCTCTCACAGTTTCTATTGTTTTCCCATCTATTTGCCATGAAGTGATGGGACCAGATGCCATGATCTTAGTTTTCTGAATGTTGAGTTTTAAGCCCACATTTTCACCTAAAGCTTCCTTAAAAGATAATATTTTGTTACTTGCAATTTCAGAGCAACAAATTAGAGGAGAAAAAAAGACTTCAAGAAAACCTCAGAAGAGAAACTTTTAGAGAGTATCAGCAATAGTAAGTTTGTTTTCAGAACTTTGTACCTTTTACAGAGATATTGTTCATTGTGCTTTTAAATTCCAGGTGATGGTAACCGTTTAAAATATCTGGTAATGAATTCTTGGCTATTAATTATGTAATTGAACTCTAAAAGTAAGGTTCTAAGTTTGGAGACATCTGTACTCACCAAAGTTGTGGTTTGTAGTCAACAGATTAGAATGAATACTGCTAAATTTGAGAAATTCCATATTCTAAATAACTTGGAGGGCTTGATTTTTTGGTAATCCAGGTTAGTTTTGATTATGAAGACTTCTGAAACACCAATATAAGCAAGACACTGTTTGAAAAGAAGTACCCAAGCAGAATCTAACTAGGGATTTAGCTAATGGACTGAGGACTTACATTTTTATAAACAAGATTTGAGAAATAATTTCACAGTTATCAGCAAAGCTCCAATTGATGGTCGTGCATCAAGGTACTTTGTCCAGTGTGACTTGGGAATCACAGCAGCTAACGTGTATAGGGCAACCACAACATGCTTTATAAGTTTGTGTCCCAGCTCTAAGTAACACCGCCTTAAAGAATAGACAAAATTGAAGAACCGTATTTCTGTCCCTAGATTAATACCAAATATTGCGGAATTAAAACCAAGCAGATCTGGGTTCAAAATCCTAGCTCCATTCTCCAGCTGTGACATTGGACAAACTACTAAACCTCTTGGAAACTCAGTAGTTTTTTTGTTTTTTGGTTTTTTTTCCCTCATAGGGTTGGTAATATACCATCAGCCATTTGTAAGGATTAAATAAAATATATAAATGGTATACAAGTGATTTCATTTTATGGGGACTTGATAAGTAACTTCGTACAGAAAGAGGTTCTTGTTGCATGGAATCAGAAAACTCATTTTGTAGAGACTGTATAGAGATTGGGAGAAGGCAATGGCAACCCACTCCAGTACTCTTGCCTGGCAAATCCCATGGATGGAGGAGCCTGGTAGGCTGCAGTCCATGGGGTCGCTAGGAGTCGGACACAACTTACGTGACTTAGCAGTATAGAGATTTTTGGTTGCACCAGAGCTAGACATTGGCCTCCCACTTTCAGATGGATTGTTCTGACTGCTTCCTCTTATCTATTCCCATTGTTATACCTCATTTGCAGAATTTAAGCTTATTCGCATGTTGGTGTGAGCATATGTGACACCCTAAAGTGTATTCCTCTTCTAGGTACAGCCCTCTCTGGTTTTCTCATTCCACTGAAATTTTCTTGCCTCTGTTGTAAGCCCTAACTCCTTGCTT